>NC_141879.1:539523375-539829937 GCF_056163025.1 Triticum urartu
GTTGCCAAAGCCTTCCGCCATGGTTTCTTCTGGCCGACTGCCTTGGATGACGCCAAGGAATTAGTTAAATATTGTAAAGGGTGCCAACTTTTCAGCTCCAAGCAACACATGCCGGCTTCGGCACTCAAGACCATTCCCCTCACCTGGCCCTTCGCCGTTTGGGGACTGGACATGGTGGGCCCATTCAAGATGGCGCGCGGCGGCATGACGCATTTGCTCGTCGCCGTGGACAGATTCACCAAGTGGATTGAGGCAAAGCCGATCAAGAAGCTGAATGGGCCGACTGCTGTAACATTCATCGCAGACATAACAACTCGGTACGGCGTGCCACACAGCATCATCACCGACAATGGCACGAATTTTGCCAAAGGAGCCTTGGCACGTTTCCGCGCAGCCCAAGGTATTCGGCTGGACTTAGCGTCCGTCGCCCACCCGCAGTCAAACGGCCAGGTCGAGCGAGCCAACAGCCTCATCCTCTCCGGCATCAAGCCCCGACTGGTCGTACCTCTGGAGCGTTCAGCCGGCTGTTGGCTCGATGAGCTGCCGGCTGTCCTCTGGAGTCTGCGCACTACCCCAAACAAGTCAACTGGCTTCACCCCTTTCTTCCTTGTGTATGGTGCCGAGGCGGTCATCCCAACTGAGTTCGACTCGCCTCGAGTAACCATATACACGGAAGCGGAGGCCAAGGAAGCACGAGAAGACGGCGTCGACCTGCTGGAAGAAAGCCGGCTGTTAGCCCTCAGCCGGTCTGCCATCTACCAGCAGGGTTTGCGCCGCTATCACAGCCGGAAGGTCAGGCCAAGATCTTTCCAAGAGGGCGATCTTGTGCTCCGGCTGATCCAGCGAACAGCCGGCCAGCACAAACTCTCGGCCCCTTGGGAAGGCCCCTTTGTCATCAGCAGAGCTCTAGGCAACGACTCCTACTACCTGATCGACGCACAGAAGCCGAAGGCACGCAAGAGAGACGACTCCGGCAAGGAGTCGGAACGACCATGGAACGCCAACCTCCTTCGAAGATTTTACAGTTGAAACGCAGTATGTATCACGCTAACTTTTGTATTAAGTACGAGACAATAGGCCCCTTGAGGAGGGCTCGGGGACTGCCATCCCTTATTTATGAATGAAAAGTATCATGCTTATGAACTTGTCATTTCATTTACTTGTTCCGTCCGGCACCGGGTTCGACTAGTCGGCTTAGGGACTGGCCGACTGGAGTTATATTAGAAGTCCTACCCGCAGTCAGACAAGTAGTGTGCCGGCTCCCAAGCCTTCTCTTGCCAAAAGTCGCAGTTCGAAGATCCGGCTGTCCGGCTGGCAAGAGTTAAAGGCAGGAATGGGCGCCCACACGAAAAACGGCTAGGGACTAACGGACTAATATAACAAAAGCCGGTTTTTTCTCCCACCGCCGAATGGCAACCAGAGTAGCCGGCCGGCCGGTTTCCATTCACTTCACTTCAATCCAAGAAAGCTCAAGTACTTGCCTCCCCAAAGAGGGAAGGCGGCAAAGGAAAAGGCCTAAGGATAAAAAGCATACGCGAATGGAAACCAAACATGCACATAACAATATTTACATAAAAGACCTCCGAGAGGCCAGCATTCAACATAGTTTGGATACACCCCCAGTGGGTGGAACTGCGAAAATTTAATGAAGATTGTTCAAAAGACAACAAGCAGGAAAGATAAACACGGCAGGTCAAGCTGGCGGAGCGACCGACGAGCCGGACTGGTTGGCGGAGATGGTCGTGCCGGCTGAAGGAGCGGCCGGCTGGCGAACTTTGGCTTGGTCACCGCCTCCCGTAGAGGGCGCGCTTCCACGCACCTCGTTGCTGGATGCACGGTCGGCCTGAGGTCGGCCGGTTGTTCCACCAGCCGGCTCGACGTCTTCGCCATCCTCCTCTTCGTCATCCTCGCCCTCGTCGCTGGAGGCAATCTCCTCCGCCGAGTCCTCGCCCACCGCCGGGTTCAGCCCGAACCACTCCTCCGGCTGAGCAACACCGTGATCATCGATTTCGGGTGCGAAAACGCTGATGTCGGTGCACTCGGCGATCGTCGAAGCTCGCTGGGCGATAGCCGGCCTCACCTCCTCCAGCTCCGCATCGGCCTCCATCGGCCAAGTGCGCAGCTGGTCCAGGTTCAGCCCTGGGTACCAAGCCCGAACGAACTCCAATGCCCGCCCGGCTCCGAGGCGGGCCGCCGACGCCTTCCAAGCCTCAAAGCGACCGACTGCGACCTCTAGCCAGTCGACAGTTCGGCTTGGGGTGCGAGGGATCGTCTCGTCGGGCCAGAGGGCGGCCAACACTTGCGCCCCGGCACGTTGGATACGGCGAAGCATCCGATGAGCCGGCTGCAACCGCGCCTGGACAGCCAAGAGCTGCTCCTCAAGCGTCCGGTTTGCATCCGGCGTGATGTTGGCCCCCGCCTGACGGCGCGCCTCGTGATGGGCCTCAATGCTTTGGGCGGCGAAGGCAGAATAGGGGGGGAAGTAGTCTGCACCAAAAAACAAGCAGCAGCTCAAGTTAAGCCAAAAACCCAGGCGGCAACGGGCAGGAGAGGGGCGAGGAAGGCGGCTTACCGTCGATCAAATCCTCGATCCGGCCGAAGCCTTCATCCAGGGCTCGCCGGGTCTCAGCCCAGCTCGCCGCCTCGGTCTCATACTCTGCCTTCAGGGCGGCTTCGCTATCCTGCGCCGCCTGCAGGGCCGCCTTGTGGCTCTTCTCCTGGTCGGCCAGCTTCTTGGCCAGGCGATCACGCTCCTGGACCAAGGTAGCGTACTCGGCATCCTTGGTATGAAGGGCGGCCTTCGCCTCGCCGAGCTCCTTCCTCAAGTCGGCGTTGGCCCCTGAAGACAAAGAAAAAGAAAAACCAATAAGGAAAGAGTCGTCAAGAAAGATCTGACCCGACTGCTCAGTAGTCGGCCCGAATCTCGGGGACTACACCCAGTGGGTGCGCTGACGCGCCCCCACAGGAGACAGACAAGATCGAGTACTTACTTCGGCTGTCGGCCAGGTCGTCGGTCCTCCAGCTCAACTCCCGAGCCTGGGAGTTGAAGGCGGCAGCACAGAGGTTGTGATATTCCTGGAAATTCAGACAAGAGGCAAAAATAAGGTAGCCGTCAAGAAAGATCCGACCCGACTGCGCAGCAGTCGGCCCGAATCTCGGGGACTACACCCAGTGGGTGCGCTGACGCGCCCCCACGGAAGAAATTAAGAGGGCAAAGCAGCCAAGAACGAAGGACTCACCCGGATGGTGGCTAGTGTCGACAAGAACTCCTGGGTGAACTGTTGCAGCAGGGCGGCCTGAGCTTGCAGCCGGCTCCGGACCCCTTGAGCCGCCACATTCAGCTTGCCAGTCCCCCCGCTGGGAGTCCACTCGGACGTGGCAGTGCTGGCCGCCTCCAGATCTTCCGCCGACTGGCCTGCGCCCGCGACTCGGCGCAACTCCTGCGGAGCGGCGCCTCCCCCTGCGCGCCGGCCCATCGCCGGCTGCACTTCGAGGCCGGCTCTGTTCTCCGGCTCACCCCCGGTCGGCCCCGCTGGCGCTGCTGACGATTGGCCGCCTTGGCCCGCTCCGGTTGGCGCTGCTGGCGGCGCTTTCCTCGCAAAGGCCACGGGGTCCTCCCCCCTTTCCATCAGCGGCGGGTCTTGGACGATCTCCTCCGCCAAGGGCAATGGGGTGTCGGGGGCCACGGCTCGGAGGGGAATGGCGAGCAGCGGAGGCTGGTTGCGCGAACCCTCTACCTCCGGCTCCGCGGTCGCCGCCTCCGTCTGGGCCTTGGCTGCCGCGTCGGCCTGCTCCCTTGCTGCCTGGGCGGCCGCTTTCTCCGCCACCTCGCGCTCCTCCCACGCTTCACGGGCGTTCCGCTCTGTGGCCTCCCTGAGGTCGGCGCGGGGGTCCACGCGGCGGGAGCTTGAAGAACCTCCAGCCGGCCCATCTACGGAGCCGCCCGGACCACGCTCAAGGGAAAGCGGCGCCCTGTCCAGCAAGCGGAAGAAATTAAGAAGAATGCTCGAACAAGAAGAGTATGATGTAGAGCATGCGACAAGGCAATTGACGACTTACGCTGAGACCGCCTGAGGCTGCTTCACCGCCTTGCGGAAGCGGGCCGCTTTCACAGCCGCCTCGTCTCGCTTGGTCGCCGCGGTGGAGGCTTTGGACTTCTTCGGCCGACTGCCGAAGAGGCCTGAAGGAGCCCGGCGCTTCTGTGCGCCACCACCGGTAGCCGGCGCGATGGACGAGCCCGCGCCCTGATGGTCGGCCGCCGGCTGACGACGCGGGGCGACTTCGGCTTCAGCATCGTCCGACCAGTCCTCGTAGCTCGCGGTGAGCCTTGAGCCCCCGGGCTCGGCGTCGTCCCCCACGACGGCGTCTTGCATGGCAACCGCCCCCAAGTCCGGATCGTCGACGTCGTCCGCCGTGCGGTCGGGGGCATAATGGCGTTCTATCCCCGCTAACCCGGTCGTCGGCGGGAGAAGGGGGTTCTGCTAAGAAGAACCGACTGATCAGAAGCCGGCCGTCATAAAGCCGGCTACCAGCGAAAAGAAGGAAGAAAAGAAAACTTACCACCGGCGGAGGGTTGGCGCGAGAATACGGCGCCATGCCGTATCGCCAGTCTTCGGCGAGCTTGCAATTTGAGATGTAATTTACCATATACGATACCTCCACATGAGGCATCTCCCTGGTGCTTAGCCGGCTTGGGTCGAAGCGGCCGCTCATCTGGCACATCATGTGGGGCCAGCTTTGGAGAGGAGATATCCGGCGCTCCACGAAGGCGGCCACCAAGTCGGCCCCGTTCAGGTTTTCCAACTGGATCATCACCCGAAGCCGGGAGACGGCGGCGTTCCCGGCCTGAGACAGTGACCGGGACCGGAAACTCCATGAGGGCTGCCTCCCAGCCGGCGGGCCGACTACGTAAGCCGGCAGGTTGACATGATCCCCTTGCTCGGCAACGTTCTTCACGTAGAAGTATGATTTCTGCCAAATCTTCACCGACTGGATCAGGGGGATGGGCGGGAACGGGTTGTTCTCGCCCGCCCTCCTCATGGCGGTGAAGGCCCCGTAGGGGGCGGGCACGCCTGCGACGACGGTGCCGAGTTTGCTCTGGAAGAACTCCCCCTAGAGCTCCAGCGTGGGGAGCAGCCCCAAGAAGCCTTCACAGAGGGAGACAAAGGCCGACAGCAGCATCACCGCATTGGGCGTGAGGTGATGCGGCTGAAGGTTGTAGAACTCAAGGAAGGAGCGTAGAAATCCGCTCGCCGGAAGGCCGAAGCCGCGTAGGAAGTGCGAGCGGAAGACGACCCGCTCGCCCTCCTCCGGTGCCGGCGAGATCTCCGTCTCCGGCGCCAGGCGGACCCGCACGAGGTTGGCGTCGGGCAGGCGCCAAGTCTGGCGGAGGAACGCAACATGGTCCTCGTGGACGTTGGAGCCATCCCATGAGCTCGACAGCGCCATGGGAGCAAGACGATGTGGCGGCGCGGCGGCGCTGAGATGGGAGGTCGCGGCGGCAACGAGAGGAAGAGAGGAGGACGAGAAGGGGCGGAGCGAGAGAGAGCGTGCAAACCTCTGTCGCTCCCCCTCCTCCCCCTACTTATAGGTTCGCGTGGCAAAACCGAGGAGGCACGGCGTGAGGAAGCGTGGGGATCGATCGTGCCCACTCCCCCACGTCCCGCGATTACTGTGCCATGATGGCGGAATAAAACCGCCGCGGGAAGGCGAGCGGCCCATGTGGGCCACGGAAGATCCGCGCTCAGACCGAGGCCTGCGAGTGGCGGGCCCGGGCCTGCGGCGACGTCCCGTCGCGCGCGTGCGTTGGCAGGATTTCCTCGCCACGTGGTCCGCGTTCCCGCCTACGAGAACAGGAGCTCTCTGAAGTCGGCGTGCACAAGCAAAGCCGGCTCTTCAGGATAGGAAGCTGACCAAGCTTCTCGTCCCTCTGTCCGCCTCGAAGCTCGATCAGCTTCGGGGACTACTGTCGGAGTAAATAGCCATGGGTAGCCTAGCCGGCTTCCCCTGGCCCTTCTGAAAAAATTACGAGCCCGTTCGGCTCTCAGGAATCCGAGACGTGGGGCCGCCTTCCCCTTGCTGGCTGTCACCCTGGTCAGCTCGAAGAAGGCGGCCCGACTTTACCCCTCATGAAGAAAACCATGGGAGGCCGGCTCGAAGAAGCCGGCTCCAAGATGCCGACTCCAAGAAGCCGGCCATGAGGAGGCCGACTCCAAGAAGCCGGCACCCATAAAGCGGTCGAGACCGTACCCTCAAAGTTTGCATCCACCTAGCGGCGATGAGACGGGCCGTGGCTACAGTAAAGCCTGCCACCCCCGAATCCCGGAGCACGCCTGGCACAGTGCGCCGTACGGAGTGGCCATGACCCGTCCGGCGCGGCACTGTTGCCATGTTGACCTTGTTGTCATCCACGACGGGCTACCAGTACGGCCCACGGGCGGTGGGCCCCTTCGGGCAGAGAGACACCCGAAGGCGGCCTGGCTTCCCCCAGTCGGCCCGGGACGGGGCCGGCTCCCTGCAGCCGGCTCGCTTCCCCCCTCGAAGAAGACGCCCCATTAAGGAGACAAGACGCGGTAAGGCTACGGTAATCGCCCGCCGGATGGCAGCACTGTAGCCACGCTTACCTCGACGAAGCCCTCGTCATCAGGATGAGGTAATAGTAACCAGCCATCGACAAGACCCTTGGCAGTGGGGCCTGCCTGTTGCCAAGGAGTTGGTAGCCGGCGGGACCCACCAGCCGGCGGGACCCAGCAGTCGGCGCAGAAGCCGGTAGGCCCCAGCAGTCGGCGCAGAAGCCGGCGAGCGCGGTCACAGACGGCTGGGCCCCACGCCCAGTCGGATTACCATTGTACCCCCGGGGGGTAGGCCTATATAAACGCCCCGGGGCACCCATGCAAAGGGTTCGACCCCCAGCTAGTCCTAGACACCACACAAGGAGAAGAAGCAGGCTAGCCGTGCCCTTCTTCCTCCTCCCACAAAACAGCTCAAGGAGCACTGTGTAGCTACTTGTTCATCTAGTGATCATGCGGAGACCCCGTAGAGCAGCAGTAGGGGTGTTATCTCCATGGAGAGCCCCGAAGCTGGGTAAGATCCGCCGGCGTGCATGTCTTCGCCTTATCCCATTTCCAGGCACCGGCGATGTCTTACTGGCTCCCACAATGATAAGCCACCCGTTGGCATATGTCGCACCTACCACCCGACAATTATCATAAATTTAGAATATATTACTATATATTATAAATAGCGAGTGTGGAATAATGATGGGTCGGTGTGCGGAATTGTCTTAGGCAATTGATAACAAGACGGACAGTCATCATTGCAATTTCATATGAGGGAGAGGCATAACCTAACATACTCTCTCTTCTTGGATCATATGCACTTATGATTGGAACTCTACCAAGCATCCGCAACTACTAAAGATCATTAAGGTAAAACCCAACCATAGCATTAAAGCATCAAGTCCCCTTTATCCCATACGCAACAATTCCCTTACTCGGGTTTATGCTTCTATCACTGAGGCAACCAACTATAAGTGAATCATGAACGTATTGCAACACCCTACAGCGGGAATCCCTCACGCTTGCGCGACACGGAGGGCACAATAGGACAACACCAAAATAAAACATAGAACTCATACCAATCTAGATCATCAATCAACCCAAAGACAAAGGATATCTACTCAAAAACGTCATAGGATGGCAACACATCGTTGGATCATATTATGTGGCACAAAGCGCCATGTTCAAGTAGGGATTACAGTGGGGTGCGGGAGAGTGGACCGCGTAAAAGAGATGAGGATGGTGATGATGATGGGGATGTTGATGAAGACGATCACCGTGGCGATGATTCCCCTCCCGATGGCACGCTGGTGCCACTGAGAGAGAGGAGGAGAGGTTCTCCCCCTTGTGCTTCCTCCTCCATGGCCTCCCCCTGGATGGGGAGAAGTTCTCCCTCTGGTCCTTGGCCTTCATGGTGATGATGGCCCCTCCGGGATCCTCCTCCATAGCCTCCGGTGATGATGGTCCCCCTCCGGCAGGGTACCAGAGAGGGCCTAGATTGATTTCTCGTGGCTACAGAGGCTTGCGGCGGCGGAACTTCCGATCTAGGTTATTTTCTGGGGGTTTATGTATTTATAGGAATTTTTGGCGTCGGTTTCATGTCAAGCGGGTCTCCGAGTCGTCCACGAGATAGGCCCATGCCCAGGGGGGTGGGGCGTGCCCCCCACCCGCGTGGACGGCTCGGGAGTCTTCTAGCCCAACTCTTTTACTCCGGGGCTTATTTTGGTCCATAAAAAATCATCAAAAATTGGTACGTCAATTGGACTCCGTTTGGTATTCCTTTTCTGCAATACTCAAAAACAAGGGGAAAACAGAAACTGGCATTGGGCTCTTGGTTAATAGGTTAGTCCCAAAAATCATATAAAATAACATATAAATGCATATAAAATATCTAAGATGGATAATATAATAGCATGAATACTTCATAAATTATAGATACGTTGGAGACGTACTAATCCCACACGGTGAATCCCAGAAAAACATTTCTGTAGGTATGTATATCACACACAGTCAATCCAAGGAATATGTTTCCATTCTTATGTACATCCCACACAGTCAATCCAGGGAAAACGTTTCCGTTCGTATGCATATCACACACAGCCAATCCAAGGAATACGCTTCCGTTCTTATGTACATCCCACACAGTCAATCTAGGGATAATGTTTCCGTTCGTATGTACATCCCACACAGTTTTATGTGTAGGCTCGTGTGTGAAAGGTGTAACTATCAAACACGTTTTGTCTTGGTTAACTGTTTGATTTTATCAACTACATCACACACGATTTGATGAAGAAAACTGTGTGTCATTGGGCTATCCATCACAAGCGCTTTTACTGCTAGAACCGTTTGCAAAGTTCCATGACACATTTAGCAGGTTTATTAGTTTACAATTAATAATTCCAGTATTACGCAAATTCACATTTCATATCGAACAACTGTTTGCCAATTTCATATCAGGCACATAAATATATTATAACATCACAGTACGATAGCTACATGAAAACAGCACAGTGCAACATATAGCTAGTTCAACTTCATAAGAACAATATTAGAACAATATATTCATTTCCCTAATGGAGATCATCCAGGCTCGTCTTATCCACCTCTGCTTTTAGTTTAGTAAGAACCTGTTTTGCATGGGCCAACTGGGAAAGTGCCTCCTCCTTCGCCAACACCATCTTAGCATAGTCTCATTAAAAAAAATCTGAGCTCATTCTCCACCTTCCACTTTTTATCCCACATCTTCAAATATTCTTCAGCGTTGACAACAGTTTCTCTAAGCCTACATCTGTTCTCTTCCTCATACATGCTCCAGAGCTTCGTTAGGCACATCTTCAAAGATTGTGGCCACTCTTGATCAACCCACTCCAAGTAAGAACACTTCCGGTCATCCTATAATATTTAAAACTAGATCAATAACAATTGTAGGGGAAATGGGTTTATAGCAACATAGAAAATCACCAATGCTTATTTTGAAAAACTGAAGAAACATGTTAATTATGACATATCTTCTCAAAAATATCAATGTGCAAATGAGTTAGTTGCTACTGAGACAACAACCACATTCTGGAACATCAAACGCTATAATTAACTACAACAACACTACAAGTTCTTACTCATGTACAATAAATAATAAATTGAACATTTTATGAGGAAGGTAAATATAACTGCAACATCATAGCGACAGTGTTTGGATGACAACAAATTGATACTAACAGGTGTGCACATGCACAAATTTAGTAACATAGAACTAATAGCACTAAGGCCGTCCACTATGTATACCTAAAATGGGGTAAAGACAACTGTTGCTACATCTCACACCGGTGCCCTGTACTGGCGAGCCGATGCGGCGGAAAAACATTAGGGACCCAGACTCCGGAGCACGTAGTTGCTGTGATGCCCAGTTCCTTCGTGCCATAAAGATTTAGTATTTTACTGCTTGGTTGCTCGGATGTGTGGACCAAAGTTGGTCGCAGAAATTGCTGAAGCGGTGCCAAATAATTTTCTAATGGCACCGCTGATGAGATGGCAACAATTTAAGATACTAGGTACAAACTGTGACACTGTCTTAGGATGCGTTTGGTTGAAGGTGTGGTATGAATGGGTTGGGACGGTGATAGTGTCTGAATCACATCTAACAAATGATTTGTAACAACGAAAGAGGGTCTAACCTTCTTTGCCACCTTGGTGGCCTCTCGCACCACCTCTTTGCTCTATAAATACCCCAATATTCCAGAAACTCTAGCGGAGTTGGCGAAAATCAATTCCAGCCGCTGCAAGTTCCAGAAACCACAGATCCAATCTAGACACCATCATGGAGGGGTTCATCATTTTCATTGGTGCCTCTCTAATGATGTGTGAGTAGTTCATTGTAGACCTACGGGTACGTTGTTAGTAGCTAGATGGCTTCCTCTCTCTCTTTTGATTCTCAATACAATGGTCTCTTGCAGATCTATTTGATGTCACTCTTTTTGCGGTGTGTTTGTTGGGATCTGATGAACTTTGAGTTTATGACCAGATATATGTTTTTATCCATGAAAGTTATTTGAGTCTTTTGATCTCTTATATGCATGATTACTTATAGCCTCGTATATCTTATTTGAATATTTGGTTTAGTTAGGCTGACTAGATCAATTTTTCTTACCATGGGAAGAGGTGCTTTGTGATGGGTTTGATCTTACGGTGCTCGATCCCAGTGACAAAAGGGGAAACAATATGTATGTATCATTGCTATTAAGGATAACCAACGTAGTTCAAGCCGCAATCACCCATCACCGTCCAGCAAGCCTATGATGAAATTACTCACGCACGGCGGTGAGCATCATGAAATTGGTGATGGAGGAATGTTGGTGATGATGATGGCGACAGATCCCCCTCTCTGGAGCCTTGAACAGACTCCAGATCAGCCCTCTCGATCAAGAACAGGAGGCGTCGGCTCCTATCGTAAAACGTGATGAAACCTTCTGTTTGATTTTTTTCTCCCTGCATGTGAATATATAGAGTTGGAGTTGAGGTCGATGGCGGTCCCACAAGGCAGGGGGGCGTGCCCCCACCCTTGTGGTCAGCTGGTGGGTCCCCTCTAGTTGATTCTTTCGCCAATATTTTTTTTTATTCCAAAAATATTCGCTGTAAATTTTCAGGTCATTCTGAGAACTTTTATTTCTGCACAAAAATAACACCAAGGCAATTTTGCTGAAAATAGCGTCAGTCCGGGTTAGTTCCATTCAAATGATGCAAATTACAGTCCAAAACAAGGGAAAAAGACTTTGGAAAGTAGATACAATGGAGACGTATTAACTCCCCTAAGATTAACCCATTGCTTGGCCTCAAGCAATTCAGTTGACAAACTGAAAGTGATAAACACTACTGCAGGATGCTGCTAACGCGACACTATGATCAGAGACCCTTCGAGAAACAGTGTGCGATGCAATAATCGCAAATGGTGCTGTATGAAAACCGAGAAATGTATAAAACGTTTGCGATGACAGATCCATCAAACACGGTTCAGGTTTTAGTTGCGTGTGCGATGAAGGGCATACGGTTCAGTTCAATTAACTGTTTGCGATGACGAGGAACAAAAGCAACGGGCAGCCAGATGAAGGTGTGTGCGATACACAACATATGGTTCACTCGGATGAACTATTTGTGATAAGGCAACACAATAGAAATGGTCAGCCAGATCAAGGTGTGTGTGATTGAGGGCATACACTTCATAAGGATTAACTATTTGCGATTAGGCAACATAACAGAAATGTGTCAGCCAGATCAAAGTGTCTGCGGTTGATGGCATACACTTCACATGGATGAACTGTTTGCGATTAGCCACAACAAACTGAAATAGTTAGATAGATCAACGTGTGTGTGCTAGACGGGCACACACATTCTAATTAAAAGAACCGTGCGTGACGGTGCTGACATTGCCTATTGCGGTGCACCCTATGGTACAAATGCCACGTACGCGGCCGAGAAGGCGTATGTGCCCACGTTACGCCTTTCGGGAATAGTGCCGCACTTATAACCGTTGGTAAATTGTGAGCATGCGTCCCGTCACATTCCAAATTGCAAACCTATTCACACCGATCAAAACTTAAACAGTTTCCCACTTAGGAGCGTATTACTACGCGGTTATAAATACTACTACACCAAGATGACTGCACATTCCTCCTCAACTCCTCATCCACAAAAAGTAAAAAAAACAAGTCATTCATCATCGTTCCCTTGCGTCCGCCATGGCCAGCGTGAGTTGGTTGAGAGATTGCCACCAAGGAGAGGCGAGCCTGGAAGCGGGAGCACGAGAGATGTCCTGCCTCGCCGCGAAAGCAGCCAACATGTCCCGCCGCACGGCCGTCTCAGCAGAGAGGTCCCGTCGCGCCGCCAAAGCAACACAAAGGACCCGCCGCACCATCGATGCACCAGACTAGTCCTGCCGCACCGTGGAAGCAGAAGAGATGTCCTCCCTTGTCACGGCGGCCTGGGAAAATGCCTCGCGGGCAGGCGAGGACTCTTACAGGCGCATGAATGCCCTCGTCCTTAGGAAGATGGATCAGATCTCCAGGTGGGCGAGGTTGCAGGATGACCTGCAAGCCTTGTTTGAACAGTCTACCGACGTCATCCGGCAAATAATGAGCGCAATGCGAAGCTCTGGGCCGAGCGCGACCTGCTGAGGGCGAATATCGACAGAAGTGCGGAGCAGACCACTGCCTTGTTGAAGAGGACCTGCGTCATCATCGAGAAACTTATGGACGAGAATGCCATGCTGCGCATCGAGCACAGAAGGCTGGTGGAGGAATCCATGGATGCTCTCAACTAGCATCTTGAGGACAAGAAAGAGGTCGTCGCCGCCCGCCGCGGAGACTAGTTGTCTTCCTTCTTCTTTTGCCCTTGTGTATACCGGGCGTTGCCGCATGTGGCTTTTTTAAATTATGTTTATAAATATGTAAGCCAATTATTATCCAATGTCATCGTCCTTATATTCGTCATGCTTGCTATAAGTTGCAGTCGATGCTATATAGGTCCGTCGGATCTTACATCAAGATCCATGCAGAACTTTCTTTTCAGATTTTCATTTTTCTCTCCTAAAACTCAGTCCAGTGAGGCATATAGCCACGCCGTAAAACAGTTGCTCGGGCGCCATTAATGGAGACGTTGGGAGGGAGGTGCCCGGCGGGTAGCGGTCAAATTGGCTCTCCTCCCGATGAGAATGTGCAGGGGTCTAATCGCACGCCTCCCGTACTCAAATAGCTTCCCCGCACGACACCTCCTAGCCAATAAAAAAGGGGACGCGTGGCCGCATGCAATTGGTAAGTCGAATGCCCACGGTTTCAATAATACTTGTGTTTCTGATTTGTAACGTGACAGCACTTGTTCCAAAATGACTTTATTGATTGTTAATGTGTGCACCTTCACAAATAGGACAGCAAATTACCACAGCATGTTGGTGCCATGTCATGAGACCATGCCAAGTTTCTTGATTTTCAGGCATGTTTTGGAATTACAAGAATTGAAAAAACAAGTTTCTCAACCTTTCCGGCCGAGCCACGACACCCAGATGTTTGAATTTCACTCCCATCTCTTGCACGGGACCTAGAAATTCACCCAAGGACACACATGTGATTTTTCAAACAACTTTGGTGCACTGGAGTATGTGCTTGTAGTTCAAATTTGAGTTATGCACATTAAATGCCCAGAAACTCAATTAATGTATAAAAGAGGCCAAATGAACCCGAAATAATTCCAAAATTTAGCACGGTACTTCTATTTGGTCTAATCTGGCTGTATAAAAAATTTAAGGCGGGAGAAGGCAGTGTATGTATGTCGTTTTGCACACGGAAGTGACACGTTCCCTCTCGGAACCACGAGCCTTCTTGAGGGAAGCTCCGGTTTCCAAGAAGCCTACACCCAAGCTTGTCCCCATTCGGCAAAAAAAATTACCGCAGCATGTTGGTGCCATGTGATGACACCATGCCAAGTTTCATGATTTTCAGGCGTGTTTTGGAATTACATGAATTAAAAAACCAAGTTTGTCAATCTTTTCGGCCAAGCCACGACGCCCAGATGTTTGAATTTCACTTCCATCTCTTGCTTGGGACCTAGAAATTCACCCAAGGACACACATGTGATTTTTCAAACAACTTTCGTGCACTGAAGCCTGTGCTTGTAGTTCAAATTTGAATTATGCACATTACATGCCCAGAAACTCAATTAATGTATAAAAAGGTGAAACGAGCTCGGAATAATTCCAAAATTTAGCACGGTACTTCTATTTGGTCTAATCTAGCTGTGTAAAAAAATTAAGGCGGGAGATGGAAGTGTACGTATGTCGTTTGGCACACGGAGGTGACACGTTCCCTCTCGAAACCACGAGCCTTCTTGAGGGAAGCTCCGGTTTGCAAGAAGCTTACACCAAAGCTTGTCCCAATTCAGCCAAAAAATTACCGCAGCATGTTGCTACCATGTCATCACACCATGCCAAGTTTCATGATTTTCAGGCGTGTTTTGGAATTATAGGAATTAAAAAACAAGTTTCTCAATCTTTTCGGCCGTGCCATGACGCCCAGATGTTTGAATTTCACTCCCATCTCTTGCGTGGGACCTAGAAATTCGCCCAAGGACACACATGTGATTTTTCAAACAACTTTGGTGCACTAGAGCCTGTGCTTGCAGTTCAAATTTGAATTATGCACATTAAATGTCCAGAAACTCAATTAATGTATAAAAAGGCAAAACGAGCCTAGAATAATTCCAAATTTTAGCACGGTACTTCTATTTGGTCTAATCTGGTTGTGTAAAAAAATTAAAGCGGGAGAAGGCAGTGTACGTATGTCGTTTCACACACAGAGGTGACACGTTCCCTCTCGGAACCACAAGCCTTCTTGAGGGAAGCTCCACTTTGCTAGAAGCCTACACCAAAGCTTGTCCCAATTCGGCCAAAAAAATTACCGGAGCATGTTGGTGCCATGTCATGACACCATGCCAAGTTTCATGTTTTTCACGCGTGTTTTGGAATTAAAGGAATTAAAAACCAGGTTTCTCAATCTTTCCGGCCGAGCCACGACGCCCAGATGTTTGAATTTCACTCCATCTCTTGCATGGAACCTAAAATTCACCCAAGGACACACATGTGATTTTTCAAACAACTTTGGTGCACTAGAGCCTGTGCTTGTAGTTCAAATTTGAATTATGCACATTAAATGCCTAGAAACTCAATTAATGTATAAAAAGGCCAAACGAACACGGAATAATTCCAAATTTTAGCACGATACTTCCATTTGGTCTAATCTGCCCCGTGTAAAAAAATTAAGGCGGGAGAAGGCAGTGTACCTATGTCATTTCGCACATGGAGGTGATACGTTCCCTCTCGGAACCAGGAGCCTTCTTGAGGGAAGCTCTGGTTTGCAAGAACCTTACACCAAAGCTTGTCCCAATTCGGACAAAAAAATTACTATAACATGTTGGTGCCATGTCATGACACCATGCCAAGTTTCATGATTTTCAGTCATGTTTTGGATTTACAGGAATTAAAAACCAAGTTTCTCAATCATTCTGGCCGAGCCACGACACCCAGATGTTTGAATTTTATTCCCATTTCTTGCATGGGACCTATAAATTCACCCAAATACACACATGTGATTTTTCAGCAAACTTTGGTGCATTGGAGCATGTGCTTGTAGTTCAAATTTCGATTATGCACATTAAATGCCCAGAAACTCAATTAATGCATAAAAATGCCAAACGAACCCGGAATAATTCCAAATTTAAACACGACACTCATGTACTAGTTGCATGTTCACTGTACATAAATGTTCTAGCAATTCAAACACCATCCTTTCCCTCCGCAACACCATTTTGTCCTTCAAAACATAATGAAAAAAAATAGGTATACCACAAACAGTTTACTAGAAAGAATCGTGTGGGATGCGATATAAAATATCTTGGCACACCGTCTTGTCTGGCTTACGCAGAAAGCTTCATCATCTACAGTCCACCGCCCCTGCTTGAACCACACTTGCGTGCCAGTTTCTCGCGGCACCGAGCAATTTTTTTTGCCACAACGGAAATATCTATCTCCGTGCCCCCTCCCTCCTACCAGAAGCCACATTTCCACTATTCCTCTTTGCTTTCCAAGTTCAAACCTTCACTACTGCTTACTGGCAGCTCAGCCTCCTCGCTGGTCACCCTTCTTCTTGCAGCGTCGCCTCCTCGCTGGCGACCCTTCTTCTAGCAGTGCCGCCGCCTCGCGAGCGTCCCTTCTTCTTGCTGCGCCGCCTCCTCACCGCCGACCCTTCTTCTTGCTGCACGGCCTTGTCGACATGGTCAGGTAATCCACACCCCACCCACACCATCCTCCTCCTTTCCCGTCCCACATGCCCCGACTGACGAAGCGACACCTTCCACCAAAATCACTGCCCCTCCTCCAATTAAGCGCCGCCCACAGCCATTTTACACACAGTATAACATGGAGCTGAGTAGCATGAGGCCGCACGCACGAACGAGGTCGCTATGGCTGACATGTGTGTTGACCACCAGATCTTGGAGGAGCACCTCGTCTTCGAGGCCACCGTCGACACCACCGCACAGTTGTCTACTTTAAAATACAGTTCGTGATGTTTTCTCGAGGCCACCGCCAGTGCCTTCTAGTGACTTGTCCTCCATAATGTTAATATGCAATCTGGTGTTCAGTTAACAGTTTGGTCCTCTGAAATGTAATGTTCAGTTAACACTTTGGTCCAACAATTGCTACATTCCGTAGTACTATTCTCAAGCATTCTTTGCTTTATTAACTGTCTTATCTTCTAGTACATGTTTCTATTCTGCAATTTCGTGCTTAGTTAATTATTTTGGTTCATTTGGTCTGTTGTCCATTTAACTATTTGGTTCAGTTCTGCAATTTGATTTTCATTTGCTGTGGGTACAATTTTGTATTGTTATGCATGTGACACCAATCGAATTTGGCTGTACTCAATACATATTCTACTGATAGTATGGCAACTCTCAGTTAACCTGATCAAGATCTTCCTTATGTGTGTTGTAGGGAAACAATGGGAGACACTGCGGTTTACCATCAAGGTTTGTTCAAGCAGGGTCCTTTGGCTAATAGCACATTATTGTGCAGTTGCAGGAATCATTCTAATATTTAGGTTTCTTACAATTTGGTCTTGCACATGTAGGTCCTGCTGTCAGAGGCTTAGACCCACTATTTGACCCATTTTGCATATGGGGAAATGAGATGTCCATGAATATCAGTCAAGTCAAGAAACTCAGAAAGATTGTTAGGACGAAGAAACTTGCGAAGAATAACAGCAAGATCTTTGTTTGCATAATGAAGAAGACATCGGTCAACTATAGGATGGTACCAACTCTTTTACCTTGTTTTTACCCCTTGCGCCATTTCAAAATTTACAACAACGATTTATGCATAGCTTTGTTTTCAGTACTTTTCAAAGCAGTTCACCGATGATTACCTCTCAAACCACATGCATGGTCAAGAGGCGAGGAAGGTATTCATTCAACACCCACAGTACAATATTGAAGTTTTGCTGAAGAGGACGAAGGTTAGGCGGGCAATTATCCATAGCTACTGGCCTAAGTTGCAAGGACATTCAACATCACTAAAGCCTCAATATTTGCCTTCCGCTTCTGCAGTTTCCCAGATGAGATTCATCTGTCTATTTACCGCGTATGATGCTGCTTTACAAAGGTTTTTGATGCTGCATGTGAAACTTGGTGCTGTTGTGTAATGGCATAACTAAGTGCCGAAGCTATCTGATGTAATTCAATTATGAAATTCTGGTTGCTTTTATACGGATATGAAATATCTGGCGTGTTTTATAAGAAATATCAGTTTGATTAGTACATGGATTATCAATAATAGGCTAATTACCCTGCTTATTGGGGTTTTCTATTGCAAACGGTTACCCAGACAACACCGTGGGCGATGAACTCAAACAACCCGCACGGTTTCTAGAAAGTAGGCATATTTGATCAACTAACAATCACACACAGCTTCCGGTAGTGAACTGTTTGCCTTAGGCCACCTTGCACAAACGTTTCCACACAAAGAATTGTGTGGGATGTACATACCTACGGAAATGATGTTCTGGGATTCACCGTGTGGGATGTACATACCTACGGAAATGATTTCTAGGATTCACCGTGTGGGACCACTACAAAAAAATACACTTCCGTGATCATACGTGTTTGTCACAGTAGGTCGCGTTTTTTGTCATGCATGTACATCCATGACGATTTTATGACAGAATCAAGATAGTCATACCTTTGCTGTCGTAGAAGTGTTTCATGGCATTACCAAAATTATCATCACGGAAGTGTCCACTTCCATGACGATAAATCGCGCATCACAGAAGTGCTTTCGTCAAGGGTGACCGACACATGGCATCCACCGTAACGGAACACCGTTAAGCTATCGGGTCGAATTTTGGATCCGATAACCTGTTAACAGCCCTGACCAATGGGAAATTTCCACGTGTAAAATTCTGATTAGCCGAAGGGAACACATGTCAGCTCGTCAGTGGGACAGATGTCGCCCGTCCATTGGAGGAGACATGCCTATGATACGTCAACACATGGGCTGGGCCCAACAGAGGCCCATATAGGTTAAAAAGGCCGGCCTAGTCAAAGGCCCATAGAACTTAATCAGGTACTAGTGGGCCAGCCCAATAACAGCCTGCTTAATAAAGGCCCATTTACAGCCTGAAGCCAGATCTGGCCCGTTAATTGTTCGCTCAATATTTGGGCCCATTTACGGCCCGAAGCCAGATCTAGCATGTTAATTGTTCGCCCAATATTTGGGCCCATTTGCGGCCCGAAGCCAGATCTAGCCCATTAATTTTTTGCCAAATATTTGGGACCAACTAAAGCCCAGTTACTTTCGGCTTGTTAGAGGCCTGATGTAGACATGGGCCCATTTCAGCCCGGTGTGACTTTCGTCCTGGGAATGACCCGTGCTGCCCATGGGCCATATATGGTCCGATGGGACATCGGGCCCACTAACGACCCGTGCTAAAGGTGGCAACAGTTAAGCCCAACGTGACTTTGGGCCTGTTAAAGGCCTGTCGCGTAATTCAGCCCGTTGATGCCTATGCTAAGCTTTCGGCCTGTTAAAGGCCTGTCGCGTAATTCGGCCCGTTGATGCCTATGCTAAGCTTTCGGCCTCTTAAAGGCCCATGATATCAGTGGGCCAACTATGGCCCGAGATATGTTTCGGCCTGGTAACGGCCCATGAGCTAACTGGGCCCAAAATAGCCCGGTCTACATTTCGGCCTGCTGAAGGCCCGTCGACGACTAGTGAAAATTGAGGCCCAACATGCATTTTGGCCTGCTAAAGGCCCGTGGTTTCATCTCGGCCGTAACAGGCCAGTACAATATTCAGCCTGTTAATGGCCCAATGCTACCTAGGCCAAACTAAGCGCTGGGTCGACAAAAGGCCCAACTAAAATATAGGCCGGTGTAAGTTTGGGCCTGGCGCAATGTGTGAAGGCCCCAATCATTCGGGCCCAAGAAAGACGCAGGCCGGCCCAATTGTGGCCCACTAAAAACCTAGCCCGTTAGAGTCGAATGTTTCGGTCCGGTCGACTACATATGATTTTTTTCAGATAGCGAATGATGGCATTAACTAGTAGGAATTATGAACAAACCTACACTATACAATAAAGAAGGATTTAAGGTATATTACATCCACTGGGCATCGAAGTTCGCCACCAGTGATCATAAAGCGCAACGAAGAAGCAGATTACAAAAACTGGGCACCATTGCAGCGTAACAATATAATACTGAACCGAGACCACTTCCAAGATAGTTCAAGAAAGGTTAGCCTTGCGGGGGAACTGCTGCGCAAGCTGCTGGGCAAGGCTGTGAGACCGGCCTAGCATGTCGGTCATAGCTTCCAGGTGTAGCTGTTTAGCGATGAGGTTCTCATTGGTGTTCTCCGCAATCTTTCTTAGAGATAGGACTTCAAGTCGAAGTTGAGTTGCAGAATGCCTTTCTGCTAGAACTTGGGACTGAAGAAGTCGAAATGATTCAGACAACGAATTCTGTGAGCTTTTCTGACTGTTAGTCTCAAGTAACTTGAACACTGCATCAAGACAAGACTTTGGGGTGGTCTTGCTATCTTCAAGATGTTTTGCCTTCTTTGCTGCAATATATGTTGGGTTTGTCTCACAACCTTCAGCAGACTTGTGCATGCCATCAGGCATATCACCCTGAAACAAAGCAGAGAGATGACATGTTTTGCACGTGTATAAACAAAGATGATAACTGTTCTGTCAATTCTATCCAATTTCAAATTAGAAAATAAAGAGTAAGTTCAAAATATCAATAGCATAATTTGGCATTGTTCATAATGCGGGGAGCTTCACCACACTGCTGGATTACCATGTCAACATAACAAGCATACACTACAAAAAAAAGACACATCCGTGACATTTTGGGCCGAACAAATTTTTTTTCTGTCATACATATGACACTTCTATGACGATAATTGTGACAAAACCCAGTATCATCATAGATGTGGTGGGCTCCTACTTCCATGACAAAAAATCATGATAGAAAATGGGCTTTTCGTCCTGGGTGGGCCGGAGACGCAGCTGCATGACATTCTTTGGGCCGTCCATGACGGAAAAAACCATGGTAGAAGCGAGGGGGAGGAAAATTTCGGGGAGTTCCCGGTTACGGTGGGAGGTCACGGGCCGAGCGATGCGCATTTCTCTCGTACACGTACGCGCGTGTGTGTGAGGCGTTGGCTCTAACTGAACCCGAGCGAGGCGTTGGGCTCTAACTGAACCCGTGCGATTGCACTACAGGCTACGCGTTACTGAACCCAAGCGATCGATCGATGGCTGTTAACTGAACCCGATCGAGCGATTCCTTCGCTACTGCTGCTAACTGAAGCCGATCGATGGGATGAACGGTGAGCATTGCGGGGGGGGGGGGGGGGGGGTGGATGAACAGTGAGCGGTGGCGTTGCCTCTGGATGAACAGGACCCCGTGGTGTGGTGGAGGGCTGGATGAACAATAGACGGTGGAGGGGTGTGATACGTCTCCAACGTATCTATAATTTTTGATTGCTCCATGCTATATTATCTACTGTTTTGGACTATATTGGGCTTTATTTCCCTCTTTTATATTATTTTTGGGACTAACCTATTAACCGGAGGCCCAGCCCAGAATTGATGTTTTTTGCCTATTTCAGTGTTTCGAAGAAACGGAATATCAAATGGAGTCCAAACGGAATAAAATCTTCAGGAACGTGATTTTCTCACCGAACGTGATCCAGGAGACTTGGACCCTACTCCAAGGAGTTAAATAGGAGGTCACGAGGGTGGGGGGCGCCCCCCCTAGGGCGCGCCCCCTGCCTCGTGGGCCCCTTGGTGCTCCACCGACGTACTCCTTCCTCCTATATATACCAACATACCCCCGAACGATCAGAATAGGAGCCAAAAACCTATTTCCACCGCCGCAACTTTCTGTATCCACGAGATCCCATCTTGGGGCCTGTTCCGGAGCTCCGCCGGAAGAGGGCCGTCATCACGGAGGGCTTCTACATCATCCTAGCCCCTCCGATGAAGTGTGAGTAGTTTACCTCAGACCTTCGGGTCCATAGTTAGTAGCTAGATGGCTTCTTCTCTCTTTTTGGATCTCAATACAAAGTTCCCCCCTCTCTTGCGGAGATCTATTCGTTGTAATCTTATTTTTGCAGTGTGTTTGTTGAGACTGATGAATTGTGGGTTTATGATCAAGTTTATCTATGAATAATATTTGAATCTTCTCTGAATTCTTTTATGTATGAGTGGTTATCTTTGCAAGTCTCTTCGAATCATCCGTTTGGTTTGGCTAACTAGATTGGTAGTTCTTGCCATGGGAGAAGTGCTTAGCTTTGGGTTCGATCTTGCGGTGTCCTTTCCCAGTGACAGAAGGGGCAGCAAGGCATGTATTGCATCGTTGCCATCGAGGATAACAAGATGGGGTTTATTTCATATTGCATGAATTTATCTCTCTACATCATGTCATCTTGCTTAAGGCGTTACTCTGTTTTTAACGTAATACTCTAGATGCATGCTGGATAGCGGTCGATGAGTGGAGTAATAGTAGTAGATGCAGAATCGTTTCGGTCTACTTGTCACGGACGTGATGCCTATATACATGATCATGCCTAGATATTCTCATAACTAAGATCAATTCTGTCAATTGCTCAACAGTAATTTGTTCACCCACCGTAGAATATTTATGCTCTTGAGAGAAGCCACTAGTGAAACCTATGGCCCCAGGGTCTATTCTCATCATATCATTCTCCATCACTTTAATCTAGCTTTGCTTTTTTACTTTGCCTTTACTTTTTACTTCGCATATTTATACCAAAAATACCAAAAGTATTATATCTATCAGATCTCACTCTCGTAAGTGACCGTGAAGGGATTGACAACCCCTAATCGCGTTGGTTGCGAGTAGCTATCGCTTTGTGCAGGTACGAGGGACTTGAGCGTGGCCCCCTACTTGATTGATACCTTGGTTCTCAAAAACTGAGGGAAATACTTACGCTACTCTGCTGCATCATCCCTTCCTCTTCGGGGAAAACCAACGCAAGCTCAAGACGTAGCAAGAAGGATTTCTGGCGCCGTTGCCGGGGAGTCTACGCAAAAAGTCAACATACCAAATACCCATCACAATCCCTATCTCTTGCATTACATTATTTGCCATTTGCCTCCCGTTTTCCTCTCCCCCACTTCACCCTTGCCGTTTTATTCGCCCTCTCTCTCTCTATCCTCCCTCTCTATTTGCCTCTTTTGCCCATTTGCTCTTGCTTGCTCGTGTGTTAGATTGCTTGTTTGTCGCGATGGCTCAAGATAATACTAAATTTCCTGACTTCACCAATACCAATAATAATGATTTCCTTAGCACTCCGATTGCTCCTCTTGCTAATACTGAATCTTGTGAAATTAATGCTGCTTTGTTGAATCTTGTTATGAAAGATCAATTCGCCGGCCTTCCTAGTGAAGATGCCGCTACTCATCTGAATAGCTACGTTGATTTATGTGATATGCAAAATAAAAAAGATGTCGATAATGATGTCGTTAAATTGAAGCTATTTCCTTTTTCGCTTAGAGATCGTGCTAAAGCTTGGTTTTCATCTTTGCCTAAAAATAGTATTGATTCATGGAACAAGTGCAAAGATGCTTTTATCTCTAAGTATTTTCCTCCCGCTAAGATCATCTCTCTTAGAAACGATATTATGAACTTTAAACAACTTGATCATGAACATGTTGCACAAGCTTGGGAGAGAATGAAATTAATGATACGTAATTGCCCTACTCGTGGTTTGAATTTGTGGATGATTATACAAAACTTTTATGCCGGATTGAATTTTGCTTCTAGAAATCTTTTAGATTCGGCCGCGGGAGGCACTTTTATGGGAATCACTTTAGGAGATGCTACTAAACTCCTAGATAATATTATGGTTAATTATTCTCAACGGCATACTGAAAGATCTTCTAATAAAAAGTGCACGCGATAGAAGAAATCAATGTTTTGAGTGGAAAGATGGATGAACTTATGAAATTATTTGCTACTAAGAGTGTTTCTTCTGATCCTAATGATATGCCTTTGTCTACTTTCATTGAGAATAACAATGAATCTATGGATGTGAATTTTGTTGATAGGAATAATTTTGGTAACCACGCTTATAGAGGGAATTTTAATCCTAGGCCATATCCTAGTAATCCTTCTAATAATTATGGGAATTCCTACAACAACTCTTATGGAAATTATAATAAGATGCCCTCTGAATTTGAGAATAGTGTTAAAGAGTTTATGAATTCACAAAAGAATTTTAATGCTTTGCTTGAAGAGAAATATCTTAAAGTTGATGATTTGGCTAGAAACGTTGATAGAATTTCTCTTGAGGTTGATTCTTTAAAGCTTAGATCTATTCCTCCTAAGCATGATATTAATGAGTCTCTCAAAGCCATGAGAATTTCCATTGATGAGTGCAACGAAAGAACCTCTAGGATGCGTGCTTCCAAAGATGCCTTTATTAAAGCGTGTTCTTCCAATTCCTATGAAAATCAAGATGAAGATCTAAAAGTTATTGATGTGTCCCCTATTAAATCTTTGTTTTGCAATATTAATCTTGATGAAACTGAATATGATCTTCCTTTACCTAGAAGGCGTTCTAAAAATTCGGAGTATTTAGACCTTAATGATGAAATTGATGAAAGTGGGATTGAAAGAAATAAAAATCTAGATGTTGCTAAACCCACTGTATTGGATTTCAAGGAATTTAATTATTAAATTTTCTCTTTAATTGATTGTATTTCCTTGTTGCAATCCGTGCTAAATTCTCCACATGCTTATAGTCAAAATAAAGCCTTCACCGAACATATTGTTGATGCCTTGATGCAATCTTATGAAGAAAAACTTGAGTTGAAAGTTTCTATCCCTAGAAAACTCTATGATGAGTGGGAACCAACTATTAAAATTAAAATTAAAGATCATGAGTTTTATGCTTTGTGTGATTTGGGTGCTAGTGTCTCCACTATTCCCAAAACTTTGTGTGATTTACTAGATTTCCGTAATTTTGATGATTGCTCTCTAAACTTGCATCTTGCGGATTCCACTATTAAGAAACCTATGGGAAGGATTAATGATGTTATTATTGTTGCAAATAGGAATTATTTGCCCATAGATTTCATTGTTCTTGATATAGATTGCAATCCTTCTTGCCCTATTATTCTTGGTAGACCTTTCCTTAGAACGGTTGGTGCGATTATTGATATGAAGGAAGGGAATATTAGATTTAAATTTCCATTAAAAAAGGGCATGGAACCCATTCCAAGAAATAAAATAAAATTACCATATGAAACTATCATGAGAGCCACTTATGGATTGCCTACCAAAGACGGCACAACCTAGATCTATCCTCGCTTTTATGCCTAGCTAGGGGCGTTAAACGATAGCGCTTGTTGGGAGGCAACCCAACTTTATTTTTATTACTTGATTTTTGCTCCTGATTAGTAATAAAGAAATTATTTAGCCTCTTTTTTGGTTGTGTTTTGTTGTGTTTAATTAGTGTTTGTGCCAAGTAGAACCGTTGGGAAGATTTGGGGAAAGTCTTGTTGAACTTGCTGTAAAAAATAGAAACTTTAGCGCTCATGAGAACTGCTGTAATTTTTATTTGAAGAGTGATATTTAGTTAATTCTTTTTTAAGATGGTTAATAGATACATTCCTCACGTCCATAAATTTATTTTAGAATTTTTGGGGTTCCAGATCTTGCGCTAGCTACAGATTACTACAGACTGTTCTGTTTTTGACAAATTCTGTTTTCCGTGTGTTGTTTGCTTATTTTGATGAATCTATGGCTAGTAAAATAGTTTATAATCCATAGAGAAGTTGGAATACAGTAGGTTTAACACCAATATAAATAAATAATGAGTTCATTACAGTACCTTGAAGTGGTCTTTGGTTTTCTTTCCCTAACGGAGCTCACGAGTTTTCTATTTTGAGTTTTGTGTTGTGAAGTTTTCAAGTTTTGGGTGAATTCTTTTGATGGATCATGGAACAAGGAGCGGCAAGAGCCTAAGCTTGGGGATGCCCATGGCACCCCCAAGATAATCCAAGGACACCAAAAAGTCAAAGCTTGGGGATGCCCCGGAAGGCATCCCCTCTTTCGTCCACTTCCATCGGTAAATTACTTGGAGCTATATTTTTATTCACCAACATGATATGCATTTTGCTTGGAGCGTCTTGTATTATTTGTGTCTTTGTGTCTTAGTATGCCACAACCATCCTTGCTGTACACAACTTTTGAGAGAGCCATACATGAATTAAAAATTTATAGAATACTCTATGTGCTTCACTTATATCTTTTGAGCTAAGTAATTTTGCTCTATGTGCTTCACTTATATCTTTTGAGCTAAGTAGTTTTGCTCTATGTGCTTCACTTATATCTTTTGAGCGTTATAGTTTTGCTCTATGTGCTTCACTTAGATCTTTTAGAGCATGGTGGTGGATTTGTTTTAAAGAAACTATTGATCTCTCATGCTTCACTTAAAATATTTTGAGAGTCTCTTAATAGCATGGTAATTTGCTTAATAATAATATGCTTGGTATTCAAGATTTGTGAAACTTTCTTTTGAGTGTGTTGAATACTAAGAAAAGATTGAAGCATGATAATTGTTTTTAGATATGGAGGTGATAATATTAAAGTCATGCTAGTGAGTAGTTGTGAATTTAAAGAATACTTGTGTTAAAGTTTGTGATTCCCGTAGCATGCACGTATGGTGAACCGTTATGTGATGAAGTCGGAGCATGATTTATTTATTGATTGTCTTCCTTATGAGTGGCAGTCGGGGACGAGCGATGGTCTTTTCCTACCAATCTATCCCCCTAGGAGCATGCGCGTAATACTTTGCTTTGATAACTTCTAGATTTTTGCAATAAGTATATGAGTTCTTTATGACTAATGTTTAGTCCATGGATCATACGCACTCTCACCCTTCCACCTTTGCTAGCCTCTCTAATACCGCGCACCTTTCGCCGGTATCATACACCTACCATATACCTTCTTCAAAACAGCCACCATACCTACCTATTATAGCATTTCCATAGCCATTCCGAGATATATTGCCATGCAACTTTCCACCGTTCCGTTTATCATGACACATTCATCATTGTCATATTGCATATCCCGGTACACCGCCGGAGCATTCATATAGAGTCATATTTTGTTCTAAGTATCGAGTTGTAACTGTTGAGTTGTAAGAAAAATAAAAGTGTGATGATCATCATTTTTAGAGCATTATCCCAAGTGAGGAAAGAATGATGGAGACTATGATTCCCCCATAAGACGGGATGAGACTCCGGACGAAAAATAAATAAAAGAGGCCAAAGAGGACCAAATAAAAAGAGAAAGAAAAGAGGCCATAAAAAAGAAAAGGCCCAAATAAAAAAAATGGGAGAAAAAGAGAGAAGGGACAATGTTACTATCCTTTTACCACACTTGTGCTTCAAAGTAGCACCATGATTTTCATAGTAGAGAGTCTTTCATGTTATCACTTTCATATAATAGTGGGAATTTTACATTATAGAACTTGGCTTGTATATTCCAATGACGGGCTTCCTCAAATTGCCCTAGGTATTCATGAGCAAGCAAGTTGGATGCACACCCACTTAGTTTCTTTTTGAGCTTTCACATATTTATAGCTCTAGTGCATCCGTTGCATGGCAATCCCTACTCACTCACATTGATATCTATTGATGGGCATCTCCATAGCCCGTTGATACGACTAGTTGATGTGAGACTATCTTCTCCTTTTTGTCTTCTCCACAACCACCATTTTATTCCACCTATAGTGCTATATCCATGGCTCACGCTCATGTATTGCGTGAAGATTGAAAAAGTTAGAGTATGAAACAATTGCTTGGCTCGTCATCGGGGTTGTGCATGATTTAAATACTTTGTGTGGTGAAGATAGAGCATAGCCAGACTATATGATTTTGTAGGGATAACTTTCTTTGGCCATGTTATTTTGAGAAGACATAATTGCTTTGTTAGTATGCTTGAAGTATTATTATTTTTATGTCAATATAAACTTTTGTCTTGAATCTTTCAAATCTGAATATTCATATCACAATTAAGAAGATTTGCATTGAAATTATGCCAAGTAGCACTCCGCATAAAAAATTCTCTTTTTATCATTTACCTACTCGAGGACGAGCAGGAATTAAGCTTGGGGATGACTGATACGTCTCCAACGTATCTATAATTTTTGATTGCTCCATGCTATATTATCTACTGTTTTGGACTATATTGGGCTCTATTTTCCACTTTTATATTATTTTTGGGACTAACCTATTAACCGGAGGCCCAGTCCAGAATTGTTGGTTTTTTGCCTATTTCAGTGTTTCAAAGAAACAAAATATCAAACGGAGTCCAAACGGAATAAAATTTTCGGGAACGTGAATTTCTCACCGAACGTGATCCAGGAGACTTGGACCGTACTCCAAGGAGTCGAAGAGGAGGTCACGAGGGTGGGGGCGCGCCCCTGCCTCGTGGGCCCCTCGGTGCTCCACCGACGTACTCCTTCCTCCTATATATACCTATGTACCCCCAAACGATCAGAACAGGAGCCAAAAACCTAATTCCACCGCCGCAAATTTCTGTATCCACGAGACCATCTTGGGGCCTGTTCCGGAGCTCCGCCGGAAGAGGGCCGTCATCACGGAGGGCTTCTACAACATCCTAGCCCCTCTGATGAAGTGTGAGTAGTTTACCTCAGACCTTCGGGTCCATAGTTAGTAGCTAGATGGCTTCTTCTCTCTTTTTGGATCTCAATACAAAGTTCTCCCCCTCTCTTGCGGAGATCTATTCGATGTAATCTTCTTTTTGCGGTGTGTTTGTTGAGACCGATGAATTGTGGGTTTATGATCAAGATTATCTATGAATAATATTTGAATCTTCTCTGAATTCTTTTATGTATGATTGGTTATCTTTGCAAGTCTCTTCGAATCATCTGTTTGATTTGGCCAACTAGATTGGTAGTTCTTGCCATGGGAGAAGTGCTTAGCTTTGGGATCGATCTTGCGGTGTCCTTTCCCAGTGACAGAAGGGGCAGCAAGGCACGTATTGCATCGTCGCCATCGAGGATAACAAGATGGGGTTTATTTCATAATGCATGAATTTATCTCTCTACATCATGTCATCTTGCTTAAGGCGTTACTCTGTTTTTAACTTAATACTCTAGATGCATGCTGGATAGCGATCGATGAGTGGAGTAATAGTAGTAGATGCAGAATCGTTTCGGTCTACTTGTCACGGACGTGATGCCTATATACATGATCATGCCTAGATATTCTCATAACTATGCTCAATTCTGTCAATTGCTCAACAGTAATTTGTTCACCCACCGTAGAATACTTATGCTCTTGAGAGAAGCCACTAGTGAAACCTATGGCCCCCGGGTCTATTCTCATCATATGAATATCCATCACTTTAATCTTGCTTTGCTTCTTTACTTTGCCTTTACTTTTTACTTTGCATATTTATACCAAAAATATTATATCTATCAGATCTCACTCTCGTAAGTGACCGTGAAGGGATTGACAACCCCTAATCGCGTTGGTTGCGAGTAGTTATCGCTTTGTGCAGGTACGAGGGACTTGAGCGTGGCCTCCTACTGGATTGATACCTTGGTTCTCAAAAACTGAGGGAAATACTTACGCTATTCTGCTGCATCATCCCTTCCTCTTCGGGGAAAACCAACGCAAGCTCAAGACATAGCAGGGTGCCCATGGAGGGGTGGATGAACAGGACCCCGTGGTGTGGAGGGCTGGATGAACAGTAGATGGTGGAGGGGTGGTTGAACAGGACCCCGTGGTGTGGAGGGCTGGATGAACAGTAGATGGTGGAGGGGTGCCCGTGGAGGGGTGGTTGAATAGGACCCCGTGGTGTGGAGGGCTTGATGAACAATAGACGGTGGAGGGATGGTTGAACAGTAGCCGGTGGAGTAGCGTGCGGTGGAGGCTGGATGAACAGGAGCCCGTGGATGAACAGTCGCAGGTGGAAGCTGGAGGAGATCGACGGTGGATGATCAGTAGCTCGTGGAGGCTGGAGGGGGTCGACGGTGGATGAACAGTAGCTCGTGGAGGCTAGACGGGGTTGACGGTGGTTGAACAGTAGCCGGTGGAGTAGCGCGCGGTGGAGGCTGGATGAACAGGAGCCCGTGGATGAACAGTCGCAGGTGGAAGCTGGAGGAGATCGACGGTGGATGAACAGTAGCTCGTGGAGGCTGGAGGGGGTCAACGGTGGAGATGAACAGTATCTCGTGGAGTCCCATTTTGCCATACGCCACACACCTCCCGATGAACAAGACCCCCGTTTCGACCGTAGCGTTCCAACACAAGTCTGTTTCGTCCGTTTTGCGGTACGCCACACCCCTCCCGATCAACAGGATCCCCGTTTCGACCGTAGGAGGTCCGTTTCCTCCGTTTTGCGGTACGCCAGACCCCTCCCGATGAACAGGATCCCGTTTCGAACGTGGCCGGTTGAACACAAGACCGTTTCCTCCGTTCTATGGTACGCCAGGCCTCGTTTCCATCACCTGTTCCGTCCAAGCCCTCCCGATGAACACGACGCATTTCGTTGCCTCTCCATGAACACGGCGCATTCCGTTGCCTCCCCATGAACACGACAACGACGTTGTTTCTCCATTCTGACCCAGCCATGTACACGAGCCGTCGCCGTACGTATGCGCCAGTAGACGTTCGAGACCCCGCCCGTATGTACACATACGTGGCCGTATTTTCTTTCTTGCACCCTGGCCGCTGTACGTACGTGTAAATGCTACGTGCGCGCCTCTACTATGACACGTGCGCGCCTCTACATTGACCAGTATGTACGTACACATTCGCGACCAGAATGACAACGCTACGTACGCTTCGACCAGGTGGGTCCTGACTGTCAGCCACTTCCTTGCCTGCGAAGATGTAGCTGGTCGGTCCCAGCAGTCAGGGGGCGAATAGTTTTGTTTTTTTGCCCGGACGCACTTCCTTGCGTGCGAAGATGTAGTTGGTGGGTCCCAACAGTCAGGGGGAATCGTTTTTTCACAAAATACGGTGGCCCGTCCGATGGGTCCCGCTGTCAAGTGGAGGAATAATTATTTTGCACGTAATAAGGAGGCACTTCCTTGTTGCGGCCGTGGACCCAGCTTTCAGCCTCTCCACGTACAGTCCACGTCCGATGGAAGCCGTTCCTTGACCACGTTGACCACGCCACGCCGAGAGCACCAGGGCGGTGGACGATGGCGAGGCCTAGGAAGGGGACGACGCGGAGCCGGGGAAGACGCGGCAATGGATGCCCACACATAGAGTAGTACGAGAGTTCACTAGTTCGCTGCGGTGTGAGGCTGCTGTCGCCGCAGAATAACAGGGGGTGTGGGCGAGTAGAGGGATGGCCTGGCCAGCAGTGGGAGTAGTAGGGGGCGGTGAGGCCTCCGCCGCATCGCAGCCGGCCACGGGAGGCAGGAGCACGAGGCACGACCGACGCTGGCTTGGGCGGCTGGATCAAGAAGACCAGAGGTTGAAGAAGCACTACGGCCGTTGGACGGACATCGTACGGTCACTAGAGCTAGAATCGTGCATATTGACTAAGTTGACAAAGCCCTCCATCCCTGTCAACTTAGTAGGCCGACAAGTCAGCCTCCCACCAAGGTGGGTCCCAGCTAGCAGGGGGGTATTCATTTTTTTGAGCGTAATAAGGAGGCACTTCCTTGCGTGCGAAGATATAGCTAGTGGGTCCGAGCTGTCAGCGGCGGTAACGTTTTTTTCACGAAATACAGAGGCCCTTTTGGTGGTTCCCTGATGTCAGGTGGAGAAATCATTATTTTGCGCGTAATAAGGAGGCATTTCCTTGCGTGCGGCCGTGGACCCAGCTGTCGGCCTCTCCACGTACAGTCCACTTCAGATGCATGTCGGTCGTTGACCACGTTGACCAGGCCGCGCTGAGAGCACCAGGGCGGTGGACGACGGCGAGGCCTAGGAAGGGAACGACACGGAGGCAGGGAAGACTCGGCAGTTGTTTCCCACGCGGAGGGGAGTACGACTGTATGAGGGTTTACTGGTTCGTCTGCCGTCGCCGGAGAATAACAGCAGGTGTGGGTGAGTAGATGGATGGCTAGGCCAGCGATGGGAGTACGGTGGGGCGGTGAGGCCTGCGCGGCAGCAGAGCCGGCCGCGGGGAGGAGGGAGCAGGCAGTCCCACCGGCGCTTGTTTGAGCGGCTGGAGCAGGAAGAGCAAAGATTGAAGAAGCACGACGGCCGTTGGATGGCCATCCAACAGTCACTGCTTGTGCATCAACCTTTTTTTAGGAAAGCCTCAAATCTGTGGAAAACAGCATACAGCCCATTTGCTAATTCTTAAGGTTTTTTTGGAGCACATATTCTTTTTGTTAGCATTACAACCCATATTGTGGCCACGGTTAAAAAATTATACGAAATTTTGCATATTTCGGTGCGGTCCGAACTGTTTTTAATCCCGAAATTTCGACTCACATTCAAACTGATTTTAAAAATAAATGTATATCAATATAAAATCCAACAAAATTCTCCACGCATAAAAATTAATGTAATTTAAAATCTCGAAATGAAAAAAAGATATTTGAAACTAATTGCTGGTTTGATGTGTTTTAAAAATGGACAACCCATTTCTCCTTACTAACGGGCCATTTTCTCGGCCAGCCAAATGTAAGCTCTCCTCGTCTTGAAAGATTTGCAGCCCAACAGGCCTGACAAAGCGACTTACTTGGCAAATCACAAAAAAACTGGGCTGTGGCCATGGACCCAGCTGTCAGTCCATTTGTTTTTTTAGTCCATTTGGTGGGCTGGGTGAAACAATGATGTAACATCTATGCAGCCCATTTAAATTCCATTTGCATTTTTCTCGAAAGCCGCAGACTTGCTGGCTGGGTGAAAATATCATGTTGGGCTAGACGGAGAAATGTTATAAAAACATAAACACATGATTGCACGTGAGTAAAATCTTTGCAAACTTATGTACGCAATCACTAGGAGTTAACTTGCCAAGTTATATATAAACAATTATTATTATTATTTTGTAAGAACTTTCAACTTACGAAATAAAATATCATTTCAATTTGATGAGTTAATAGTACGTGGGGTATTATTATTTTTTAGGCTAGACGTGGGACACTTGAGTTGGTTCTAGGGGAAAGTACTGGGAGAAAACTCAGTTTACATCGAAAAAGAAAGTGGGAGAAAATTCATAGACCTGCTGGGTCGACCTGAGGAGGGGAATATGTTGGGAGGAAGGAGATTCAAAGCACGACAGCCGAGTGAACTAGTTTTTTTTACGAACAAGTGAACTAGTTTACATACATAAGCAAATTGCCACTAAAAAAGCAATCAGGTTAATGGGTTCTTAAAAGAAATATTTCGGACAAAACAGATAATTACGACACATAGGCTAATGCATGAAACACTCACATGATAAAGGTGCTTATAAACAGATAAAGTACAACATCTAGACCTTCCTGGCACGCTTGATCATGATGCTGCGGCTGTCCGTGTACTCGTTGGTTATGGGAAGCAGACACGCCCTCATGTCCAAGATCTGCATGTATATGTCATAGCATGCGTATGCGCCCTTGGCCACATAGGTTATGTAGGCTAGATTCAGAGGTACCTCCCACGTGTTCAGGTCTTCTTCTTTCATGTTGGCGTATCAGGGGTCGATGATGGTCTCAGCGAGGTCAACCACGGAGTCTTACTCCTGCCCGTTGCTGATGATCTTGTATTGCTTCTGGATGTCGACAAGCTTGTTGCACCAGATGGTCGAATCGTCGCGTTCTTCCTTCTCTCCACCGTAGCGAAGGTGCAGTCGGCGCTGCCGATGAAACGGGCGAATGCTCCAGAACCTGGTGCAGCCATAGGACTGAGGCGAGGCAGAGCTTCACCGAGTCCGTATCGTTGGTGTACATCACATTCAACTTGGTGCAGCCATAGGACTGAACGGCGAACTCAAAGGGGAACTCCTTGCTGAAGTCCATATCCAGCAGGCTCACCCCTCGGATCGCCATTGGAGTCTCTTCGAGTGAACAAGTGTGTAGGCGGTGGTAGTAGTTCGTTTTTCAGCTCTTGGGGAACTGGATTCAACAGTAAGATGAGTGTGTACAGGCGACAACGGTTACTACCCCTCCCTCGTCCGCTGCACGCCCAGCAGAAGGTGCACCCTCGGCCACATGTCGGTTCACGAGCGGGTCCGTATTGGTACTGTAATAACAGGAGTTAGTGGTCACTTTACTTAAATTTAATTAGCTTTAATAGAAATTTGTACTTAAAACAAAGAATGCATTCACTTGTTCTATCAGTGCCACAGGATCAACATGTACAAAAATTAGAATTATTAATCTCAGGACGCACACGATCATCACATTTGTCGCACTTTCACAAAAGATAATACTACCAAGTTTGAACTGTTTGTTATGGTTGTTGTCCTCTGCATCATCATGCCGTGTTTCCCAGCTTGCAAGATTCAGAACCAACAAATAAGATCCAAATAATAAGTACAACAAAGATGCCTACACATCTCATTGATTCCCAGCTTGCAAGATTCAGAACCAACAAATAAGATCCAAATAATAAGTACAACAAAGATGCCTACACATCTCACTGATTCCTAGCTTGCAAGATTCAGAACCAACCCATTAGAGCCTTTTGATAAAGTGAATATCGGGATCAAATCCATCTTGGCTAGCCATGTCATACAATCGAAGAACTTGGCGAATGCTCTTGACCGTCACAACATCTATAGTTGAGTATTCCTGTTTGCACAACATGTTTGCACAGCACAAACAAGGAGATAGGAGAGCATGATTTTGCTTTAATAGCGGCCTCCTTGAACTCAACCTCCAGCTCTACTTGGGTGAGGTCTGGCTGGAGTTCCATGATTCAATTCATGAGCCTTTTTTTTGCAGTTCACCTGAAATGAAGCAAAGATTGCATCATTCAGCTAGCAAGAAGTACTTGCTCTTGTGAGCTGGCAGGTTCTTCTTTAGTAGTTGCACTAAAATTGAGGAACATTAAGGTTGGCTGTCCGGCTCATGTAAGGTGCAACTATAATTTTCTTATCCTTTTGTGCAGTTCCACTAAAATAAAGTGCCATTGTGGTGACAGTGACGGCTCCATCTTGCAAAGGCTAATAAAATGTTGCACGAGATTACCAGCAGAACTTGACGGAGATTTTGGAAACTCCAATCACCATTTTGTGCAGTTCCACCAAAATTGAGAGATGTTGCCCACGTGACATTTTAGTTGAACTGCACAAGACACTCATTCCAAAAAAAGTGTTTTCTGCAGTTCACCAAAAGGTCACAATAGCAATAAGGTGAAATGGATATCCCTATCTGCATAAAAAGATAGAAAGTAAACAGTTGCTGGTCAATAAGAATATACGGAACATATACAAAATGAAAAGAAGCATCTTAATTATGTTCATGGCAATCACGCAAGGACAATAGAAATTTTAAAATGTCAGCGATGCTTCATGTTACCAGAAGCATTACGATCAACAATGAGATTCCTCAAATATGGGATTACTTTAATGGTGGCATTGCTTGTTTACCAGACACAGTAAATCAACAGTATCTAAAGAGTTGGTTTAAGGGCATGGGGCCGTGGGGACAGGAAACCAGGACACTCAGCAGCGTAAAGGAGCAACTTACTTATCATACTGGGGAAAACAGTAGGAGTGCCATTGTACTATGTGAGGGCAGCAAATCTAATCCTGGAGACCTTTTACTATATGAGGGCAGCAAATCTAATCCTGGAGACCTTTTACTATGTGAGGGCAGCAAATCTAATCCTGAGACCTTTTACTATGTGAGGGCAGCAAAACTAATCCTGGAGACCTTTTACTATGTGATGGCAGCAAATCTAATCCTGGACATACTCTGTTGACTTGTCCACCAGCCGCCACTTTCTATCCTTTTTTCAACCAATAATAGATCTGTTCCTTATCCAGTTTGTACTGCGTTTTCCCATTATTTCCCTTTTCAACCAAGAGACCGGTTGGGTATCCGGTCTCTACTACTTTCACCATATTATTTCCTCTTTGAATCAAGTCCTAGATTCATGCTACAACTTTCCCCCCTTTCTTTGTTGTTTGAACAAAGCCCTAGATTCGAATGCATGAAGTAGCTTTACCTCTAATAATACTAAAAATTTAGGTGGCTTTTGAAGAGCTGATGGGAGTAGAAAAAGATGCACATGCAGACACGTGGGGAGCTGGGGCAGCAGAGCAAGGCCGCTTTCGAAGAACTTATACCTGAGGGTCGCCGGGATGTCGGCGGCGGCAGGTCGGATCTGCGGACAATACGGTAGGGAGGAAGAAGGGTCGGAGGACCTCCTGAGCCGGCCATGTGTCGGAGAGAACGACACGGGCTGAGGACCGGGCCCCTCCGGCAGCTGTGGGTTTCCTCCCTCGGCGGCGATGACTGCGTGAACGATGCACCTTTTAGTCCTCTACACACACGGGCCAGAGGGGATCCGACCGGATTTGTGAGCAGCGGTGAGCAGAGAGAAAATTTCGCTACCGCTGTCTTGTTTATATCTAGAGAGGATGAGAGAATGAAGAGAGAAACCCTAGTAAATCAAGCGCCCAGGCCCCTGCGTCCATATATAGTGGAGTGATTATCTTTTTTCTCTCCACAACAAGCGTTTCAATTTGTGTACGTGGCATTAAAGAAAAGAAACTCTCTATTTAAGGTGACTACTGTACGACTCCTACTTACTACTAGTCGTACTACAGTATTGTTCACTTGTGCTCCCCGCCCCTCCATTCATTCAACAACCCCACGGGTGAATAAACATACAGTAAGTACTGTATATATATAGAACGAACAAGCTCGAACTGTTTTCGTGTAGTTAAAAGTTGAGGGCGGGGCTTTTCCCGGGCAGTACGCGCGGAAGTTTTCGGGTAGGGCCAGAAGACTATCTTAATTTTTCTAAAAACTTCGAGACGGCCACATAGCATGGAGCCGACCCCAACGATTTTAAGCTTACATACACGGTACACGCTATCCTAGACTACTATACACATGAAACTGCCACACGAGCGTCCGGGATGCGCTTGGCTCTTTGCCTCTTCGAGAAGTCGAGCAGTACTACAGTATGCTTCTGGCCATCTGACACCGATTGAACTGCACTGGAGGAGTACTACAGTACGCTTCTGGCCATCTGACACCGATTGAACTGCTGCATGTCCACCGCGTGCCGGAGGGAGAGCGTGTAGCAAAAGCTTCTCCTAGTCTTGCCAGCCACCACGCTCATGGGCGAGGGAGGGACGCTCCTGCCTTTGCGTGTATGACAGGTGGGCCCTACAGGTGTGTGGCCAACCTGTCATACAGCCAAAGGCATGTGCAGTTAAGTCCGCGAGGGAGAGGATAATCAAACTTCTTGTTGATGTACGAGTTGACGCGACACATCAAAGCACTACACTCGATATATTTCAATAATTTGCATGTGTGACTCCCAGATGCAGAGGCTGGGGGTCATCATCCTCCTTTTCGAGAAAAAATAGACGCGTGTGTGAGAGGACGAGTGCGTGCGTGCACCTCTTCTCTTCCTGTATAACGTACTACTAAACTCAAAGTACAAGTTTTTGTGGGTGGCACGATAGTGCGTGCGAGAAGTCCCGAGAGATAGGTTTAATGCATTAATTGCAACGCATGCATGCATAAAGTACATGCATTTGTCAATTTTCTCTTAATACTTGCATGCAATGATTTAATGCACATTGGAATCTGAACATGTGTTGGGGACAACCAAATTGAGCCTTATAAAATGGAAAAACTAAAATTTTGATATAAGCCCTATAAAACCGGAAAGGAGGGAGTAGAAAAAGAAGTACTCCATCCGGGAATAGTGCCGCACTTCGAAACTAGAACCGTCAATAAATTTTGAGCTTGCGTCTCATCACATTCCAAATTACTCCATGCTATATTGAATTGCAAACCTGTTTACACCGATCACAACCTAAACGGTTTCCCACTTAGGAGTGTATTAGTACTCGGTTATAAATACTAGTATGCCAAGATGATTGCACATTCCTCCTCAACTCCTCATCCACAAAAACAAACAAGTCATTCAGCATCCTTCCCTTGCGTCTGCCATGGCCAGCGTGAGTTCTGGGTCGAGAGATTGCCACCAGGGAGAGGTGAGCATGGAAGCAGAAGCACGAGAGATGTCCCGCCTCGCTGCGAGAGCAGCCGACATGTCCCGCCACGCGGAAGTAGCAGCACAGAGGTCCCGCCGTGCCGCTGAAGCAGCACGGAGGTCCCGCCACGCCGTCGATGCAGCAGACTGGTCCGGCCGTGCCGCGGAAGCAGCAGCGATGTCCCGCCGTGCCACGAATGCAATAGAGATGTCCCGCCGCGCCGCAGTGGCCTGGGAAAATTTCTCACGGGCACGCGACGACTGTTAGAGGCGCATGCATGCGATCGTCCATAGCCAGACGGGTCAGATATCCCGCTCGGCGAGGTTGCAGGACGACATGGTAGCCTCGTTTGAACAGGCTACCGGCGTCATCCGGCAACTAAGGGAGGGCAATGAGAGGCTCCGGCCCGAGCGCGACCTGCTGAGGGAGAAGATCGTCCGAGGTGCAGACCTGCAGGAGGAGACTAGTGCCTTGTTGAAGAAACTTATGGACGATAATGACATGCTTCGCAACGAGCGCCAAAGGCTGGTGGAGGAATCCGTAGATGTTCTCAAGCAGCGTCTTGAGGACACGAAAGAGCTCATTGCCGCTCGCCGTGGAGACTAGTTTCCTGGTTTCTTTTGATGTAATAATCGGTTTAGGATGTGGATTGTGTCGTCGGTTGTGAAATGTTGGGTTCTAGCATGGATGTTTGGCCTTTGTTGGCCTCTTGGGATGTTGCGATTTCAATCTGGTAGCTTTTAATCCTTCGTGTTAGGCTGGAGTTGTGCTGAACTTCTTGTGAATTGTGGTGGTTTTCAGTAATGAAAATCGGAAGGGGCAAGCCCTTCTTTGATCAAAAAAAAATTAATCATCCTTATATATTCATCAGTCTTGCTATAAGTCACAGTAGATGCTATATAGGTCCGTCGGATCTTACATCAAGATCCGTGCTTTCAGATTTTCTTTTCTCTCTCTTAAATCTCACTCGAGTGAGACATAGCCACGCCATTAAACAGAGCCTCGGGCGCCATTAATGGAGACCTTGGGAGAGAGGTGGACGGTGATGGAGGTCAAAGGGCTCTCCTCCCGATAAGCATGCGCAGGGGACAGATCGCACGCCTCTCGTACTCAAATAGCTACCCTGCACGTCGCCTCCTAGCTAATAAAAAAGGGGACGCGTGGCGGCACGTAAATGGTAATAGTAAGTAGAACGCCCATGGTTTCAATAATACTTGTGTTTCTGATTGTAACATGACAGCACTTCTTCCAAAGTGACTTTGTTGATTGTTAATGTGTGCGCCTTCACAAATCGGACTGCAAATTTACCACGGCATGTTGGTACCATGTCATGGCACCAAGCCAAGTTTCATTATTTTCATGCGTGTTTTGGATTTACAGGAATTAAAAAACTAAGTTTCTCATTGTTTCCAACCCAGCCACGACGCCCAGAATTTTGAATTTCATTCCCATTTCTTGCATGGAACCTAGAAATTTAACCGAGCACACACATGTGATTTTTCAACCAACTTTGGTGCACTGGAACATGTGCTTGTATTTCAAATTTGAATTAAGCAAACAAAGGTGACACGTTCCCTCCCAGAACCACGAGCCTTCTTGAGAGAAGCTCCGATTTGCAAGAAGCTTATACCAAAATTTGTTTCTATTCGGCCAATTTTTTTACCACGGCATGGTACTACCATGACATGACACCATGCCAAGTTTCATGATTTTAAAACCAAGTTTCTCAATGTTATCGACCAAGCCACGATGCCCAGATGTTTGAATTTTATTCTCATTTTTTGCATGGGACCTACTCCCTCCTTCCATCTATATAGGGCCTAATGTGTTTTTCAAGACAACCTTTGACTATTGACAAGATTAATAGAACATGAGATGTATACTATGCAAATTATATTATTGGAAGCTCCTTTGACATACAAAATTGAAGGTATGCTTTGTGTAAGTTGCATGTCATATATTATTGCTGTAACGTTTGGTCAAAGTTAGCCTGGAAAAACGCATTAGGACCTATATGCATGAGAGGAGTCGACTTCGAGAGAACGTGTTTGTTCGAGAGACACCGAGGAAGACTACTATATATCGATGGTGCATGTAGGCGGGAATTAAACTAAGGGATGGTCTTATTGGTTTCGGGGATATAGGGGAAGAGTGAGAGGCGGGGGGAGGGGGGGTAGCTAGAAGGAGATTGTTAAGTGTGAGTGTGTGTTTTACCCATCCAGGCGGAAGTTATGTGCACAAAAGAGGAGAACGATTCAAGGTGGCGTTAGGATTGAGGGTAATTAACTACGTATGGAGACATAGAGACCTTGAACGTGCATGTGTGAGAGGTATACATGTATATGTGGGATGTGTGTGTGTGTGCACGCGCATGATCGAGATAAAAGAAAGAAGACATAAGTTATAAGATCAACGACATGGGAGAGACGGATCAGTATGACAATATGCATGCATGTGAGAATGCATGGAAGAAGTCCCGACAATTGAGCATGTGTTTTTGTCTTTAAGAGATAGTGGCGTGGGCTGGAGCATGCATCTATGGCGAGCAGAGGGAGTGAGGCGCAACGATTGTGCAAAAGAGACCAACCTATAAATTCATATGTATGGAGAGACATATATAGTGTGGGTGATAGGAAGCAAGACTCCGTGCGAGAAAGAAATGTTGACGGAGAAACTACAGATAGATACAGAGATGGAGATGCTAGCTAGAGGGACATCCGCTAGTTTGGGTGTTGGAGACGACCGTCGGGTGGTTCAAAGGGTGAAGTTATATATGTATGTGAGAGGGCACTTGCCTGCATGTAGAGAGAAACATATGTAGTGTGCTTGATAGGAATCAAGAGTGAGGGCGAGAAAGACGGTTGATGGAGAAACAGATAAATAGAAAGATAAAGATGCTAGCTAGTGTGCGTTAGAGATAGGAGTCGAGTGGATCAGAAGGCTGGGTTATGTGTGTGGGTGTGAGAGAGATAGAGAGAGGGTGCGTGTGAGTCACATACATACAGATATCAGAGAGAAATGAGATCCAGAGAGACGGAGTTTTGTGTCTGCGAGAGAGAAAGATATTTCACAACGAGAGTGATAGCTAGAGAGACATACGAGGGAACGCAAGATATCTCTAGGGAGAGAGGGTGTGTGTGAGCGACATACAAGAGAACAATGGAGAAATATGAGACCCTGGGAGACAGAGTTTGTGTTTGTGTGTGAGAAAGAGATATTGGTCAGGAAGAGTCGTAGGTTCTCATATCTAAGGAGCGAAAGACATCTCTGTATGAGGGGTGTGCGAGTAGCACACATGGGAATAGTAGAGAGAAATGAGACCCCGGGAGACAAAGTTTTGTGTTTTGTGTGAGAGAAAGAGATTCCACATGGAGAATCATAGTTAGAGACATATAGCAGGGAGCGAGATATACTTAGAGAGAGATAGAGTGATCAAGGTCGAGGGAGAGAGTACCGTCAGTGTGTTACGAAGATAAAATATCATTGTGGACATACAGGTAGCACGAGACATACCTGAGAGACGATGAACGCGTATAGGTACAGAGAGATAGTCCTATATAAGCATGAGTGATAGCTATATGAGAAGAATATCTGGATTAAAGGGGATTCAAATATTTAAACTAGTGATCACGACATCGATAATATCATAACGCAAATTGGTGTATCAAACATGCATATTCATTTGAATTTGGGCACACGTGTAATGTTATATAGTTTATCAATATTGGTGATCCATAGATTCTTCAATTACAAACAATGCATGGTTTATATGCAATTAATGTCTAAACAGGATTACACTATATGTTGCGTGTGTGAAACACATTATACATGTTTGAGAAGTAAAAAAACCCGCATGAAACACACATTAATTGGAGACAGTTAGCGAGGAATGCATACATTGGGTTTCAACATAAAGTGGTTTCAAATATTTAAAAATCCAAATTGATGGATACAACCTTATGAATCTGAGATCATGCCATTTGTAAACCATATTTATGTATAAATGGTGTTGTGCTTTTGAAAGAATATATATAAAAAATGATGTATATAAAATGTAATTCCAATTGAAAATGGATCCCGCCCGAAAAAAATAGAATACAAACAGGATTCGAATTGAGTTGGCACGGTAAACGTGCACTCTACAAAATTTGAATGAAGCGGGGAAAGTCGCAGTAACCGCCCGGAACCAAAATCTGCGAGATGGAAATCACTGCTGCCTATCCCTGCCACGCAAAGCCTATATGCTGGATTTCTATAGGTTTCGATAGGGGTAGGTTTGTAATTTCACCCAAACGTGACGTGACCGCCTCTCACCCGGTTCATACACCGTGGGCGCCAAAACACAGTGTGTCCTCGGTCGAAATCAACTCCCTCCCCGATTCATATTCATACATGGTGGGCGCCAAAAACAAACTCTCGTCGGCAAATATTCGGTGTATGCGAGATTACCGTCCTATCCCCGACCGACTAGTGTTGCTATGATGTAGTAGAAATTTGAAACGGGGGCTAAGTCTGTAAATTTCCTCGCATTTGAGACAAGAGCGCCCTGAATACATGGTTCCCCCTTCCTCTCTACCTCCCTTTTTCCCATTCGTACTCCGTGGGCGCCAAAACACCCTCTCCACCCCACCCTCCTCCGTCCGCCCCCGTCCGCCACCCCATCCACCGCCGTCCTCCTCCACCATGCCAGAGCTGATACCCCGACGCCGCCGTCCATTACAAGAGATCGACCTCTCTCATCCACGGCTTCGGACCGGATCCTTGCATCCCGTCCTCTCGCTTCATCCCTGCCGTCGTCCACCTTGCCAACGCCGCTCCTACGACCGTCTCGTCCACCGCGCCCCGCCGCCACCGTCTACCCTCCTAGATCTGCTTCCACGCCACCGACAGCCATCGCTACCGCAGCACCGTCAAATTCTCAGCAGATACCTACATGGCGCCGCACTAGAGGCGGTACTCTTTCGTATCTGCTCAACTTATTTATCGCAGGAAGAAAATAGATCGCCACTGCTTTACTCTGATTTCTTGTCTTGGTTGCGAAGTTGCCTTTGTCCGGTTTGCACCTTCAGATCCGCCATGGCACGCTCAACACCATACTCGCAATGCTTATGGTTTTCCCCTTTTATATTCCACACTAGTTAAATCACAGTAGACTAAATTTCATAATTGGGTCAGTCAATTTTTCAGACCTCGCTGGAGTTCGCCGGTGCGATCGAAGGGGCTCGGGTGGTTATGGGGCCTTGCCGAATGAAGAAAACTCGACGCGGGTGGGGGTTGGGGTGGGGGTGGGGGTGGGGGTAGCATAGGAACACAGGCGGTGGGGGCCGGTGGTCCGGCCGGCGGCCCGTGCGATGTTCTGTATGGGAAGAATCAGAGACGAGGAAGAAGAAGGGTTACGAGACGTAGGATCTTCATCCAACCGCCTGAAATGGTCGAGAGACAGCTAGGAGTTGCATTCTTAATGCGCTCTGGTTCATCATGTGTGGGCACTGCGCAACCAACATTTTATTATCCAAAATCTGCTTGCTCTTCTTTACCATGTTCCTCTTCCGTTCTTCTTTAATATGTACTCTCTCCGTTCCTAAATACAAGTATTTTTATAGATTCCACCATGGACTACATATGGAGCAAAATGAGTGAATCTACACTCTAAAATGTACCTGGATACATCTGTATGTGATCCATAGTGGAAATCTCTACCAAGACTTATATTTTGGAACGGAGGGAGTATGATAGTAGTACAGTATGTTCCTTGTACTTAAGATGAGCAGGGACATTTGCAGTGTAGAGGTCTATACGGTCGGTTGTGATGGACACTTTGAGCCTCTTTGATTCGTAGGATCTTGTAAACATAGGAATAGGATTTGTAGTGGCCTGCCCACTTGAATCCTATAAGAATAGCAAGGAATTGCGGGGAGTTGTGTCGCCTTTGAGAGTTACATTGATATTAACAGTACCGCACCTTCACTTGAAGAGAGCTGGTATCCGAAGCCTTTCTAGCCATATCGGCAATACTAGCACATATATTCCAGCAAGTTCCACTTTGCTGATTTTACTCTGATGCTTAAGGTTTTCCCGTTATATCTACACTATGATCTGTGTAGCTGCTTTGCGTCGCACTAGCAATAGTCCACTCTTGAAGCTAAACACTGCAATGACTTACAAAATTGGCACCAAGGCATTGAGTGCCATTCTGGATGCAATGAAACTCATACGCTCCCCACCTGTTGATGCTTGTTCAGAATATCATCCTAATGACTATTCTAACCTCGAGGAGTCAAAGGCAGATGGCATGTCTTGTTCACTCATCAAGGTGCCTGTTCTAATTTGGCAATGTTTTATTGATTGTGGGTATCTTGCATATGTTGTCTTGCATTTCTTCTACTTTGTTGCACCACCATCTGCTTAGTTTACTCATCATATATGTCGAGATGCCATGCCCATCCATTATCAATACATATTCCATCTGTCATCATACCATGTTTTTCCACTCAAATGCTGTTCTTGTGCATCAGACATCAAAAAGGAAGAGAAATCAGACAACACCCCACTTATATTGGTTGTACAACCAGTGACACAAAACGTAGGATTGACTCCAGCAGACTATACCCATACTTCACTGGCCACACCACTGGCCCCACCACATAGGACCTGCACTCCAGCAAAAGGTATACCGATTTCATTTGCCTTAGCACCAGCTGTACCACAGAAAAATCCCACTCCAGCAAAAAGTACAGCAAGTCCACCGGCCGAAGACATATCCCAACTGCAGAGACGGCCAATTCCTGCAGATTGGAACCCCATTCCATTTATTCCCAGTTTAAAAGACAATGCTTTCAATGTTGTTAGGGATTACGTGTATATATTCCCATCATGGGAAGATTATTGTGAAGACAAACACCATTTTCACATCTTCCTGTCCAACTTACGTGTAAGTGCTATTATTCATGGCTATTATTTTCTCGTTTTCTGCTGATTGAACACATCAATGATTTACATTACATTGTTGTAACTAGGCGAGGGTCAATCTGGATAGTCATGACGAGCAAAGCTTGCTTGTGCTTTTCAAGGAAGCATTGCAGCAGTATCAGTGTTACCTGAGGAAATCACACTTTGATGGCAAGTCTATAAATGAATTTCTGGTGAAGTCTCCTATGCTAAATTTAGAAGACATTGAATGGAAAAAACCTTTTTATGCACTGGTCTCATTCCCAGGATGAGGTACTGTCTATGAAATCACATGACAATTTGAACTTCTACTTTTCCGCATGTGCCTTACGGATCTTTTTTGCAGGAAATCTGCTCGAAGAATAATTCCGGTTTGACAAGAACGACATGATATCTCAAATATGATGCATGCTCCTTTGCTCTTGTTAGTACCTGTTGTCCTGTATCACTGTACTTGCATACATACCTGGTTCATTATGTGACAGAAGTATGCATGATAGCTTGCTTATCAATTGTTCGCTCCAAATTATCTGATCTGTATGAATGATTACATTAGTGTAGAATATATCCAATGCCAATGGTTTTTTAGCTCTGCATTGTTCTTCTAAGTACATGTTGTCCTTTATCAGTGTACTTATAATGACAGGTAGTTGTTCATGTACCATCACTCTGCAGATTATTTTCCTTTGCCCTCCATTTTCTACACATCAGATCTATATTTACTCTTACCATAAGGTTGATGCTAAAGAAGTTTAGCTATGCATTGCTCTTGGCTGTACCTTTTGCCTGTATTGCTGCACTTACATTTATAGCAACTTGGTTATGTAGCATCACTCTTCATCTTATCTTAAATATTCTCCATTTTTTTGTATATTATCACATCTATGTTTACTCTTAACAAAATGTAGAATAAAGGCAATGCTTTTGAAGAAGATTCTATGGTAAATTTCTTGAATTGCCGCCCCCCATCAGCATGGACAAGGCCTTTATAGAGCATGTCTTCACCAATAATGTAAGTTTGTCCATCTCAAGCCTTCAAACTTTGTTGTATATATTTGGTTAGGCATGACTGCAACAGCTGTTTATTTTTGGTGTTTGCATCAAATTGCTTGTTTAAAGTTTATTATATGTAGTTCATAAACAAAAGTTCGTCCTTTCTCAATTTAAGTTTTCAGTTGTACAACCAAGTTCCTTCTTCATACCATGTAAATTAAACTATACAGAGCAAGTGATCTTCTTTTGCACTTCATGTATGCTTCTGTTCTTCATCTGTAATCCAGTGGTATGGTGAACCTACCCACTACAGCACAATGTCATATTCTGCAATGTCTTAACTATGTCATATCATTCTACAGTTATTTAAACCGTCTCTTTATTTGCCAATCTGAAATGGTATAAATTGACAGCACACTAACCATTGATACTTATGAGTTCTTGATCTGTAATCCAGTGGTGTCGTGAAGCTGCCAACTCCTTCACAATGTCATTTCCTACCATGTCTTGACCTGAACAATACCATGTTGTGTTAATGCAAATTTAAACTGTGTCACTTTATTCGTTAGTAAGAAATGTGATGAATTGTCAGCACTGATACTTTTATGTGCAAAACCTGTCATCTGTTTGCTTGTTTACCTTTCAGAGTGAGGAAGATATAAGTGTTGAACAAGCGCAGTCTCATCATCTTGCTTAGCTGCTTGCGCTGTAGCTCCCCAGCAGGGCTAACCTTTCTTGAACTCTATTGAAGTGCTGTCGGTTTTGTATATTATTTTGTCGGCGTGTTTATTTGCACTAGTGGCGATCTTTGATGCCCACTGTATGTAATCTGCTGTCTGCTTGTGTTTTATTATCATAGTGGCGAACTTTGATGCCCAGTGGATGTAATATGTCATAATTTCTTTATTGTATAGTATAGGTTTTTTCTTATTCACGATGCTGCAGTTATTTTACTGTATATATATCCTGTCTTCGCAGTAAACCGGCGAAACCGTAAAATTATGGTACATAATCGGGCCGTCATGCAATCACGATGTAGGTTGGGCTTGAAACGTGTCGATCAGCTCACGGGCCGGCAGCAGCCCGAAATGAACCCCGGCCCATGATTGTGCGAATCAAATCACAGGCTTTTAACATGCCAAAATTGTCTGGGTCCTTGTTTGGCCCAATCAGATATCGGCTGCGAGCAGGCCGGATGCAAACTGGGCCGTAGTTAGGCCCAACTATATGACGGGCTTTTAACAGGCCGAAATTAATATAGGTCCGAAACGTAAACGGGCCCTTAACAGGCCAAAACTAATATCATGCCAAATTACTAAGTGGGCCTTTAGCAAGTGGGCCCAAAAGCATAGTGTCCAGTTGACGGGCCAAATCTGATATGGGCCATAATTGAGCCCAAAGCCTCTTAAAGGGCCGGACCTGATCTGGGCCGTAATTTGGCCCAGAACGTGGTAGGCTTTTAACGGGCGGGATCTCATATGGGCCACTATTAGGCCCGGAGCGTGGTAGGCCATTAATGGACCAGATCAAATATGGGCCGGCATTTGGCCCAAAACATGGCAGCCAGTTAATGGGCCGGCCTACTAGGGTCCTCAAAATCTTGTGGGCCTACAGCTGGGCCGGCCCATTAATGTCGGCGAAATCTCGTGGGCCTTTAGCTGGGCCGGCCCATTATGACCCGCAAGAATCTTGTGGGCCTTTACCTGGGCCGGCCCATTATGGCACAAAAAAATCTGGTGGGCCTTTACCTGTGCCGGCCCATTATGGCCCGCAAAATCTTGTGGGCCTTTAGCTGGGCCATCCCATTATGGTCCGCAAAATTTCGTGGGCCTTTAGCTGGGCCGTCCCATTATGGTCCGCAAAATCTTGTGGGCCTCTAGTTGGGCCGGCCCATTTAAACTTGTTGGGCCGTGCCACGTGTCGACGTATCATAGGCGCCTTCTGTCCAGTGAGTGGATGACATCTGTCCCGACGATGAGCCGACCTGTGTTTCCTCTAGCCAATGATGATTTTACATGTGGAAAATCCTCATTGGTCGGGGCTGTTAACGGGTTATCGGATCCAAAACCCGACCCCATAGCTTAACGGCGTTCCATTACGGTGGATGCCACGTGTCGGTCACCCTTGACAAAAGCACTTCTGTGACGTGCGATTTATCGTCATGGAAGTGGACACTTCCGTGATGATAATTTTGGTAATGTCATGGAACACTTCTACGACAGCATAGGTATGACTATCTTGATTCTGTCATAAATTTGTCATGGATGTACATGCATGACAAAAAAAGAGACCTACTGTGACAAACACGTATCATCACGGAAGTGTATTTTTTTGTAGTGATAGATTAAGGGCAAAGAAAATCATTGTATCTATTTTGGATAATGTGCAAGGCATGTTGTTCATATCATCAGCCACATCAGTAAGATAAAACAGGAGATGACAAGGTGCAAACGTGGGCTGCTTCACCACACACTGGATTATAGATCCACAAAAACAAGTATACATATAGGGAGTATTAAGTAATGTGCATGGTATGAATAAGGAATTTGGTTTTAGATGTGAAACTTAGAACTTACGGTTCTTACGAACATGCATTTTGGTAGAAGCAGCAAAATAAACAGCAGTAAACGATAGGGAGTATGAGCAAATTAAATAGCAGTTGAGGATAAAGGCTTTAGAAGGACTGACTTACATTAACAGTTAACACCGGCTTTATAATGCCCTTCTCCATGTCAAGGGAAGGATAACTCAAAGAATTTCAGCACATAATCTTCTTCATAAGCATTGCCTGTACTCTACATTTTGTAGAGAGTAATTATAGACATGATAATACTGGAAGGGATAGAGGATAATGAAGATAAGATGCAGATTGATGCTACATAATCAACTACCAATCCCTGGAACTACAAGCGTTATAGGACAAAATGTACTGACAAGAGCAATGGGCTACACTTCTGCACTGGCATTGTTTGTGTATTCTACTTGTTGGTAAGATTAAATATAGATCTGACTTTTTGAGTAAATGGTGGGCGAGGGAGGTAAGATGCAGAATGCTACAAAATGAACCAATCCCTCTTCCCGTAATACAAGAGTGTTTTGAACACTGGTGTACTATACAAAACGTTCTTATATTATGGCACGGAGGGAGTAGCTATTAATGTAAGTACAGTGATAGACCACATTCAGTCCTTACAAGAGGACTGCAGAGCTAAACCTCTTCAAAAGCATTGGGTTAGTTCTAAATTTATATAAGAGTCCATACGGATCTTATAATGTCCACAAAATGGACGATTACGAGGCTAACATGTGCAGTGATGCTACATAATCAAACAGCTATGAAAGTAAGTATGGTCATACAGGGCAAGAGGTACTCACAAGAGCAATGCAGTGTGCAGTATAGTTGCGAGATTCTGTGGTCCCTTGAGAACGAATGTTCTTCTGCTAACAGTTTTCGTACAAGTGAGACATTAAAGCAAATGCAGAAATGTAGTTCAAATTGTGATGTGATATCATAGACAGTACCATACGCTGCAGCCGAGACCAATGTGTAAGAAGATTATTCCAGTCACCGTCGGATAAATGTAGCACCGGAGACTTTACAAAAATTTCGTTCAGAGTCTTGCCATTGATGTCTACTACACAACCTTCTTCTTATAGACGTTGTTGGGCCTCCAAGTGCAGAGGTTTGTAGGACAGTAGCAAATTTCCCTCAAGTGGATGACCTAAGGTTTATCAATCCATAGGAGGCGTAGGATGAAGATGGTCTCTCTCAAGCAACCCTGCAACCAAATAACAAAGAGTCTCTTGTGTCCCCAACACACCCAATACAATGGTAAATTGTATAGGTGCACTAGTTCGGCGAAGAGATGGTGATACAAGTGGTATATGGATGGTAGATAATAGTTTTTGTAATCTGAAAATATAAAAACAGCAAGGTAACTAATGATAAAAGTGAGCGTAAACGGTATTGCAATGCATTGAAACAAGGCCTAGGGTTCATACTTCCACTCGTGCAAGTCCTCTCAACAATACTAACATAATTGGATCACATAACTATCCCTCAACATGCAACAAAGAGTCACTCCAAAGTCACTAATAGCGGAGAACAAACGAAGAGATTATGGTAGGGTACGAAACTACCTCAAAGTTATTCTTTCCAATCAATCCGTTGGGCTATTCCTATAAGTGTCACAAACAGCCCTAGAGTTCATACTAGAATAACACCTTAAGAGACAAATCAACCAAAACCCTAATGTCACCTAGATACTCCAATGTCACCTCAAGTATCCGTGTGTATGATTATACGATATGCATCATACAATCTCAGATTCATCTATTCAACCAACACATAGGACCTCAAACAGTGCCCAAAAGTTCCTACCGGAGAATCACGACGAAAACGTGTGCCAACCCCTATGCATAGGTTCATGGGCGGAACCCGCGAGTTGGTCACCAAAACATACATCAAGTGAATCACCTGATATCCCATTGTCACCACAGATACGCACGGCAATACATACATCAAGTGTTCTCAAATCTTTAAAGACTCAATCCGATAAGATAACCTCAAAGGGGAAACTCAATCCATTACAAGAGAGTAGAGGGGGGAAGAAACATCATAGGATCCAAATATAATAGCAAAGTTCGCGATACATCAAGATCATATCACCTCAAGAACACGAGAGAGAGAGAGAGAGATCAAACACATAGCTACTGGTACATACCCTCAGCCCAGAGGAAGAACTACTCCCTCCTCGTCATGGAGAGCACCGGGTTGATGAAGATGGCCACCGGAGAGGGATTGCCCCCTCTGGTAGGGTGCCGGAACGGGTCTAGATTGGCTTTCGGTGGCTACGGAGGCTTCTGGCGGCGGAACTCCCGATCTATTGTCTGTTCTGGAAGTTTTAGGATACGTAGGTATATATGGGTGAAAGAGATACATCAGGAGACCGAAGGGGGGCCACGAGGCAGGGGCCGCGCCCCCACCCTCGTGAGCACCTCCCTTCTTTCCTTACGTGCACTCCAAGCTTTTCCTGGTAGCTTTCCTTCCAAAAATAACTTCTCTAGGTGATTTCGTTCCGTTTCGGCTCCGTTTGATATTCCTTTTCTTCGAAACACTGAAATAGGCAAAAACAACAATTCTGGGCTGGGCCTCCGGTTAATACGTTAGTCCAAAAAATAATATAAAAGTGGATAATAAAGCCCAATATTGCTCAAAACAGTAGATAACATAGCATGGAGCAATCAAAAATTATAGATACGTTGGAGACGTATCACCATCGAAGTGCGCTTGCCTCAGGTAGGAACGATACTTCATTAACGAGTGCTTGAAAAGCGCAACCAACCCTTGCTCATCATCACAATCCAGTTTGCTCCTCGCCTATTTAAAAGAATGAAATCTTGTGTCTTCTGTCAGCAGAAACATATGCAGTAATGACCATGAATAACATTAGTACATTACTTACGCGTAAGTTGCGGAGGAAGACTGGAAATTGTTCTGTGTCTATGGTATAATCTTTTGATCAAGGAAAGATGCACACAAAGTTCCTGACAACAACATAAGCTTCGTCTTCTAAACTGGGAAGAAATGGAACAGGGGTCCTATTTGCTGCAATTGGGGCTCTCTCTGGTTCGAAAAGTGATTTGGCAACTGGATTGGTGTACTCTTTGCTGGAATGGGGGTTTTGCGTCGTACAGCTGGTGCTATGTCAACTGGCATAATCATACTGTTTGCTGCAGTTGCGGTCTGCTGAGTTGGGGCATCAGAAATGACCAGTGTAGTAGGGATAGAGTCTGCTAGAGTTGGGGTATTTTGTGGGTCAGGTGATATTGCAACTACACCTAATGGGCTATTTGATTTATCAGGTGCCACTACCTTTTCCAAATACTTTGCTTGTGCTCCTCCACGATCAGCAATCGCCCTCTTCCTTTTGAATGTCTGATACACAAGAACAACATTTGAATGGATAAATATGGTATGATGACAGATGGAATATGTACTGAAAATGGATAGGCACGGCGTATTCACATACACGATGTGTAAACTAAGCTAATGGCAGTTCAACAAAGTAGAAGCAATGCAAAGCATCAGTTGCTAGATATGTGCGAGCAATGTAACCTTGGAAAGTTAGAGCAAGTACCTTGATGGGTGAATAAGATAGAGCATCTTCCTCTGACTCCTCCACTAGGGAGCTACATTGACTTAGGTCTCCCTCTAGCTCAGAATCACTGTTAGGATCATATTCTGAGCATGAATCTATAGGTGGAGAGCGTTTGCATTGCATTGCATCTAGACTTGATTTCAGTCCCTTAATGCCAAGTTTGACAGCCATGGCATTGTTCTGTTTTATTCTTTTCATGTGCGCAAGCTCATAATCATTATGATGCTATTCAGAATCTGAGATTCACGAAAACATAAAAAGTAGTCAGACTATATATGGAATGCATTGCGGATTCAACTCGGAGATTGTCTCCCTATAAACCCCTGCATATGCAAAGTTCACCTCCCCAACCGTGCTGACCAGACCACACACAAAAATACAAACCCCTTATGTCTCTATAACAGGCAGGCACACATTACAAAACTGAAGTAGGAACATTAGAATCATATGAAATTCGTATTTGAACAAATAAACTAAGCAATTATGAGTGGCGTAATGTTTAGCTTCAAGGGTGGAGTGTTGGTAGTGCGACACAAAGCAAGTAGGCAGATTGTATTCCATGTAAAAGATCAAAACCTATGTAAAAGCTGGAAATGACACTTTCTTTCTATACAATGCAGTGTTCATTACCCACTCATGATGGAAGAGATCACATAGAGAAATACTATTCACTCATGTCTACGGTTCCAGTATTTAGAAACAGGGTGGTCCACCCTAAAAGAATATTGACAACAAATATGACAAGGCAAGGATAGATGTAGTGAATCAATCATTTACTTGTGAGCTTACTAGGACAAGTATGCAGAATTGTAACGGCAGTAAGAGACCGTCCAAAATCTGAATGAAGAAGTTTGTCTAGCACTTATTGTTTGCAACTAATCAACGTGAATAATTGGATATTATATCGAATGAGTAAGAAAGACAAGTAAAATTGTCCACAAACCTGGCTTGCAGTAGTAATCTGGGTCAATGTCAGTACGACCAACAATCCAAAATGACTAGTTTCTGTTCCGAGGGCCAGAATTTTGAAAACCCTGTGAACTTTAGAGGTACTAAAGATTACCGAAATACATCTGAACCATTAAGTGTAGGTAGCACTGAGCACACAACAAACCCTAATGATAGTCCTGCCTAATGAGTAATGAATCAATTAGAAAATGGGTAATGAGGAGTGGCTGCTGAGTGTTGAGGACGTATCTCAGGATAAATCGGGTTGTCTTAGTGGGTGCTGCACGCCTGAGCCCTGAACGGACTTGGAAGGTAGGCACGATGGCGCGCCCAGGCAGCGGTGACGCTGTTGGGCGAGTGGCTCCTGGCCTCCTGTTAGTCCGGCGTCTCCTCCTAGAGTCATGTCGTCCGGGGACGGCAAGTCGCCGGCGAGGCAGGCGGCTGGGGGCGAGTAGAGATCGGAAGCGTGCAGCAGAACAGAGGGGAATCGGGGCCTGGGACGCCCAAAATCCCAGGGTGGGCCGGCCCACCTTGGGCACCCTATAGAGATACACACCCGAGTGGCGAACATGCATTTTTGAAACTAATTTAGGAACATTTAGCTGACCAATTAAACAACTCTATTTTAATAATATCAGATTCGTATTTGAACAACTAAGCATGTTTAGCTTGGTGGGTGGAGCGGTGTTATTATCACACGAAGCACATATTCTGATCGTATAGTGATCATAAAAAGGGGAAACCCTAAGCATATTTTTTTAGAAAAAGAGGGTTTCCCCTCCGATTTCTATTAAAGAAACCACCACAGAACCAACATGATCAATTAAACCGTATTATGGTTGTGCCATGGCAGGTTTGAAGCTGCAAACCAGAGAAATGATATTAGCATCCATTGTTTGCTTCGAACTAAGAACTAAATTCTAAGAGCTAAAAAGAAAGTTGAGTAACCAAGTTAAGATCTATTTTCTGGTTGAGATTGAAAAGTTGAGGAGATATGAAGTACCATCTCTCTTGTGGCGCCATGTAGGCATCAGGGGTGCGATGGCTATCGGTGGCGTTGAAGCAGATCTGCGACGGTAGACGGGTGCATCGGGGGATAAGTCCCGTTGCGGTGGAAGAGAAGGTCGTGTGAGCGGCCCTGGGAAGGAGGACGACGGCACCAATGAAGCAAGAGGACGCGATGCAAGGCTATTGGTCCGTCGCCGTGGATGAGAAACGTCCATCTCTAGCAGTGGACGACGCGGTCTTGGTAGGCGCTCCGGCATGGTGGAGGACGGTGGCGATGGATGTGGTGGAGGACGGCGGTGATGGATGGGGTGGCGGATGGAGGCTGGTGTGGGGATGGGGTGTTCTAGCGCGGACGGTGTATGAATGGGAAAATGGAGGGAGAGGTATGGGGAACCATGTTTTTGGGACGCGCCTGTCTGAAATATGGGAAAGTTAAGAACTTAGCCCCCGTTTAAAATTTGGACGTCTCGTCGGTTGGGGATAGGACGGTACTCTCACATCTCGCCAATATTTGCCCAGAGCGATTTCGGGCGAGGAGAGGGTGGTTGGCGCCCATGGTTGGCGCCCACGGTGTATCAACGGGGCTGACAGGTAGGGCGGTTGTGTCACGTCTAAGTGAAGTTACAAACCTGGCCCTATTGAAAATATTTGCCTACATCGATTTCAGCCGAGTCGAGTTTGTTTTGCCGCCCACCGTGTATGAATGGGGAATGGAGGGAGAAACGGAGGTCTTTCGGACGAGTTTGAATCAAATGAGTTTTGCTGCCCATGTTTGACGCCCACCGTGTCAGAATGGGCCCAGAGGCGGTCGTGTCACATCTAATTGAATTTATTAACCTACCCCTATTTAGAGGAGTGGAAATCGGGCCGATGGATTGTCCGTGTAATGGGTAGACGGTAATTTCCATCTCCCAAACACTTGGCTTCGGGCAACCGACGTGGGGGTGGACATTTTGCTGCTTCTTTCGAATTTTGGGACAATAAGCATCCATGTTTACCCTGGCAACTAAATTCGAATCCATTTTGTATTCCTATATGAATCTTTATAAATCATTCTATGTGTTTTATATATCTTCAAAAGGACGACAAAGATGTATTCCACTGTCATATATGAATATGGTTTACAAATGCCGATACTCAAATTCAGAAACTAGAATCCAGTTTAAGGTGAATTCGAATATTTGGAACACTTCATGTCCAACTCAAATGTCACACGCAACATAATGGGTACTCCCATTTAGATATGTACACAAGCGATGTATCAAGATTCAAATACCGAGTCAATCAACCAAGAATGTACAGAACTAATAGACATATAAACACTTATAGAGTATATGGATCAATAATATCAACTAACATACATAAGCCAGGCCGCTGTACTTTTTTTTGGCTACAACAACATCCTTTTTTTAGCCAGCATCTTGGTCCTTTCCGATGCGTTCCACTTATGGTCCATCTAAACTACTACTATTGCTGAATGCACATTCAGCCTGATTGGCATATTTGTAGGTCTAGTACAGCAATCCAAAATGTCTCCGAGTCTTATCAATTAATACAGACTTGTGCTCCAATAAAATTACAAACCAAAAACAAAACAAAAAACAATTATCACATGATCTCTAAAACAAATGGTTTGATTGATTACATGAACAGACAACACAAAGGTTATTCAACTATGGAAAGAACATTTCACCTATGATTTACCAAGTAGGAATTTAATTTCCTTTTTTCCTTGAGGACCTTAACAATCTGGTCAGTCTTAGCTTGCTTTGTTTTGAAATCCACCAAATATTTAATGGTTGTCTTGAGTACTGCTTGTGATTGTGCTGTTTGCTTCCTCAACATGTCAACTTCATCTCTAAGTGCAGAAGCAGAATCTCTTTCTACCACTAGTTTAGCCTCTAGAGCATCAGCAGTTGGCAATTCATAATGCACGATTGGGCCGGTGCCACTGCTGTGGGATGATGCAACGTCCATGGGGACCTTGCTATTTGATCTTGGTCTAACCTATTTTTCCATTAAAGTTCTGATTGGATTCAGAAAAGTTGAAGTTAGCAAAACATCTCAACTGGGAGTTATAACAGCAAACCAGTTAAACAAACAAGGAATTAAAGTGTTTCAATTGGATGCTGAAAAGTAGTTATTAACATCATTGTAACCCGCTGTTGCAGTAGCAAAGCAATTAAACAAACAAGTAGAAATTTAAGTTAAGGAAAATAGGTAATTCTTAACAGTAAGTATCAAACACATAGATAGGCGTTGTCTACAATATGATTAACAGGCTGTGCCATTATTTAATCAGTAGCAAACTAAATTAAGCCAAGCAACGTAATTGAACAATTTTGCAATAAGTGGCTAACTAATATTCCGAGAAGAAGGTAATTGAACTTACGCTAGTTCTTTGTACAGGCACACTGCAACTTCTTTTTCGCTTAGAAGGTTGTACGAAGGAGTCCATGGCATAAATTGCTTGGATACGCAGTCCCAATACTTCTTTCTTCCCACACTGCATGGGTAAGTCGACTGGTTAATCTGGTAAGATGGTGCGTCCTTGATATGTTATATGTGGACGTGTAGTCAACTAGTTGTAGCCAAACACATCACACTGGCTTTTACTGTATAATTCATGCGATTACTTTTGGCATATCGAGATCTAAGCAATCTACAATAGGATGAAAAGACTGGCATCCTTCACATTATTGGTGAACTCAGTTCATAGAAACAAGCAATTCAACCATTCTGTGGGTAAATCAAAAGCGCCACTGGAATATTTTTAACTATTCAATCATACACGCAAAAAGGGGCGACGCCACCATAGGGGCTGGTATGGGCGGCCGCCTCAGGTGGCTGGAAAGTGTGCACCTAGTTTGAGTCGTCCAAGTTGGCCCACACTAGTTTTGTTCGTCCCAATGCATGAGCAGGCAATGTAAAAAATGAAGAAAAATGTTTCAATTTGGATGGGCCAATAACATAAGTGCAAGGCAGGCCCTATAGCAGGCTCACAGCCCAAACGAGCGTCTCCCATATTGATCAACAGCAGGAAAAATCCCAATTCATTCGCTCCAGCCTCCAGTCTAGTTCGCTCCTAACCTAGCCGCCGCTGGACAGACCGACACAGCGCTTCCTCGCACCCTCATTGGAGGGCGGTCGCCGGGCTTCAAGCAAACGGACAGACAAGAAGATGAAGATCTAACCCTGGGTGTAGCCTGTATGGGAGGCAACGGCGGCAGCACAGGCATGGCATCGAGCTTGCGCAAATGGATAGTAGCAGCTTGCAAGAGTAGCATGCGCAACGAGCAGGTACATCACATCCCTGATTATATCTAATTCAACTCTTCAATTTCTGGCCAATAGTTAAACCTGACGGTGTTGTAAAACTGCTTGTATGTAGGGAATCTATGAGAAAATGAAACCAATTTCTACTTATTTTATAACTCCCCCAATCAATACTGAACTGACCGAATCTGATGTATCTAATCAAGTTTCCGGTGCAAACATACAAGCTCATGTTGTTCTTGATCCTGAAGTGTCTAATGAACAGACTGCTAATGAAGGATTTGATGCAAACATTTTACATGCTCCTGGTGATGAACATATAGTGTCTAATGAGGGATCTAATGCAAGCATTTTGCAAGCTCATTGAAGGATTTAGTGTCTAATGATGATCTACTATGTTGAGAGAGATAGAGATTTGCAGGCATTAATGACAAGTAAATTATAGTGCATTTTCATAGCTTGAGGAAACGTCAAGGCCATCTACTAGAATGTCCCCGTATCATGACAACATAGCATAAATACTTTTCTAATATGTTGTTTGAAACTATTGGCATACTTGTGTAGGATAGATATATTGATATGCAGTTTGTGCACTGGTTATACGTGCAATTACACTTCGATATTTTTAGACAGAGAATGAATAATTCAAGCAGGTACAGACCATGTTTGTAGTCCTTGTACACCATGTTGCATTTTGTGTTTTTGGTGCTTGCATCATTTAGTGTTTATAATCTGAACTACTTTGGATCATTAGCTGGTTTTCAAAGTGCATGTAGCTTCATTTCTCAAGTTATGTTGATTTCGAGAGTGCAAGTGCCTTCGTATTTTTTAAGTTAAATGTTCACCCCTGGTAACTTGAATTCGTGGATCAGCCACTGCACACAAATCATACACGAATGCCAGTACGAATTAAATGAAATGAAGGGACTTACGCTAGCTCGTTGTACAGGCTCACTGCAGCTCTGCTTGCGCTTGGGGTGTTCCATGTACAAGTCCATGTTACCACTTGCTTGGATGTGCAGGCCTTGTGCTCCTTGCATCCCCCTCTGCATTTTTGACGCGGCGAATGGTTGATCTAATAAGAGGAATTGACCTTGATGTTGTACCGGAGGACAGATACTTACAAGGTTATACGGGTGTGCAGGATGTGTACCAGATCCCGTAGCGCCATCATGCTTCGCTAAAAATGAATTTGCTTGTTTTAGATGATATCTCTAGAAGAAATAAGAGTTAAAGTCAGAGTTGCATAGGCGTGTAAGCTAAGAGAGCAATGAAAGGATATCCAAACATCGTTGGAACAGTGCACAAGGGAGTGATGTGTGGATACCTAGTTCGGGCCGGCGTTTGGGCATGCTCACCTAGCTAGAGTGCGGGTCACTTCAGAGCCGTTGAGGGTGATGCGCTGGCGTTGGCTGGCCATGCACGGATGCAGATCTTGAGTGGCAGCGGAGCAGTACGATGTGGTGGACGAGACCGTTGGTGAAGCCCCAACGGCCTCAGGGGGCAGAGGTGCGACGATGTGCTCGGTGAAGTAGCCCCGGTGAGCTGGGAGACAGCGTCGGTGAAGTGCACCTGATGCGGTGGAACTCGGTGTCTGTGAGGCATGTCGGTTGCGGCGGCCGACGTTGTCGGTGGACCACCCGGTGCAGTGGACGAGGGCGTAGATGAGGTGGCTCCGGTGCGGTGGTGAAGCGCGACCGTCGTCTTCGTCGTCATCGTCCGGCACAGAGATGGGGAACGGTGGGGAAAGAGACGAGACGAGGGGCGATTCGAGGGTTGGCGGAGAATTAGGGATTTGAGCAATCTGGGCGCGGAAGGGGACGGTGGAGAAGAGAGATTTTGCAGGGATGGAATTGGGGCCGCCAGATATTTCAATCCAAAACGTGGAAGCGTGAACTTACATTGTCGTCGTCCTTTTTTGGGGGGGGAGGGGGTGGGTGGCTAGGTGCTACGCGTCTGTCTGACACACGCGACCACCCCGACAGGACTATGCTTCGGTGGCTTAAGGCACCTGCCTTTGTGTCCATGACATGTGGGCCCAACAGGTGGCTGGCCCACATGTCAGCGACCCAAAGGCAGTTGCCTTTGAGGCACCGAAGCAGCATCCACCCTGACACGACCCTGGTCTGCCTGGTGCGCCTACATTTGAGAATGCAAACGAATCTTCTTTCATTTGCAAACGAATCTGTATGTATTATCATGCCCGTGTTTTCCTTGCAATAATTAGTCATTCGAAACGAGATACTCCATCCGTTCACTTTTGTAAGTCGTTTCAGACAACTTAAAATGAACTGTTTTGCACATTGTCTGAAATGTCTTCAAGGTCTTATAAAAGTGAACAGAGGGAGTACTATAAATTAATTAATGAGGAGTTATTTGAAAAAAAATCGAAACGGTACCCACGCTAACATGGATTAGATTGTGTGTCACATAATTAGTTATTTGAATTAGATTGTGTGTCACGTAGTTAGTTATTGGAATTAGAGTGTGTGTCATGTAGTGATCTCCAATTCTAACGTGGATTTCGCATTTCATTGTATCCACGCTACTTTTTTTAATACAAATTCATATGTATATGATGAACACCATGGTAGTGAGAAAACTTTTGGATGGATTCAAACATATGACCTACAAAATAGCACAACAAACTGAGTCAATGTCAACTTTTCGAAACTTAGTATGGCACGAATTCAAAATAATTACCCGTATGCCTGGTCCTCGGTTCAAATCTTACAATGTATACCGAATTGAAACATCGATATTAAGTCTCGTACTATGTACATTCAAATGTTGTTTTTAGCCCCCGCTCACAAACGCTACATACTTCCTGTATCGGTCAATCTTCCTCTCCTAACCACCTTAGGAAGCTATCGGTTTCCAACACACATTCATTCTTTCTCTCCATGTTTCGATCTCTAAGTCTCTCAACTACACAACCCCTTTTTCCACTCTGTTACCAAATGTATTTACCTCACACACCCGCCATTGCACCCCATGTCGAGCTCTCTCTATCTCCCCCCTCTCCCTCTCACCCTCTCGCGCTAAATACATGCATAGCCTATCTAGCCCCCCAACCTCTCATGCGCACGCACGCACGTTGTATATCTAGGTCACTCCCTCGAGACTGTCTCACTCTTTCTTCCGCACGGCGGGCCACGCTCACTCAATCTCGCTCTCTTTATCCGAGTCTCGTTTAACCTCGTTTTCTTTCACACACAAATGATACATCTCCCTGTTCGGGCCTCGATCGACATACTCTATATTCTCTCACACAGATTGTCTATCTAGGTCAGTCCATCCAACCCGCCGCCACTCTTTTGACCACATGGTGGGCCACGCTCACTCAATCTCTCTCTCTCTCCGTATGTCTCGATTGACCTCTCTCTTTCTCGGACAAAAATGATATATCACCATGTTTGAGCCCAATTCGACCTATTCACATTGTATACTCTCTCACGCACATCGTATATCTAGGTCACTCTCTCCAACCCGTCTCACTCTTTCGATCGCACAATGACCCTATGTGATCGGTTGACCTTGCTTCCTCCCACACACAAAATATATCTACACGTATGTGACTGGATCATCTCTCAAGCTCTATATTATAGCCCTCACCCTTGCCAAAAAGCTCAATCGGACAATATCTCTCCAGAGCATATATATTTGTTCAATGAATGTCGGACCACACTCACTTTGTCTCTCTATCTATATGTCTCTCGATTGACCTCGCTTTCTCACACCGTATCTTCCACGCGTTGAAGCTACTACCTCTCCATCCCTTGCAAAGCCGGAGCTATTTACATTGCGAGGGGCACTCCAACCTTGGATTAATTTGTGTAGGCATTTATTCCGGTCAGTTTAGATTATATTTTCGTAGCATTCGGCCCACAACTACTCCAAACACCGTTGTAACCCACGCAACTCCCCTAGTTGATTTCCCTCTGGCTCGGTCATCGCTCTCTCGCATGTCCTTTCTCGCTTTCAACGTCGCACTATCGTATTATTGAAAAAACTATGTTGTTCTCTTTAATTATTATAAATAAGCTACAAAACTACACACCGATAGTCACTTTGGAATGGAACAAATTTCGACCCAAAAATTGAAGTGCTACAAACTACACACCGAGGGGCCCACATGTCATGAAACAAATTTGGACCCATATAAAAATTAAAAAATAAAGGACGAGGATCGAACATGCGACCAGGCCTTCAAGCCGCACGTCAATCGGCAACATACGTAGAATAGCAATGTTTGTTGTACCCCCTTTGTTCACATAATGTTTTTATATTACCACAACCTAATTAACAGATAACATGTAATATTGTTTTTAGTACTATTTGCCTTCACTTACTGGTGGGTTCCATGTGTGCTCTCTCTCTCCTCCCCTTCTGTGTTTAGACGCACGGGCAAACAGGAAGAACTCGCGGGCAATGTTGCCGTTGACCATATCTGGACGCGTTCACAAGTCACGCACCAGTTTCACGTACTAGCAGCACTAGTCACTGTGTACGAGTAATGCACGTTAATTTGGAAGTATATTAAGTGCATGCGGATATTAACTACTGGGATATTATTTGCGTGTTGTCATGTGATTAGCACTATTTTTGGCATGAACTTAACTGCACGCTAAACGTGTTGAGCGCTCGACATTGAAGCAATCTAGGTCGTTGGATGACAAGGAATACATGTGGCTTGATGATGTTTTATATTTAATTTGATACGGCTCTAGCATAACATTCAATCGATCAAGCCATACATTCCGTTCAGTCTGACTCCGACTTTAAATTATACGACAATCGATATAAAATAAACGGAAATGATAAACGTTCGGATTTTAAGCTTGGCAATCCGAACTTTTTTCATGGCAAATTTAGATTACGCGGCGGCGGCGGGGGCATCTCGCGGTGGGAAGTGGCTCCTCTGCCGTGCTCTGTGTGTCGTCGGGCCACTGACCGACGGCAACGGAGGCGTCTTGCGACGTTGTTGGCGTACTCCTGGACGTTGGCCTAGCTTCAAGGAAGGCCAAAATGTTCTGGACTTCGGAGCGAGTTAACTGGCGGGAGGAGGCGACTGACGTTGGTGCAAGGAAGCGGTCTATGGCGGCCATCCATGCCGCTGATGGGGGCACTGGCACCCGCGCGGGGACATGCGCTGTCAACGGCACGGCAGAGATATTCATGTGCACAGGCACCGGCACGGGCGCGCATGTTAGTGCACGCGCAGGCGCATGCACTGGCAGGTGCACGGGCACCGCACGGGCGCGTGAAAGTCGGCGGGGACCTCGTGGAACCCCGTGGGATCAAGCTCGACGACAATGTGCGGCTCCCAGCCCATCAATGCCACGGGGATGGGCGCTGGCGCAGTCGGGGCGACGGGAGCCGGAATGGGAGCGGGGACAGGCGCGGCGTCTTCCCGCAAGGCCAGTTCAAGCTCGTCCCAAAGCGCCTTATGTTCTTGAGACTCCGGCTGGGTGTCTTCCTCAGGAAACTGGAACACTAAGGGCAGACCATCGTGATGCGGCATGGCGTACGTTTAGGTCAGTGTAGTTGGAGGTAGACAATAGGAGAATTGGAGAGGAAGAGAGAGGATTCTAGCGATACAGGGTAGTGCGCGGTCGATTTTAAACTGCGGAGCTGGCGACATTAAAAGTGGGAGCAGTTGGGACGATGGTGGGTGGCGGGGACTCGTGGCGACATGTAAACGCCTACGGTTTCAATAGTGAAAGCGTTCGCCTTAACGTGACAGGTCTTTGTTCCAAAATACCTTGGCTCTTCATTTGTGCAACTTGTCATAAGCAGCTTGTCTCAAATTGAAGAAAAAACTTATGAAGTAATATTTGTGCCATATCACGTGACCATGCTTAGTTTCAAGAATTTATGCTCACTTTTGGATTTTCTGAAATTTAAGATCCAGGATTCGAAACAATATCATAACCTGCATCATGCAATAAAATTTCAAGCCGTACATCTATCCTGTTGTATTTTTAAGAAAGGATTTGGTCAAACATTTTTCTTAGTTAGATTTCAGACAAGTTATATATGCAGAGTAAAAGGATAATCCCTCCGTACCAGTGCATTGCCTGATATATTAACTCAAGTACTAGGCACGAACTAACGGGCTCAATTCTATGCTCATCCTGGTGTAGTAGTAGTAGTACTAGGCAATGCAGTTGAAGGGGTGACCTTGACGAGCGGCAACCGAGGGAATTGAACCATGCTCGGCACGGTAGGTAACGTTGTCTAACTACTAAAGCATCCCTCCGTTGTTCATCGGTAGTCATTATGGACCGGGAACATGAGGGGAATTTCCTAGGGCTGGAATTCTGGCCACCAGATATTTCGACTTGAAACGCTGAGGCTCGACTGGTTGGGGTTGCCTAATGTGCGTACCACGCGCGCCACTGATGGACACGAGCCCGGGTTTTTTAGGATCAACACGAGCCAAGGTCTGGCTGGTACGCCGTTGGGTCCTACCATTCGAGAATACGAAAGGAACCTTTTAAATTGCCGAACGAATCTATGTGTATTACAATACCCATATTTTCCTTGCAAATACTAATCTCAACATGGTAATTGATTTATGACGAGTTGTTGAATTAGGGTGAGTTTGTGATATAGTGATCTCAACATGAATTTCACATTTCATGGTATCCCTAGTAAGTTTTCCAATGCAAATTCAAATTTAAAAGATGAACAATATGGAGGTGAGATAACTTTGTATGTATCAAGCATATGACCACACACACACAGAGACACACACGCACGAACACAACAACAATCCAATAAGTATAGTGGATCTATTTTTCCAAACCATGCATGTATGACACGAATTCAAAAATACTCCTTCTATTCCTAAATATTAGTCTTTTAGAGAGTTCAACAGTGACTACATACGGAGCAAAGTGAGTGAATCTAGACTCTAAAATATGTCTATATACATCCGTATGTGCCAATCCATTTGAAGCCTCTAAAAAGACTAATATTTAGGAACGAAGGGAGTAAAATGTAAGACATCCATGGTCCTCAGTTCAATATTTAAAATGAACATGAAACTGAAACATGAATATTAAGTCTAGTACTACAATACATGCAAATGTTGTATTTAGGCAGAGCTATGATTGTCAGGGGTCAACCCCTCGACCTTAGATAAAATTGTGGAGCTCTGTTTAGGGTTGTTTATATTATATTTGTCCCCACCTTCCCAACCACCGATTGGTTGTGCACCCCCACCCCTCCTCCTCGGGAGAATATCATGTGCCCCCATACCTTAGATGCTATATGCCGATACGAGTTGCTTGGAGCTTGTAGATCTGAGATATAGTAGCTCACATGATGTGTCTTAATATTTTTGCAGGAAACCTTGATGAGTTTGAGAATTGCACACAATTTGTACAAAAACTACTTAGATGCCCTTTGATCCCATATCCAACGACCTCAAAGCTCGTATCACCGTAGCATCTAAGATGAAGGAGGACATCATATTCTCCTGTATGTAAGAATATCATGTGCTACCACACCTTTGATGCTTTGGTGATACAAGCTCTTCGGAGGCGTTGGATTTGTGACCCAACACCTCCTCAGTGGTTCGAATGGTTTTTTTGCAGAAAAGCTCGAAAAGAGTTCGGCCACTGCTTACAAGCACAAAGACTGCTTAGATGCCATTGGATCTCAGATCAAACGACCTCCAAGCTCGTATCACCGTAGCATCCAAGCTGCGATAGCACCTTATGTTTTCTCGCACGGGAGAGTATGAGGTGCTCCCGCATCGTAGATTCTATGGTGATACGAGTTCACTGAGATCTAATGGCCCACAGTAGGAGGTTTGAATTTTTTTGCAATATACGACTGATAGAGTTTGGGAAATGTGCAGAAAGTACAAGTACTACGCATGTGCCATCTGATCACTGATCATATGACCTAGATGCTCATATCACTGTAGCGGGTAATTAAGCTATGGGGAGCACCTAATATGAGCACCGGGGAGCCGTTGGATCGAAGATGCAGCGGCACACATGAGGCATGAATGTTTTATTTGTAAAAAAACCTTTGGAGAGTTTGGAAATTGTGCATAATTACAAAGACTACTCCCAAGCCATTGGATCTCCCTTCCAACGGTGTAAAAACTCGTATCACCATATTATCTAAGCTGCGGGGTGGATGTGATATTCTATGCCGCTGTCATTTTTGTTGGTAAACTTGCAAAATACGTGTAACTTGTGCCGTTACTTGGCTAACCGCGCAAAGTGTTTGTTCAAAAAAACCATCCTACACTGAAATATCAGAACAACACATGGGGGTCCCACTTGTCATTAATCAAATTTGGACCTAAAACTAACAAATCTGAAAGACGAGATTCGAACTGGCAACCTGGACTACAAAGCGTAAGTCGATAGCCTGAAAAAACGAACGATTGTTGGCTTTGTCCCATAACTTGATTTTATACTGTACTTGTGTTGAGTAGAGTAGAGGGAGTGCCTCGTCAACACGTGCATGATCATTGTCTCACTTACTGGTGGGTCCCAGGTCTGCGATCTCAATATCTCTTCTCGCCATCGTCTAACCTTTGCACGGGCACACACGAAGAGCGGCGCTAGCTTGCCGTGGTGTTATTACAACTAAAAAAAGCTTGGAAAATAGAAGAATCGCCTAGAACAAGAGATGTTGTGGCTGGTTGAGACGGAGCTAACCACATCTATCCTCTGTGCCACGTTTGCATGATGAAGCTGTGGGGCTAGTGGGGTGTTTTCGACCGACTGGCTGGGTCCCGAGGTCGAATCATAGGTACTATGTCTGATATAGTATATTTTTATACGCACATTTTTCCTCCGTGCCGAGACATGGCACACCCTACCGCGTAGTTTTGGGGTCCTCCTGGGTGGTGCACGCATATATTCTTCCTGACGTGGGACGCCTGACTGCACATTTTCTGGGTCCTCCTTGGTCGTAGAGCCGAAGCAAGTAAATGAGTCGTCAAATCACGAAAGACCACCTTTCCCGCCGAGTACATCAGTGAAGCAAGGTGGCTAGCTAGTTGGGCTAGTTCGACCGATTAGCTAGGCCGCCGCCACCTTTGTTTTTCACCCCTTTTTTTATCTACTTGCCGGCAGGTAAATTTAAATATCCACCGCGGCGTTGCTCTGGTGTTTGGGTGCGGCAGGATTTTTAATTTTTTGATTGACGGGAGCAGGCGTGGCAGGATTTTTAATTTTTTGATTGACGGGAGCAGGCGTGGCAGGATTTTTTATTTTTTGATTGACGGGAGCAGGCGCGGCAGCAATTAGTCATGATGACTCTGCGTGTAAAATCCCACTGCTCCTTGATGTGAGAAGTCGTCGATTGTTGTTTTACCGTGGTGAAAACCAAAAGATTCCCCACTCCTTCCGCCTTCCCGTAGATTGCATTGCCTTTCAGCCATTTCACCCCCTTTGCTTCCTCTCCCCATTGCTTCTACCTGGTGCCATGGCGGCGCAGCAGATCACAGAGTCCGTGGTGAGGCGCTTGACACAGGAGCTCCATGCCAAGGATGCGGAGCTCAGGGCCAAGGACGTGGAGCTCCGTGAGCTCAAGGAGGAGAGGAGTGCCATGCTCCTCCGTTATGTGCGGGAGTTCACGGAGCTTCAAAAGCGGCAGGCGTCCACCACAAAGATGCTCGAGGCGTCGGCGACATTGCTGCAGAAAGCGGGAGATACGATAGGCCGTCAGGGGAGCTGGCTGGAGCACGAGCGGGCCGATCGTGACGAGGTCCAGGATCGCCTCACCCACTTGGTGAAAAAAGTTGCCACGCACGTGTTGCGGCTGCGCGATGCCTACCGTCGTGCCAGCGCGATGATGCCGGCCGTCGGGCTAAACCCGTTCGACCACACGGTCGACTTCAACGAGCTGTGGCTTCCTGACCTGGTCTCCTTCTTCATCTATATCTCTGAGGAGCTGAGCCATCTCGGCGCGATGGTGGGGGCTGAGTTGGACAAGGAGGGGTTGCGGGCTACCGTCGTCGTTGCTGGGTGAATCCTTTCAGGGCTCCGTCACTGGAATCCATTCGTGCCATTGGACGCCGTCTTTGACGAGCCGACTCCCGTCGACCGGGAGCGGGCTCTGCGGGCGGTTGCACCCTGCATCACCAATGTCGTGCGCCTCAAGAAGCAGAGGGACTTCGGTGGTGTTTAGGCGCCATCTGCATGGGCATGTCCATGTCTTGGCGCAACATGACCGTTGGATCAAACTCAGACGGTGCAGACCAGTCACTATAGCACAAAGCGTGTGGGTGTGTTTGGTTGCATTCTCATCTCAATATAGTTTTTTCTCTTCGTGTATTTTTGTCAACCTACTAGTGTGGACTCATGCACCCTTCATGCACTCTGCCAAACACCCAAAACTGGGTCGAGAAGGGGACTTTTGCTCCCATCCCGTGCACCCTTCATACACCCTGCCTAACACTATTCGTGCTTCATATGGTTCATGTTTCGTGCAGTACTGTAGCACCGTACTCTCCGTGCGCTGTGCACCTAGTTCTGTTAACATTGATCTCACCGCTCATTCTCGACCGGACAGTCGAAAAAGCGGTACTATGTTACATATAGGAGTAGTTGACATGCGCACAACATCATTTGTTATCGTCATATCTTACTACACTAGCAACAAGATTGTGTAGTACTGACGTATGAACCACTGCACATGCCTAGTAATAGGAGCACTGTGTATGTTCAAGTGGCTGCCGTGTTTCGCACTCCTCCATCGTAAGAGTGGAAACGCTTGCTATAATCATTTTTTTCTTCAGAAAAACAGTGGACACGCTCTACCGTGCGGATCCTCCTCCAGCCATGCACTAAATTACTCACTTTCGCCGACGTGTGGGACAGCCAAAACCTGGGTCCACCAGCCATGCACTATATTACTCCGTAGTAGAGTGACGAGAGACTACCCTGATCGAACCGCCGCAGTAATGCCCAATGAGCCGTCAAATCACAAAACCCCCTCCTTTCCAGCAGTAAGTTGGACGGACGAAGCAACCATCATTTTACTCTTCTCTCTCAGCTTCCTCTCTTGAAGAAAACCCCCACTTGCTTCGCTTCTCCCTCATCTCGTTCCTCCTTTCACTCTTCTCTCTCAGCTTCCTCTCTTGGATGGACACCGGAGCACCGGCCGACGTGATGTCTATGGCTCTGGCCAAAACCGTCGAGGCTCATGGTACGAAGAAGCGCAAGCACCCCGCCGAGACTACCGCAAACAAGCTCAAAGCCATCGCCCTGTCCAAGCCCCCCTCTCTGGGATCCCTCATTAAGCAAGTCCAGGTAATGTCTCTTGTTGATGATCTTTTTCTCGATCTTGATCGTGTTTTTTCATCTAACACGCGGTACTAGTACTGGTAGTACAACTTTCTGGGTGATCTTGCATGTGATTTTAGTGTGCCAAATGACGGTTCTAAATTCCTCTTTTGACCAAAACATGCGAGAGGTTGACACTGATTTCTTATAGATTACTTTCAACTACTCCCTCTATCCCAAATTTCTTGTCTTAGATTTGTCTAGATACGGATGTATCTAATACTAAAATGTGACTTGATACATCCGTATCTAGACAAATCTAAGACAAGAATTTTGGGACGGAGGGAGTACTTTATGAACATCAATGCTACCTTTTAAGAGGGAATATTTGCCCCCAATAACTTGTGTTATGGATATTGCATGTAATCCCTCTGCTCTCATGCCTTTGAAGACATGTGCTAGTGTCTTTGTCCACTAATTTCTGTGCGTATATGTAGTCATATATGGAGTATAATATCGAAAATCATCTTATATTTCTGAACGGAGGTAGTAATAAAATATGGTTTCTGTTTGAATTAGAACCAGGTCCACGGTGGAGATGAAGTTCTCAAAGTCATGCCGTGTGAAATGGAAGACCTGATGATGAGTTCTACTACTGAACTATCCAGCTGTTGTGTCCTTGTCGCCACGTGTCCTGAACTAGTGTTTTCCTGTAGCATTGTTGCCAGGCGTGTTCTCGAGGATGTACTTGACCACAACAATTTCGTGGCTGTGCCTTTGATTACGAAGGGTGTGGTTCTTGTAAAGCTTCCCAACAAATCTGATGCGGCCTGTCTTCATCATGATGTTTATGAGTGGAAAGACCACTCTGTTAGGTTCTCCAAGGTTGACAAGATGGTGATGGTGCATGTAGACATCTCACACGAAGTCCATGGCCTAGTCAGTTATGCAGGGTTCATCCTGTAGGTCGGTGGCAAGAAATAGTCTGCAGAGTTTAGTTAGTGCAACTTTGCTTGTCTGTAGTAAGTACTATTGTTCAGTACTTGATTTTTGTTTGTGAACCCTGTCTTGTTTATTAGTACTGCCGCTTTTGGTGTGTGGTCAGTCCTGAGAATGGTCTATGTTAATGTCTGTCCACTTAATTCAGTCTGTACATTTTGAAGTATCCAGATCATATTTTTTGTGAGGAAGGTTTATCAATTATGGTTACACTCCAATATCTGTATGCACTGCTAGGTTTATCGCACCCACCAGGATTTCCAGTCCCATGGATGTTCGGTCCATACGATTTGTCACGACCTTTGGACTGTCCTGCTTGTGGGAGTAGGCGGGGCCCCTGCATGCCACGCGTAGTTGGACGATCAATCTTCTGTTTAGTACTTCAACATAGTGATTTCCTGGTAAGGATTCACTCGTGTCACATCAAGTAAATCTTATTGAATTACTTTCTAAATCTTATTGATTTAACGTCATGTTTTCTTTCTTTTCATGCAATTTTACGATGCAGGTTTTGCCATGTGACATTCATCATAGAATAAACTGTTTGGTTTGCTCTACGATGGCTATTTTTGCAGGTTTCACTTCTTATGTCATGTCAGTAACGAAGGCACTATCCATCACTTATATTACTGGAAAAAATTGGATCAGTCTGTTGTCTGAGTACAAGCTGAATCCGTATGATGAACAGCAGTTTGGTTTAACAAAAATGCCACAATTAGTTCTTCTCGCGTTCAAAAATGAAGAAAAAAACTGGATCACGGTCACGGATCCTAGTCAAGTTAGAAAGCTGATCATAGCAGACAAGACACGATCGCTGCTATCTCGCACAGATTGAGCACCGGCATTTGCTCTAGCACTGACAGCGGCAGCAGCTCAGTCTGATCCAGTTGAGGATTGGGCACCGACCGCGTCAGCGGATCAGTTTGATCTACCGGAGGATCGGGCATCGACACCGGCACCTGCTTCGACGCCGGCACCAGCTCTACAAGGAGCACCATCTCCGGCAGCAGCAGCAACAGCGGCTTCGGCACCTGCACCAACACTTGCACTTGCATGTGCTCCGGCCCGTGCAATTGCACCGGCAACAGGCTGGGCTGCAGTTCGCACTTCATATACCAAAGTCCTTACAAAAACCGACATGTCCACCTTCTTGGTAAGCATTGGCCGCCCAAGTGCTTCATTCTTTTTTCTTTCCATGTTGTTTCACATGATTCATTGTGTTGATCTAACTGTTTGGGTATGTCTTCTTGTTTGCAAACAGAGAATTCCTAGAGCAATGAGGGAGTCGTTCAACAATCCGGGCGACCGCGGCCAAATTTCTCTTACCATGCGTAGCCTTGGTGTGAATGAACCTGCTCAATATACCGTAAGTACAAAGGATGGTCGCATGATGATTGATGCTAAAAGATGGTCAAGGTTCAAAACTAAATCATATCTTGCGGTAGGGGATGATGTCAAAATCGAACTTTCTTGGCAAGGAGAGCTGGTCCAAATCAACTTTGAAATTCTTCAGTAGCAGCATGCAACTGCCGAACTGATTTATCCTCCGAGAGATTTTAATGTAATAATCTGGCATGGTGAAACAAGTGTCCTGTGTGTATAAGTAGTACACAGTATTATTTATCACATGGTATATCGTTGATAGAATTGCAACTCTGATTGCTGGTTAGGAACAGTCGTTTGATTTCATTCCAACAGCTGCCGTGCTTTATTCAATTTTGTGTATTTGCCTTGTGACAGCATCTAAAACCAACATCGTACCGATCGCTTGCAATATGAAAAGCACTGAGGTAGGACACATGGGCCCCCAAACATGCAGGGTAGGCCTGCGGCCCAAAGTCCAGAACCTGGTTTCGAGAAGCACTAGCTCAGTGCAGAAGTGGCGTCCTCCTCCTGCTGTGGGTTGGGCGAAGATGAATGTTGATGCTGCGTTATCTCGCAATGGTGAAAGGGGAGCCCTGGCAGTTGTGAGCCGGGATCATACAGGCTTCTTCCCTGGAGCATCGGCACTGGTGTGCGAAAGTGTTACTTATCCAGAGATCCTAGAGGCAATGGCATGTTGCGAGGGGCTATCTCTGGCTCTTGACTTAAACCTGCAACAAGTTTAGATTAGCACCGATTGTTCAGCAACAGTCAAGCATATCGGAGAGGCATACTTGGGGCCCAGCAAAGTTATTATGGACGAGATCAAGATGAAGAAGAATATGTTCCAAACCATGGAGATCATACATGAAAAACGCGAGTGTAATGTTGAAGCGCATGTGCTCGCAAAAGCTGCTACTTCTTTGCCCCGTGGACGCCATCTTTGGCTCACAGGAACCCCCAAAATTATTTATATACCTATGACTGTTAATCTTCAATAAAGCAGCTTTTATCCCTGAAAAAAATCTGAGTATTATATTCTCAGCGGAACCCCCATAAAAAAAGCTGAACCCGCATAATGCCCGTGCATTACAGAGGGAGTATATTTCTCGGCAAGGTGAGCCTGTGATATAAAAGATTTGTATATTTCTTTACAGAGGGAGTATCTCTCTATCAAAAATAATATTTATGTGTAACTAGTTACTCCTGTCTTTCTTTCCTTTCGTTGATATGTGGGGCAACCGGCAACGGGGTCCACATGCCATATGCACAAATTAGAGTGCATAACTTCACGGTAGACACACCCTCGTGGTAGCGCCGCAGTAATGCCCAATGAGCCATCAAATCACAACCCCCCTTTCCAGCTTTAGCAGTAAGCTGGACGAACGAAGCGGCAATATTTCATTGGGCCTGAATCTCCTTCTCCCTCGTCTGCTTGTTCAGAGAAAACCCCCTCTCGGCGATTGCATAGAGTTTTCTCATGGAGAACCAGGTACGAATTCTTCATCCATCCCCGATAAATCCAAGTCCCTTGGTCACAGGTAATCCTAGGATGGCAACCGTCGCCGTTGATGCATTTTTCTTCCTACTGAATCTACTGTGTTCCATTTGCAGTGCCCAAAGTGCGAGTACCCTACAGTTTTCTGCGCCCTTGGCGAGACGCCACACTTGTTCCTTCTCATCCTAACACAACATTTTGAAACGTGCACAATATGTTCCTAGAATCCACTTTTCTATCCGGGAGGGTGGTTTTTTTTAACATGCTGTGTTCTCATATTATTTTTCCTCCAGTGTATTATTTGCTCTGCTAGAACACATGTACTCAAGATGCTTGGCCTTGCCATAACTGAATACACTAGTTTAATGGTCACAGTGAAGACAAGCCATGGATATAAGTTCCGAGTTGGGTTCATGAACCAAGAAGATCACTGCTTTTTTTATGGCCGAACTTGGATAAACTTTCTCAAGTGTTACGGACTGAAAGTTGGCGCACGAATGCTGATGGAAATAGCAGAACTTGGTCTCATCTTCACTGCGATCTTCCACCCCGACGTCGTTCAAATTGTTCATCCATGTTAGTTTTGTATCTGGTTCTTGCTTGTTGCCTAGATTACTTCTTAACCCACCTATTCTGTCTAACTAATCATAATTTAACTTTAGAAGTAGCAACGAATCTCTCATGAAGATGCTACTTCTAACTAATATTTTCTTATAATTGGTGGCATGTGTAGGTTTTTTCAGAGTTAAGCAGTCTGCTCATTTGTTACTCTGTAATAACTCGGCTGTTACTAATGGCACTGAAGTTGACTGGATCGACATCCACAAGTTCCTACACTTTATTGATCGTCTTGAGGTCCTTGTGGGGCGTTTCAATGCTGGAAGGCCACGTCGGATATGTGTGCCACTGCTGCACTTGTTGAACAGGTCCAACTGTGTCGAGAAACTTATGGTACAAGCTGTTTTCTGTTATATATGTTGTTCATAAACTATTGCTTATACATAGTTTTATAGCTGTGATCTTCTTGAAACAGGAACTGTCGAGTTCTATTGTTCCTATACAGATGCCTGACCATGGTCGGGTCAGACTTGCGCTTGTTCACAACATGATGTTTATGTCGACCTACTCAATTCCCCTTGGAGGTGAAAATATACTTATTCATGGGTGGTCTCAAATAATGAAGGCCCGTCCATCTTGGAGAATAGGACAGAAGATTATGTTCATGCTTTTCCATGGCTCTAAAGCGGATATCCTGTTTATTGGCCACGTTGCGAGATGAAGCCACTTTCAGAAGGTTGTGGATGCGTGGGGTGGCGCCTGGGCCTTGTCCTGGGGCTTGGCGGCCTCACCCTTGGTTAATTGTAGGCAAAGTAGCACTGTACGAGGCGTGCTTTGTACGGTTGAACCTGTATAAGTACTCATACTGCTTCCAGCTTTGGTTGTTAAGTGCCCCTGCTGGTTTCAGTTAAGGTTGTTAAGTACTCCTGCTGCATTTATAGTCTGTCATGTTTCTTCAATCTTGTCTTCCTCCAGCCGCCAAAACCAAACCAGCGCCGGCAGGGCCGCCTGCTTCCACCTCCCACGGCTGGCTGCGCCTCAGCGCACGCATTGCCGCCCCACCGTCTCCTAAATCGTTAATGTCGACGTCCTCCGCGCGCTTTGGTGCGCTCGCCGCGGCGCCGCCCTCTCGCTTTGTCAACTTGGTCAACAAACAACAGGAATCGGCAGAAGTATGTGGAGAGGATAACAGTAGGGGCCCACCACGTCAGAGTATGGAAAAATAAAATGCTTCCTCCTAGTGTTTTCCTGACATCTGGGACCCACGACATTGTGAGCGTATATAGTCAATAGACAAGAGAACAACACAAGATCGGCTGACACCTGGGACGTAGCTACTCGAGCAGTATTTTTTTTGTTTGGTATTGTTGAGACGGAGCAGGGTTTGAACTGGGCTGTGGCCCGTCTAGCCCAGGCTTATATTTTATGTTCACCATGTGACTAGCCCAGCTATTTTTTCTTTGTGAAAATGATCCCAGTTTATTTTTTCTGAAGAATACCCAATCGAGGCCTACTTATTTTTCTACGCCCTGATGGGCTGCAACTCTATCAAGACGCCTGCAAATCTTGAAAGTAATATGAAATGGGTTGTAAATATAAAAACAGATGACAAATTGGCAATTACTTTATAATTTTTGAATTTTTTCACATTTTCATATTCCTATTTCACTGGGCATTAACCTAATTTAAATATATCTTCAAAGTAATTTAAATCTGGCTCGACATTTCGGTATTAAAAATAGTTTGGAACCCACAAAAATATGCGAAATTGGCCCTGGCCAACCAAAAAAACGACTGCAATAAATTGCATAAGAAGTTACCATGAGCTATATATAAATTATTAAAAAAAGAGGGAGTGGTCTGACTTGTGGGCCTGTTTAGTTGACGCGTATGCAAGATTTTTTTAGTTATTATATACGTCAACAAATGATTCTAGCAGACGTAACCGTTGGATGTCAGTCCAACGGCCGTCATGTTTCTTCAATCTCTGATCTTCTTGCTCCAGCCGCCAAAGCAGCACCGGCGGGACCGCCTACTCCCACCTCCCATGGCCGGCTGTGCTGCCGCGCAGGCCTCGGCGCCCCCTACTACTCCCACCGCTGGCGAGGACATCCCTCTACTCACCCACACCCCCTGTTATTCTGCGGTGACGGCAGCCTCACACCGCAGCCGAACCGGTGAACCATCGTACTCCTCTCCGCGCGGGCTTCCACTGCCGCGTCTTCCTCGGCTCCGCGTCGTCCCCTTCCTAGGCCTCTCCGTAGTCTACCACCGTGGTGCTCTCGGCGCGGCGTGGTCAATGTGGTCAACGGCCGATTTCCATCGGAAGAGTACTATACGTGGAGAGGCTGACAGCTGGGTCCACGGCAGCAGTAAGGAAGTGCCTCCTTATTACGAGGAAAATAATTATTCCTCCACCTAACAGCAGGGACCCACCGGACGGGCCACCAGTATTTCGTGAAAAAAACGTTTCCCCCTGACTGCTGGGACCCACGGGACGGGCCACCGTATTTCACGAAAAAAAACGTTCCCCCGCTGTCAGCTCGGACCCACCGGGAGTGCCTCCTTATTACGCACAAAAAAATGAATACCCCCTGCTAGCTGGGACCCACCTTGGTGGGAGGCTGACTTGTGGGCCTACTAAGTTGACTAGGACGGAGGCCTTTGTCAACTTTAGTCAATATATGAACGATTCTAGCTCTAGTGACTGTACGATGTCCATCCAACGGCCATAGTGCTTCTTCAACCACTGGTCTTCTTGCTCCAGCCACCCAAAGCAGCGCCGGTCGTGTCGCCTGCTCCTACCCCCCGTGGCCGGCTATGATGCGGCGGAGGCCTCACCGCCCCCTATTACTCCCATCGCTGGCCAGGCCATCCCTCTACGCACCCACACCCCCTGTTATTCTACGGCGACGGCAGCCTCACACCGCAGCCGAACGAGTGAACCCTCATACTCCTCTACGCGTGGGCATCCACTACCGCGTCTTCCCCGGCTCCACGTCATCCCCTTCCTAGGCCTCACCGTCGTCCACCGCCTTGGTGCTCTCGGTGCAGCGTGGTCAACGTGGTCAAGGAATGGCTTCCATCGGACATGGACTGTACGTGGAGAGGTTGACAGCTGGGTCCATGGTCGCAGCAAGGAAGTGCCTCCTTATTACGCGTAAAATAATTATTCCTCCAGCTGACAGTGGGGACCCACCGGACGAGCCACCGTATTTCGTGAAAAAAATGTTTCCCCTAACTGCTGGGACCCACCAGCTACATCTTCGCATGCAAGGAAGTGCGTCCGAAAAAAAAACGATTCACCCCCCCCCCCCCCCCGACTGCTGGGACCCACCAGCTACATCTTCGCACGCAAGGAAGTGCGTCCGAGCAAAAAAACAAAACGATTCCCCCTGACTGCTTGGACCCAGCAGCTACACCTTCGCATGCAAGGAAGTGCGTCCGGGCAAAAAAAAACGATTCGCCCCCCCTGACTGCTGGGACCCACCAGCTACATCTTCGCAGGCAAGGAAGTGCCTGACAGTCGGGACCCACCTGGTCGAAGCGTACGTAGCATTGTCATTCTGGTCGCGGACGTGTACGTACATATATACTGGTCGATGTAGAGGCGCGCACGTGTCGTAGTAGAGGCACGTACGTGTCGTAGTAGAGGCGTGCACGTAGCATGTACACGTACGTACAGCGGCCAGGGTGCAAGAAAAAAATACGGCCACATACATACATACGGGCAGGGTCTCGAACGCCTACTCGCGCATACGTATGGCCAGGGCTCGTGTACATGGCTGGGTCGGAACGGAGAAACAGCGTCGTCGTCGTGTTCATGGGGAGGCAACGGAATGAGTTGTGTTCGTGGGGAGGTGACGGAATGCATCGTGTTCATGGGAAGGCAATGGAATGCATCGTGTTCATCGGGAGGCAACGGAACGCGTGGGAGCCAACCGGCTGGGTCGGAACAGAATGCGTGGTCGTGTTCATCGGGAGGGCTTGGACGGAACAGGCGATCGAAACGAGGCCTGGCGTACCGCAAAACGGAGGAAACGGCCTTGTGTTCGACCGGCCACGTTCGAAACGGGATCCTGTTCATCGGGAGTGGTCAGGCGTACCGCAAAACGGAGGAAACGGACCTCCTACGGTCGAAACGGGGGTCATGTTGATCAGGAGGGGTGTGGCGTACCGCAAAACAGAGGAAACGGACTTGTGTTGGAGCGCTACGGTCGAAACGAGGGACCTGTTGATCGGGAGGGGTGTGGCGTACCGCAAAGCGGGACTCCACGGGATACTGTTCATCTCCACCGTCGACCTCCTCCAGCCTCCACGGGCTCCTGTTCATCCAGCCTCCACCGCGCGCTACTCCATCGCCTACTGTTCAACCACCCCTCCACGGGCACCCCTCCACCGTCTACTGTTCATCCAGCCCTCCACACCACGGGGTCCTGTTCAACCACCCCTCCATGGGCACCCCTCCATCGTCTACTGTTCATCCAGCCCTCCACCACACCACGGGGTCCTGTTCATCCAGAGGCAACGCCACCGCTCACTGTTCATCCAACCCCCCCCCCCCCCAGCAACGCTCACTATTCATCCAATCGATCGGCTTCAGTTAGAGGCAACGCCTCGCTCGGGTTCAGTTAGAGCCAACGCCTCGCACACACGTGCGTACGTGTACGAGAGAAACGCGCATCTTTCGGCCCCCGAAGAATCGCTCGATCGGGTTCAGTTAACAGCCATCGATCGATCGCTCGGGTTCAGTAACGTGTAGCCTGCAGTGCAATTGCTCGGGTTCAGTTAGAGCCAACGCCTCGCACACACGCGCATACGTGTATGAGAGAAACGCGCATCGCTCGGCCCCCGAACTCCCACCATAACCGGGAACTCCCTGAAATTTTCCTCTCCCTCGCTTCTACCATGGTTTTTTCCGTCATGGACGGTCCAAAGAATGTCATGCAGCTGCGTCTCTAGCCCGCCCAGGACGAAAAGCCCATTTTCTGTCATGATTTTTTGTCATAGAAGTAGGAGCCCACCGCATCTATGATGATACCGGGTTTTGTCACAATTATCGTCATAGAAGTGTGATATGTGTGACAGAATTTTTTTTTGTTTGGCCCAAAATGTCACGGATGTGTCTTTTTTTTGTAGTGGACGTACATACCTATGGAAATGATTTTTGGGATTCACCGTGCGGGATGTACATACCTACGGAAATGATTTCTGGGATTCACCGTGTGGGATGTACATACCTACAGAAATTATAGGGTTTCAATGCCTCGCCCGATCGCACACCACCCCAGCCTGGGTCCCAGGAGGGCCTATCCCCGATGATTTCAGGGTCGTGTGGGAAGTACCCCCCTATCGCCCACACTCACTTGGCAACGGTTCCAAGTGCCGTCGAGGAAAGGGGTTAAAATCCGTTTGTTTAGCATGTCGTTGTACCAGTGAAAGAAAAACTTTTACAAACTCTGTTTGATCTTGTTGTTGCAAATATGTATAGCCAGCATTCAGGTTTTCAGCACAGATTATGAACTAACCATATTCACAATAACATTTAGGTCTCGCATTCACTCATATCAATGGCATAATCAACTAGCGAGCAATAACAATAAATCTCGAATAACAATACTTTTTGAAAACAATCTTGATATGATTTACCAGAATGGTATCTCGCTAGCCCTTTTTGAGACCGAAAAACATAAATGCAGAGCACCCCTGAAGATCAAGGACTGACTAGACATTGTAATTCATGGTAAGAGAGATCCAGTCACAGTCATACTCAATATCAATTAATAACAAAGCATACAAATGACGGTGGTGCTCTCTAACTAGTGCTTTTTCTAAGAGGATGATGACTCAGCAATAAAACTAAATAGATAGGCCCTTCGCAGAGGGAAGTGGGGATTTGCATAGGTGCCAGAGCTCGAGCTTTAAAACAGAGATGCATATAATTTTGAGCGATATGCTTTCATTGTCAACATAAAAACCAAGAGATCTCGTTATCTTCCATGCTAGATACATTATAGGCGGTTCCCAAATAGAATGGTAAAGTTTTTGCTCCCCCTCCACCAACAAGCACACTCCATGGCTAGTCCAAAACAACGGGTACCGTCCATACCAACAACAGTCCTGTGGAGTTTTGTTTGAAAATAAATTTTTACTTGATTTCGAGCATGGAACTAGGCATCCCGATTACCAGCCACTTTCTCATGAACGAAAAGTGAATCAACACTCATCGTGAGAATAACACACCTAGCATGGAAGATACTGACAAGCCCCAGTCGCTACATGAGCGATTCGGGCATACAAAATAGATTATTATTTGAAGGTTTAGAGTTTGCACACGCAAATTTACTTGGAACGGCAGGTAAATACCGCATATAGGTAGGTATAGTGGACTCATATGGAACAACTTTGGGTTTATGGAAGTGGATGCACAAGTGATACGTGTCCAACGTATCTATAATTTTTGATTGTTCCATGCTATTATATTATCTGTTTTGGATGATAACGGGCTTTGTTTTACACTTTTATATTATTTTTGGGGCTAACCTATTAACCGGAGGCCCAGCCCAAATTGCTGTTTTTTTGCCTATTTCAGTGTTTCATAGAAAAGGAATATCAAACGGAGTCCAAACGGAATGGAACCTTCGGGAACGTGATTTTTGGAACAAACGTGATCCAGAGGACTAGGAGTGGACGTCAAGCAATCAATGAGTCAGCCACGAGGCAGGGGGCGCGCCTACCCCCCTGGGCGCGCCCTCCCCCTCGTGGGCCCCTCGTAGCTCCACCGACCTACTTCTTCCTCCTATATATATTCATATACCCCGGAAACATCCAGGAGCACCATGCAACCCTATTTCCACCGCCCCAACCTTTTCACCCAAGAGATCCCATCTTGGGGCCTTTTTCGGAGCTCCGCCGGAGGGGGCATTGATCACGGAGGGCCTCTACATCAACTCCATGGCCCCTCTAATGATGTGTGAGTAGTTTACCCCAGACCTTCGGGTCCATAGTTAGTAGCTAGATGTCTTCTTATCTCTCTTTGGATCTCAATACAAAGTTCTCCTCGATTCTCTTGGAGATCTATTCGATGTAATCTTCTTTTGCGGTGTGTTTGTCAAGATCCGATGAATTGTGGGATTATGATCCAGATTATCTATGAACAATATTCGAATCTTCTCTGAATTCTTTTATGTATGATTGGTTTACCTTTGCAAGTATCTTTGAATTATCAGTTTGGTTTGGCCTACTAGATTGATCTTTCTTGCAATGGGAGAAGTGATTAGCTTTGGGTTCAATCTTGCAGTGCTCAACCCCAGTGACAGAAAGGGAAACGACGCGTATTGTATTGTTGCCATCGAGGATAAAAAGATGGGGTTTATATCATATTGCATGAGTTTATCCCTCTACATCATGTCATCTTGCTTAAGGCGTTACTCTGTTCTTATGAACTTAATACTCTAGATGCATGCTGGATAGCAGTCGATGTGTGGAGTAATAGTAGAAGATGCAGGCAGGAGTCAGTCTACTTGTCACGGATGTGATGCCTATATACATGATCATGCCTAGATATTCTCATAATTATTCGCTTTTCTATCAATTGCTCGACAGTAATTTGTTCACCCACCGTAATATGTATGCTATCTTGAGAGAAGCCACTAGTGAAACCTATGGCCCCCGGGTCTATTTTCCGTCATACAAGTTTCCAATCTATTTTATTTTGCAATCTTTACTTTCAATCTATATCATAAAAATACCAAAAATACTTATCTTATTATCATCTCTATCAGATCTCACTCTTACAAGTGGCCGTGAAGGGATTGACAACCCCTTTATCGCGTTGGTTGCGAGGTTCTTATTTGTTTGTGTAGGTACAAGGTGACTCGCGCGTGGTCTCCTACTGGATTGATACCATGGTTCTCAAAAACAGAGGGAAATACTTACGCTACTTTGCTGCATCACCCTTTCCTCTTCAAGGGAAAACCAACGCAGTGCTCAAGTGGTAGCAACAAGTAGTATTCCCGCTTAGTACAAGTGAAGGATAGCAAAAGATTGAGGAGCGACCAACTAGAGAGCAACAACAGTCAAAAACATGCATTGACAATAACCAACATTGAGTGCAAGCATGAGTAGGATATAAATCACTATGAACATAAATATCCTGAAGGCTATGTTGATTTTGATTCAACTACATGCATGAATATGTGCCAAGTCAAGCCACTTAAATCATTCAAAGGAGGATACCATCCTATCATACCACATCACAACCATTTTAATTTGCATGTTGGCACGCAAGGTAAACCATTATAAACTCCTAGCTAATTAAGCATGGCATGAGTAACTATAATATCTAATTGTCATTGCAAACATGTTTCATTCATAATGGGTTGAATCAAGAACGATGAACTAATAATATTTACAAAAACAAAATAGGTCGAGTTCATACCAGCTTTTCCTCATCTCAATCATTTCATCATATATCGTCATTATTGCCTTTCACTTGCACGACCGAATGGTGTGAATAATAATAAGCGTGCACGTGCATTGGACTAAGCTGGAATCTGCAAACATTTATTCAAAGGAGAAGACAAGGTAATATGGTCTCTCTGTTAGATCAACAATAATGCATATGAGAGCCACTCAACATTTTCATCGTGGTCTTCTCCTCTCGACCCAAAGAAAGGAAAAAAAGAATTTCAAAGAAACACACTGAAATATTTTTGGGGTTTTTGTTTTTCTGAAGAAGGTAAAAACAAGAACGAGAAAAACTATTTACATAGGAAAGCTCCCAACATGTAAAAGAAGAAGGAGAAATATTTTTGGGTTTTCTTTAATACTACTACTAAATAAACATGGAAAGGAAAACTAAAAAGAAGCTACAACTAATTTTTTTTGGATTTTCTCAAAGTTTTTCAAACACACAAGAAGACAGCAAGAAAAAGAAAATAACTAGCATGGATGATACAATGTAAAAGTATGGACACCGACAACTGGAATGAGTGTGTGAACATGAATGTAATGTCGGTGAAGAATATGTACTCCCCCGAGCTTATGCTTTTGGCCTAAGTTGGTCTATGGCCATGGCTGGCTTGGCAGATATCGAAAGTTGTAGTCGGGGTTGTACTGGGATGCGGCATCTACTGCCTGAAGGAAGAGCTGCGCGAAGCTGGGGATATTGAGGCTGGGAAGCCCTTTTTGCTGTGGAGGAAGTTCCGAGATGCGCGGTATGCCCCTCTGGATCGGCTGTGGAGTTTGCCAGACGCATATATGGACTTGGCGGCGAGCGCTGTCGATGCAGCCGAATACTTCCGAGATCAAACAGATCGTGAAGTGGACAAGTTGTTCTGGTCGCAGTTTAACGTTCCAGAGCGTCTGCTTCCATTGACTGATCACCTAGTCGAATGGGCCGAACTCAACAGGCTGTCCGGACTCGCCATGAGGTCCGTCGTAGATCATTTGTGGCCGGAAAGAACGAAGCCGAACAGCTATTTCAGCTTAGTGCAGCAGTTCCTTGGAGCGGTGGCGCGCATCAATGCGACGAAGAGGTCGGCGTGTATAGAGGGCTCGCGGATGGCCCTTGCCCGTGTCAAAGCATACTGGGCGGAGATGGATGCTACCACTGTTGCGGCGCAGGGTTCGGCCATAGGCCGAGTGGCTGCCGAGCACTATTTTGAAGTTCTCGAGGGCGCTCGTTTGATAGAGGCCCAGTGCTCAAAGAATATTATGTTTGAGTTACATGTCTTCCCATTGTAAACACAATGTTTTTATGAAAATTATTAAGGCTGTATTTATACTTTTGCCCGAAAGTAATATGATGCCTCCTGTGCGGCCGTTTATGTATACATGTGTATAACCTAAAAGATTGCAGTCGTCGGCTTCATCGACGACGCATATAATGCGGGGGTGTTCGCAGAAGATTCGTATTCACACTTAATCCAACATCTTGGTCCTAATAAGGAGGTGATGGCGCAGCGAACTAGGCAACCGGACTATAATGCTTTAACACTTTCACTTAGCCATGGAGTTTGACAGTGGGGCTACTATATAGCCCCTGGTGGCTCCGCACTCATCCGAATTCGGGGTGCGTACATGCCTGGCCGGGAAACGGCCCTTTGTTAAAGCGGAGGAATTCTAACATTCCGATAGGTCATCGAGTGGTTGACCAGTCTCACGCTATATCATGACAGTCAGTTTTCAGCTTTCTCTACTGAGGTGCTCGTCCAGATGAACCAGGGCACAATCGCAGTAGTTCTCCTGGTGCCGCCTTAGCCGGTAGAGCGGAACGTAAGGCAGCAAAACACAGGAGCCGGGCAAACCCAACATTTGACCAAAGACATGATTCGGAGCTGATACATATAAGGCCAAACTCGCGACGCCGAACACTCCCTAAGGTATTCGGTCTTTTATGGTATAAACCGGGCCTAAACAGTGCCCTTTGTAAGAAGCCCCTGGTGTCCAGGTACGTGCATTATTCTGACATGGCCACATGCCAAGACGTCAGCATCCTTCTCAATAGTACTAAGAATCCGAGGGATGTGTATCAACAAGAGACAGTAAAAAAGGTTTATGCAGGGTCTTAATCTAAAAAGAATCCTTGGAATGGGTCCCTGCTGCACGTCTGTGCTTGTGTCTCCGTTGTGCCGTATCCTGGACGGGTGTAGCACGATGGTCATCTGTAAAAGAGAGAAACTTAGGTGAAAAGTTGTCGTGCAAAAAGGTGGGTTTAAACAAACCATGTACAATTCAAGATGAGTAAAAATTGCCACTTGTCTCCGTGCGTTGAGCCCCTTCTATTTGTAATAGGGGTGTGGCCTATCAAACCTGTGTGAATGACATATAGCTGCGCCAGACTCGTCTAACCATGTCCATGGTCCTGACGACCTATCAAATGCTTTAGTTGGTGAGGCCGTTTTTAGTGTGCGGCTGCCAAGGAAGTCGCACTCTCTTCGGCACGCAAGGATCGCTTAATATTTCCATTCACTGTAATGATGCCACGTGGACCGAGCATCTTAAGCGTGAGGGAAGCGTAATGCAGTATTGCATTAAAGCGAGCGAAAGCGTCGCATCCAAGTAATGCTGGATAGCCACTTTGGAACGGAGCAATGTGGAATGTTAAATTTTCGCTACGGAAGTTAACGGGGAAGCCGAATATAAACTCTAGTAGCAGGGAGCCCATGCAATGAGCCCCTGGGCCTGGCGTTACTCCTTTAAAGGTAGTATTGTTGTGGCAAATTTTCGTTGGGTCTATCCCCATTTTGTGGATTGTGTCCTGATATATCAGGTTTAGACTGCTGCCACCGTCCATCAGGACTCGTGTGAAATGGTATCCGTCAATTATTGGGTCTAATACCAAGGCAACCCATCCTGCACGCCGGATACTTGCTGAGTAATCCCGATGGTCGAAAGTGATCGGTTGAGATGACCAATGGCAGGACTCCGCGCTGATAGGCCCTTGGGAGTGCCGCTTTGTTTCTCCCCTTTATCACGTGTAACACGTTCACTGTTTTGACTTCTGGTGGAAATTTCTTTTGTTCCCCAGTGTTTTTCTTTAGAGGCTCATCCTCGTCTTTGCTTGGTGTATCCTCCCCCTTGTGTACGGCGTTGACCTTGACGGACTGCTTGAAGACCCAACATTCTATGTGGGTATGGTTAGCGGGTTTACCAGGGGTGCTATGGATCTGACATATTTGGTCCAGAATTTTGTTTAAGCTGGACAGTTCGTCTCTACTGCCTTTAGAGGGCAGCTTTTGCTGACCTAGCCAAGAGCTTCTGAATCCGGCGTTTACTGCCGTGCTCTTCGGGCTGTCTTCTTTATTCTGGCACGTATTATTTTTGCTGTGTCGTGATTTCCCATTTCCATCTCTAACTTCGGATGTACTTGGGTCGCTGGTGCTGCATCTGGCTAGCCAGCTATCCTGACCCGCGCAAAAGCGGGTCATGAGGCTTGTTAATGCTGCCATTGTTCTCGACTTTTCTTGGCCAAGGTGTCTGGCAAGCCATTCGTCGCAGACGCTATGCTTTAAAGCTGCCAAGGCTTCGGCATCCGGACAATCGACTATTTGATTCTTTTTAGTAAGAAATCTGTTCCAAAGCTTTCGGGCTGACTCTCCGGGCTGCTGAGTTATATGACTCAAATCTTCCGCGGCCTGAGGTTGGACATAAGTCCCTTGAAAATTTGCCCGAAAAGCGTATTCAAGCTCTTCCTAACTTCCAATGGAGCTTTCGGGGAGGCTTTTAAGCCAGTGCCGAGCTGGCCCTTTGAGTTTGAGGGGTAAATACTTAATGGCGTGGAGATCATCTCCTCGAGCCATATGGGTATGGAGGATATAATCCTCAATCCAGACCCCAGGGTCTGTTGTTCGGTTGTATGCCTCTATGTTTACGGGTTTAAATCCCTCTGGAAATTCATGGTCCAGCACCTCATCGGTGAAACATAGGGGGTGTGCGGCACCCCTGTATCTGGGTGTACCGCGTTGTTCGGACGTTCGTTGTGTTGCATCGTATGCTGGAGCGCGCTTGCGTGGTCCATAGATGGATCTGGTTGCGCCGTCCTTTTGATGTGAGCCCTCGTGTGGATCGCGTATTGGCTTATGTGCGGCATTGTTTGCCGTTCTATGTTGGCCGTGAGGTCGTCTATCCGGCCAGATGGCCGTTTTAATTTTTGGTTGCGGGGGATCTAAGGCCTCCTCATCGAATTCAGGTAGCAACTTCTGCTTCGGGTAACTCTTGGTGGGGTGATTACCGCCGTACTTCGCTACTGTGTTGAGCACTTTACTCCATCTAATTCTGAGTGTGTCTTGCGCAGCCTTGAGCCTTTGCTTCTGCTTTTTTAGACTCCTCGCGGTGGCAATGAGCCTTTGATGGGCATTCTGTTGCTCCGAGTGTCTGCCCGGTGTGATGTCGTCCGGACTATTATCTTTGACAGAGTCGGGTTGTTCGGTTTGATTCTCCGTGTTGCCGTGGTCCGGCGATGGTTCACCCTGCTCTAACGCTGGGTCTATATGATCGTTGTTTCTGCCGAGGCGGGATTTGGAGCGGCGCTTACGCCGCCGCTTTGACTGCTTCTCGATCCTGCCGGACATATTTCGGCCAAAACTCTCCTGATAAGGAGAGAGACTTTAATGAATTCAGTATGTAGCCGAAGGGCGAGTGCTGAAAGATATCCGCGGAGGTAAACTCCATGATCGGCACCCAACCGGATTCGACAGGAACGGGTGCAGGCGGTTCAGAGTCCATGGCCGGAGAAGTATCCGGCAGTTCAACAACACGGCTTTCGCGAAGGGTAAGATCGATATTCGGATCGATCGCCATTGGGGATGCGGCCTCTGTGGCAGGGTCTATCCACCCGTCCATGGGAGCTGCAACTGGCTCCGAATTAAGGGTCGGAGCGGCTACCGATGTGATTTCTTGAACACCGTCCGATGGCAGAGCTAAATCGTACTCATCGTGACCGCGTGACACACAAAGCAGAGGCTCGAATCCGTCGAAGATCAAGTCTCCGCGGATATCGGCCGTGTAGTTTAAGCTTACAAACCTGACCTGGTGGCCAAGGGCGTAACTTTTGATCTGCTCCAGATGTCCAAGCGAGTTAGCCCGCAGTGCGAAGCCGCCGAACACAAAGATATGTCCGGGGAGAAAAGTCTCACCCTGGACTGCATCGCTATCGATGATAGTAGGAGCCATCAAGCCTAATGACAACGACACAGAGGAACTCTCAATGAAAGCACCAATGTCGGTGTCAAAACCGGCAGATCTCGGGTAGGGGGTCCCAAACTATGCGTCTAAGGCGGATGGTAACAGGAGGCAGGCAACACGATGTTTTACCCAGGTTTGGGCCCTCTTGATGGAGGTAAAACCCTACGTCCTGCTTGATTAATATTGATGATATGGGTAGTACAGGAGTAGATCTACCATGAGATCAGAGAGGCTAAACCCTAGAAGCTAGCCTATGGTATGATTGTTTGTTTTTTGTTATATCCTACGGACGAAAACCCTCCGGTTTATATAGACACCGGAGAGGGTTAGGGTTACACAAGGTCGGTTACAAAGGAGGAGATATCCATATCCGTATTGCCTAGCTTGCCTTCCACGCCAAGTAGAGTCCCATTCGGACACGAGACGAAGTCTTCAATCTTGTATCTTCATAGTCCAACAGTCCAGCCAAAGGATATAGTCCGGCTGTCCGGAGACCCCCTAATCGAGGACTCCCTCAGTGGCTATGATCATGTTTACCATTAATGCATCTACCTATAAAGAGAGCAAAATAACATATGGCAGGAAAGTGAATGCTCCCCATGGTAGCTTGTGTAATGTTTCTAGTTTCCCCCACAGTGATGCTAGCAAGGAAATCATTATACTTAGTTTTACAAGGTTCACTATGAGTAACCCACTTTGGAATTTTGCGTGCATCATTAAAATCTTCTAAGTCCATGCTATAAGATTTATCATATAGATCAAATAAAACGGAATGAGTATTGCACTGGGATGTAAACTTAAATCATCGCACAAATCAGTGAGATGATAGTACTGCCGACACTTATCTGACACGGAGTCTTCAAGGCCAGTTGTTTCCACGTATGCATCAAATTCCTCCTTAAATCCTGCATGAACCATAAATTGATCCGACGGCCATTCACAAAGTCGTACTGGAGCTTCTCTTGGTGGTTCATGGTTTGGCTCGTATCGCAAGCCTTGGGGCTTGCTTCCTCGAGGAACCACATTGGTATATTTTCCTAAACATTTTTCTTTGTTTGAAAATTTTCTGAAATTTTAGTGTCTCAAAATAAAGGTGAACAAAACTCAACAAAATTGATAGCAACGACTCCCACAAGTGACTAGAGGCTATATCATGCATCAAAACTAATTTGGACCATATAAATTTGACATGCAAGCTCAAGAACAAGGTCACCACAGCAGCAAAAATTTGCAATATAGAAAACACTAGAACAAAAACTAATTGGACCATTGGAGGAGTCACATACCGATGAACAATCCCCGAAAATAGTTTTGCAAATGGAGCTTTGCACAAGGAGATAAAAAATGGCAGCAAGATGAGCAAGAACACGGGTTTGAGCAACGAGATGATTTTTCTGGAGGAAGACGATGTGGATGGGTGCTGGAATAAGTGAGGGGGACCCACGTGGGACCCACAATGTAGGGGGCGTGCCCATGGGGTTAGGGTGCACCCTCCACTCTTGTGGCCCACTGATGCTGCCCCTGATGTGTTCTCAGTGCCAGAAATTCTCAAATATTCTATAAAAAACCATACTAGATTTTCAGGGCATTTGGAGAACTTTTATTTTTGGGACATTTTTATTGCACTGATAATTTAGAAAACAAACTGATAATGCTAGTTTGCTTTATTTATTCTATATAACAGAACGTAAAAAGTGGGTATAGAAAGTTGTGCTTTCTAAATTCATCCATCTCATGCCCATCAGAAGGAATCCATTAACAAGGTTGATCAAGTCTTATTAACAAACTTCTTCCAAATGGCATGAAACCAGAGAATTTTTTAAAAACACTAGGTTACCTCAACGGTAATATGCATGTACCCAACAATAAGAATATCATAATTATTTTTGACAGTAGGAAGAGGGAATTCAAAACCTCCAATAGCAATAGTTGAAAATTTTCCAATAGAATTGATGTTGTTCCCTTGAGGTTGTTTCTTCGGAAAGTGTGTCATATGCTCATTACCATTAACATGAAAAGTGACATTGCCCTTGTTGCAATCAAGAACAGCCCCTGCAGTATTCAAAAAGGGTCTACCAAGGATGGTTGTCATACTGTCGTCCTCGGGAATATCAAGAATAACAAAGTCTCTTAAGATAGTAACGTTTGCAACCACAACAGGAACATCCTCACAAATACCGATGGGTGTAGCAGTTGATTTATCATCCATTTGCAAAGATATTTGAATAGGTGTCAACTTATTCAATTCAAGTCTATGATACCAGGAGAAAGGCATAACACTAACACCGGCTCCCAAATCACATAAGGCAGTTTTAACATAGTTTCTTTTAATGGAGCATGATATAGTTGGTGTTCCTGGATGGTTTGGGAGGAAGGGGCATGGGTTTATAAACCCATGGTTCTCTCTCTTTGCCATGCTTCCTAGCAACGAAATCTCTCTTATCATAACGTTGATTCTTAGATTGTGGGTTATCAAGATCAACAGCAGGTTCAATCTCCACATCATCATCATCATTAATAGGTTGAGCATCAACACGAACATCATCATTAACATTATCACTAGGTTGATGCTCATTACCAGATTGTGTCTCAGCCTCAGGAACAGAAATATCATTGGGATTCTCACGTGTGTCTATAACAGGTTCATTAGAAGCATGCAAAGTCCTATCATTTTTCATTTTCTTTTTATTGGAAGGACTAGGTGCATCAGTATTAATTCTCTGAGAATCTTGCTCAATTCTCTTAGGATGGCCCTCAGGATACAAAGGTTCCTAGGTCATTTTACCACCTCTAATCATAACTCTAATAGCATGATCATTGTTCTTACTATTCATCTCATTGAGCAAATCATCTCGTGCCTTAAGTACTTGTTCTACTTGAGTTTTTACCATAGAAGCATGTTTACTAATAAGCTTAAGATCATTAACAGTTCTGCACATATAATCACCCAAGTGTTCAAGCATATAAGCATTACGTTTCAATTGTCTACTAACATAAGCATTGAAGTTTTCTTGTTTAACAATGAAGTTATCAAATTCATCCAAGCATTGACTAGGAGACTTATTATAAGGAATATCACCTTCATCAAATCTATAGAGAGAATTTACCTCTACTACCTGTGTCGGAATATTAAGACGATGTATCTCTTCAATAGGCGGTAAATTCTTAACATCTTCAACTTTAATACCTTTTTCTTTCATAGATTTCTTTGCCTCTTGCATATCTTCAGGACTGAGAAATAGAATACCTCTTTTCTTTGGAGTTGGCTTAGGAGGTGGTTCGGGAAGAGTCCAATCATTATCATTACTCAATATATTATTCAATAGTTTTTTCAGCTTTCTCAACAGTTCGTTCTCGAAAAACACAACCAGTACAACTACCTAGGTAGTCCCTAGAAGCATCAGTTAGTCGAGTATAAAAGATATCAAGTATTTCATTTTTCTTGAGAGGAAGATCAGGCAAAGCATTAAGTAATTGGAGAAGCCTCCCCAAGCTTGTGGGAGACACTAGTACAATGAGGTGCTAAACAAACGGTTTTTAACCCCTTTCCGTGAAGGCATTTGGAACCGTCGCCAAGTGAGTGCGGGCGATAGGGGGGTCCTTCCCACATGACCCAGAAACCGTCGGGGATTGATACGTCTCCAACGTATCTATAATTTTTGATTGTTCCATGCTATTATATTATCCATCTATTATGTTTCCGGTTAATACAATTCTAGCATGAATAATAAACATTTATCATGATATAAGGAAATAAATAATAACTTTATTATTGCCTCTAGGGCATATTTCCTTCAGTCTCCCACTTGCACTAGAGTCAATAATCTAGTTCACATCGCCATGTGATTTAATACCAATAGTTCACATCACCATGTGATTAACACCTATAGTTCACATTGACATGTGACCAACACCCAAAGGGTTCACTAGAGTCAATAATCTAGTTCACATCGATATGTGATTAACACCCAAAGAGTACTAAGGTGTGATCATGTTTTGCTTGTGAGAGAAGTTTAGTCAACGGGTCTGTCACATTCAGATCCGTAAGTATTTTGCAAATTTCTATGTCAACAATTCTCTGCACAGAGCTACTCTAGCTAATTGCTCCCACTTTCAATATGTATCCAGATTGAGATTTAGTCATCTAGATCAGTGTCAAAATTTGCATTGACGTAACCCTTTACGGCGAACCTTTTTGTCACCTCCATAATCGAGAAACATATTCTTATTCCACTAAGGATAATTTTGACCATTGTTCAGTGATCTACTCCTAGATCACTATTGTACTCCCTTGTCAAAAACAGTGTAGGGTATACAATAGATCTGGTACACAGCATGGCATATTTTATAGAACCTATGGACAAGGCATAGGGAATGACTTTCATTCTCTTTCTATCTTCTGCCGTGGTCGGGCTTTGAGTCTTACTCAGTTTCGCACCTTGTAACACAGGCAAGAACTCTTTCTTTGACTGTTCCATTTTGAACTACTTCAAAATCTTGTCAAGTTATGTACTCATTGAAAAACTTATCAAGCATCTTGATCTATCTCTATAGATCTTGATGCTCAATATGTAAGCAGCTTCACCGAGGTCTTTCTTTGAAAAACTCCTTTCAAACACTCCTTTATGCTTTGCAGAATAATTCTACATTATCTCCGATCAACAATATGTCATTCACATATACTTATCAGAAATGTTGTAGTGCTCCCACTCACTTTCTTGTAAATACAGGCTTCACCGCAAGTCTGTATAAAACTATATGCTTTGATCAACTTATCAAAGCGTATATTCCAACTCCAAGATGCTTGCACCAGTCCATAGATGGATCGTTGGAGCTTGCATATTTTGTTAGCACCTTCAGGATTGACAAAACCTTCTGGTTGCATCATATACAACTCTTCTTTAATAAATCCATTAAGGAATGCAGTTTTGTTTATCCATTTGCCAAATTTCATAAAATGCGGCAATTCCTAACATGATTTGGACAGACTTAAGCATAGATACGAGTGAGAAACTCTCATCGTAGTCAATACCTTGAACTTGTCGAAAACCTTTTGCTACAATTCTAGCTTTGTAGAGAGTAACACTACTGTCAGCGTCTGTCTTCCTCTTGAAGATCCATTTAATCTCAATGGCTCACCAATCATTGGGCAAGTCAATCAAAGTCCATACTTTGTTCTCATACATGGATCTCATCTCAGGTTTCATGGCCTCAAGCCATTTCGTGGAATCTGGGCTCATCATCGCTTCCTCATAGTTCGTAGGTTCGTCATGGTCAAGTAACATGACCTCCAGAACAGGATTACCGTACCACTCTGGTGCGGATCTCACTCTGGCTTACATACGAGGTTCGGTAGTAACTTGATCTGAAGTTACATGATTATCATCATTAGCTTCCTCACTAATTGGTGTAGTAGTCACAGGAACAGATTTCTGTGATGAACTACTTTCCAATAAGGGAGTAGGTACCGTTACCTCATCAAGTTCTAATTTTCTCTCACTCACTTCTTTCGAGAGAAACTTCTTCTCTAGAAAGGATACATTCTCAGCAATGAATATCTTGCCTTCGGATCTATGATAGAAGGTGTACCCAACATTTTCTTTTGGGTATCCTATGAAGACGCACTTCTCCGATTTGGGTTTGAGCTTATCAGGTTGAAACTTTTTCACATAAGCATTGCAACCTCAAACTTTAAGAAACGACAGCTTAGGTTTCTTGCCAAACCATAGTTCATACGGTGTCGTCTCAACGGATTTAGATGGTGCCCTATTTAATGTGAATGTAGCTGTCTCTAATGTATAACCCCAAAATGATAGTGGTAAACCGGTAAGAGACATCATAGATCGCACCATATCTAATAAAGTACGGTTACGACGTTCAGACACACCATTACGCTGTGGTGTCCCAGGTGGCATGAGTTTTGTGAAACTATTCCACATTGTTTTAATTGAAGGCCAAACTCGTAACTCAAATATTCGCCTCTGCGATCAGATCGTAGAAACTTTATTTTCTTGTTACAATGATTTTCCACTTCACTCTAAAATTCTTTGAACTTTTCAAATGTTTCAGACTTACATTTCTTCAAGTAGATATACCCATATCTGCTCAAATCATCTGTGAAGGTCAGAAAAATAATGATACCCGCCGTGAGCCTCAACACTCATCGGACCTCATACATCAGTATGTATTATATCCAATAAGTCAGTTGCTCGCTCCATTGTTCTAGAGAATGGAGTCTTAGTCATCTTTGCCCATGAGGCATGGTTCACAAGCATCAACTAATTCATAATCAAGTGATTCCAAAAGCCCATCAGCATGGATTTTCTTCATGCGCTTTACACCAATATGACCTAAACGGCACTGCCACAAATAAGTTGCACTATCATTATTAACTTTGCATCTTTTGGCTTCAATATTATGAATATGTGTATCACTACAATCGAGATTCAACAAACCATTTTCATTGGGTGCATAACCATAGAAGGTTGTATTCATGTAAACAGAATAACAATTATTCTCTAACTTAAATGAATAACCGTATTGCAATAAACATGATCAAATCATATTCATGCTCAATGCAAACACCAAATAACACTTATTTAGGTTCAACACTAATCCCGAAAGTGTAGGGAGTGTACGATGATGATCATATCAATCTTGGAACCACTTCCAACACACATCGTCACTTCACCCTTAACTAGGCTATGTTCATTCTGCAACTCCTGCTTCGAATTACTACTCATAGCAACTGAACCAGTATCAAATACCGAGGGGTTGCTATAAACACTAGTAAAGTACACATCAATAACATGTATATCAAATATAGCATTTGTTCACTTTGCCATCCTTCTTATCCGCCAAATACTTGGGGCAGTTCCGCTTCCAGTGACCAGTCCCTTTGCAGTAGAAGCACTTAGTCTCATGCTTAGGTCCAGACTTGGGCTTCTTCACTTGAGCAGCAACTTGCTTGCTGTTCTTCTTGAAGTTCCCTTTCTTTCCCTTTGTCCTTTTCTTGAAACTAGTGGTCTTGTTAATCATCAACACTTGATGCTCTTTCTTGATTTCTAGCTTCATCGATTTCATCATAATGAAAAGCTCGGGAATCATTTTCGTCATCCCTTGCATACTATAGTTCATCACAAAGTTCTACTAACTTGGTGACTGTGACTAGAGAATTCTGTCAATCACTATTTTATCTGGAAGATTAACTCCCACTTGATTCAAGCGATTGTAGTACCCAGACAATCTAAGCACATGCTCACTGCTTGAGCTATTCTCCTCCATCTTTTAGCTATAGAACTTGTTGGAGACTTCATATCTCCCAACTCAGGTATTTGCTTGAAATATTAACTTCAACTCATCTCATATGGTCCATGACATTCAAAACGTCTTTGAAGTCCCGATTCTAAGCCTTTTAAGCATGGTGCACTAAACTATCAAGTAGTCATCATATTGAGCTAGCCAAACGCTCATAACATCTACATCTACTCCTGCAATAGGTTTGTCACCTAGCGGTGCATCAAGGACATAATTCTTCTGTGCAGCAATGAGGATAAACCTCAGATCACGGATCCAATCCGCATCATTGCTACTAACATCTTTCAACTTAGTTTTCTCTAGGAACATATCAAAAATAAAACAGGGGAGCTAAACGCGAGCTATTGATCTACAACATAGATATGCTAATACTACCAGGACTATGTTCATGATAAATTTAAGTTCAATTAATCATATTACTTAAGAACTCCCACTTAGATAGACATCCCTCTAATCCTCTAAGTGATCACGTGATCCATATCAACTAAACCATGTCCGATCATCACGTGAGATGGAGTAGTTTCAACGGTGAACATCACTATGTTGATCATATCTACTACATGATTCACGCTCGACCTTTCGGTCTCCGTGTTCCGAGGCCATATCTGCTATATGCTAGGCTCGTCAAGTTTAACCTGAGTATTCCGCGTGTGCAACTGTTTTGCACCCATTGTATTTGAACATAGAGCCTATCACACCCGATCATCACGTGGTGTCTCAGCACGAAGAACTTTCGCAACGGTGCATACTCAGGGAGAACACTTTATACTTTGATAATTTAGTGAGGGATCATCTTATAATGCTACCGTCAATCAAAGCAAGGTAAGATGCATCAAAGATAAAGATCACATGCAATCAATATAAGTGATATGATATGGCCATCATCATCTTGTGCTTGTGATATCCATCTCCGAAGCACCGTCATGATCACCATCGTCACCGGTGCGACACCTTGATCTCCATCGTAGCATCGTTGTCGTCTCGCCAATCTTATGCTTCTACGACTATCGCTACCGCTTAGTGATAAAGTAAAGCATTACAGGGCGATTGCATTGCATACAATAAAGCGACAACCATATGGCTCCTGCCAGTTGCCGATAACTAGGTTACAAAACATGATCATCTCATACAATAAAATTTAGCATCATGTCTTGACCATATCACATCACAACATGCCCTGCAAAAACAAGTTAGACGTCCTCTACTTTGTTGTTGCAAATTTCATGTGGCTGCTATGGGCTTAGCAAGAACCGTTCTTACCTACGCATCAAAACCACAACGATAGTTTGTCAAGTTGGTGCTGCTTTAACCTTCGCAAGGACTGGGCGTAGCCACACTCGGTTCAACTAAAGTTGGAGAAACTGACACCCGCCAGCCACTTGTGTGCAAAGCACGTCGGTAGAACCAGTCTCGTGTAAGCGTACGCGTAATGTCGGTCCGGGCCGCTTCATCCAACAATACCGCCAAACCAAAGTATGACATGAAGGTAAGCAGTATGACTTATATCGCCCACAACTCACTTATGTTCTACTCGTGCATATGACATCTACACATAAAACCTGGCTCGGATGCCACTGTTGGGGAACGTAGTAATTTCAAAAAAATTCCTACGCACATGCAAGATCATGGTGATGCATAGCAATGAGAGGGGAGAGTGTTGTCCACGTACCCTCGTAGACCGAAAGCGGAAGCGTTAGCCCAACGTGGTTGATGTAGTCGTACGTCTTCACGGTCCGACCGATCAAGTATCGAATGTACGGTACCTCCGAGTTCAGCACACGTTCAGCCCGATGACGTCCCTCGAACTCCAATCCAGCCGAGTGTTGAGGGAGAATTTTGTCAGCACGATGGCATGGTGACGATGATGATGTTCTACCGAGGCAGGGCTTCGCCTAAGCACCGCTACAGTATTATCAAGGTGGACTATGGTGGAGGGGGGCACCGCACACGGCTAAAAGACCAAACAGTCAATTGTTCTGTCTCTGGGGTGCCCCCTGCCCCCGTATATAAAGGAGCAAGGGGGGTGCAGCCGGCCTAGAGAGGGGTGCGCCAGGAGGAGTCCTACTCCTACTGGGAGTAGGACTCCCCCCCTTTCCTTGTTAGACTAGGAGAGTGAGGGGAAAGAGGTGGAGGAGAAGAAGGAAGGGGGCGCCGCCCCCCTCTCCTTGTCCTATTCGGACTAGGGGGGAGGGGGTGCGGCCCTTGCCCTGTCCGCCTCTCCTCTCTTCCACCAAGGCCCACTAAGGCCCATTAAGTCCTCGGGGGGGTTCCGGTAACCTCCCGGTACTCCAGTAAAATCCCGATTTCACCCGGAACACTTACGATATCCAAACAAGGCTTCCAATATATCAATCTTCATGTCTCGACCATTTCTAGCCTCCTCGTCATGTCCGTGATCACATCCGGGACTCCGAACAACCTTCGGTACATCAAAACATATAAACTCATAATATAACTGACATCGAAACATTAAGCGTGCGGACCCTACGGGTTCGAGAACTATGTAGACATGACCGAGACACGTCTCCGATCAATAACCAATAGCGGAACCTGGATGTTCATATTGGCTCCCACATATTCTACGAAGATCTTTATCGGTCAGACCGCATAACAACATACGTTGTTCCCTTTGTCATCGGTATGTTACTTGCCCGAGATTTGATCGTCGGTATCTCAATACCTAGTTCAATCTCGTTACGGGCAAGTCTCTTTACTCGTTCCGTAATACATCATCCCGCAACTAACTCATTCGTTGCAATGCTTGCAAGGCTTAAGTGATGTGCATTACCGAGAGGGCCCAGAGATACCTCTTCGACAATCGGAGTGACAAATCCTAATCTCGAAATACTCCAACCCAACAAGTACCTTCGGAGACACCTGTAGAACACCTTTATAATCACCCAGTTACGTTGTGACGTTTGGTAGCACAAAAAGTGTTCCTCCGGTAAACGGGAGTTGCATAATCTCATAGTCATAGGAACATGTATAAGTCATGAAGAAAGCAATAGCAACAAACTAAACGATCAAGTGCTAAGCTAACAGAATGGGTCAAGTCAATCACATCATTCTCCTAATGATGTGATCCCATTAATCAAATGACAACTCATGTCTATGGTTAGGAAACATAACCATCTTTGATCAACGAGCTAGTCAAGTAGAGGCATACTAGTGACACTCTGTTTGTCTATGTATTCACACATGTATTATGTTTCCGGTTATTACAATTCTAGCATGAATAATAAACATTTATCATGATATAAGGAAATAAATAATAACTTTATTATTGCCTCTAGGGCATATTTCCTTCAATATTTTGTTCTAAGTATCGAGTTGTAAGTAAATAAAAGTGTGATGATCTTCATTATTAGAGCATTGTCCCATGTGAGGAAATAAAAGAAAAAGGAAAGGACAAATTAAAAAGAGGCCCCAAAATAATGAGAGAAAAAGAGAGAAGGGACAATGTTACTATCCTTTTGCCACACTTGTGCTTCAAAGTAGCACCATGATCTTCATGATAGAGAGTCTCCTATATTGTCACTTTCATATACTAGTGGGGATTTTTCATTATAGAACTTGGCTTGTACATTCCAACGATGGGCTTTGAGGGAGTCCTGGATTAGGGGGTCTCCGGACAGCCGGATTATATCCTTTGGCCGGACTGTTAGACTATGAAGATACAAGATTGAATACTTCGTCTCGTGTCCGGATGGGACTCTACTTGGCGTGGAAGGCAAGCCCTAGCCCTCCTCCTTTGTAACCGACCCTGTGTAACCCTAGCCCTCTCCGGTGTCTATATAAACCGGAGGGTTTTAGTCCGTAGGACAACATACAATCATACCATAGGCTAGCTTCTAGTGTTTAGCCTCTCTGATCTCGTGGTAGATCTACTCTTGTACTACCCATATCATCAATATTAATCAAGCAGGACATAGGGTTTTACCTCCATCAAGAGGTCCTGAACCTGGGTAAAACATCGTGTCCCCTGCCTCCTGTTACCATCCGCCTTAGACGCACAGTTCGGGACCCCCTCAGGTATTCCAGAACTGCAACGATAAAATTGTGACGACAACACCTCGGAGCTCAACTCCCCGGGACACTGCCACAACCCCTAAATGACAGGAGGCACCAAGAACAATGTTCTCGTCACAAAACCATCGGAACAATTCCAAGATACCCGCGTGATCCTAAAAAAAATTTAGTGAAATTTGAGAAGAGAAGAGTCAAAACTCTACGTCAGGATGCCTTACTAGAGCGATGAGGAGACTGGGGAGTAAAAAGAATTCCTAAACTCTCCGATATATAATTCCTAAATGACTCAAAACATTTTTCTAGACTCAACAACGGCTGCTAAAAACGATCAAGCAGTGGGGGCTCCTAAGGTCGGGGAAGGCTCTGATTACCAACTTGTAATGCCCTCGATGCGGCTATATCTCCTACGTGTCGAAGCACGACTTAGAGGCATAACCGCATTGAAAGCAATGTCGCAAGTAAGGCAATCTTCACAACATCCCATGTAATATAGATAATAAAAGGGGAAGGTACATAGTTGGCTTACACTCGCCACGTCAAACAAAGTACATAAATAGCATTACATCATCCAATCACTCATGGCCCGACTACGGTGCCAAAATAAAAGATCAACCCAACATGCGACACGGTCCCGATCGCCCCAACTGGGCACCACTACTGATCATTAGGGAAAGACACATAGTAACGGCGTGAGTCCTCGTCGAACTCCCACTTGAGCTCAAGCGCGTCATCTGGAACGGAGTCATCAGGCCCTGCATCTGGTTTGGAAGTAATCTGTGAGCCACAGGGACTCAGAAATCTCGCACCCTCGCGATCAAGACTATTTAAGCTTATAGGTAAGGCAAGGTAATTTGTGGAGCTGCAGCAAGCGACTAGCATATATGGTGGTTAAACTGTTCGCAAAAGAGAGCGAGAAGAGAAGGCAAAGCACAAACGAAGAACTAGAGAACATCCTGCGACAAGCATTACCCCAACACCGTGTTCACTTCCCGGACTCCGCCGAGAAGAGACCATCACGGTAACTCACACGGTTGATTCATTTTAATTAAGTTAAGGTTCAAGTCATCTACACCCGGACATTAACAAATTCCCATCTGCCCATAACCGCGGGCACAACTTTCGAAAGTTCAAATCCCTGCAGGGGAGTCCCAACTTAGCCCATGACAAGCTCTCACGGTCAACGAAGGATATACCTTCTCCCAAGACATTCCGATCAGGCTCGGTATCCCGGTTCTACAAGACACTTCGACAAGTTAAAACAAATCCAGCAACACCGCCTGAATGCGCCGACAAATCCTGATAGGAGCTGCACATATCTCATTCTCAGGGCACACTCAGATGAGACATCCTACGAGTAAAACCAAACCTCAAGTTGCCCCGAGGTGGCCCCGCAGTCTACTCGGTCGGACCAACACTCAGAGGAGCGCTGGCCCGGGGGGGTTTAAATAAGATGACCCTCGGGCTCCGGAAACCCAAGGGAAAAGAGGCTAGGTGGCAAATGGTAAAACCAAGGTTGGGCATTGCTGGAAGAGCTTTATTCAAGGCAAACTGTCAAGGGGTTCCCATTATCACCCAACCGCGTATGGAACGCAAAATCCGGGAACATAACACCGATATGACGGAAACTAGGGCGGAAAGAGTGGAACAAAACACTAGGCGAGAGGCCGAGCCTTCCACCCTTTACCAAGTATATATATGCATTAAGATAACAAGATAATATAATGATATCCCAACAAGAAAATAATGTTCCAACAAGGAACGGTCTCCAATCTTCACCTGCAACTAGCAACGCTATAAGAGGGGCTGAGCAAAGCGGTAACTTAGCCAATCAACGGTTTGCTAGGCCATGGTGGGTTAGAGGTTTGACATGGCAATTTGGGAGGCATGATAAGCAAGTGGTAGGCATCGTAGCATAGGCATAGCAAAAGAGCGAGCATCTAGCAAAGCAAAGATAGAAGTGATTTCGAGGGTATGATCATCTTGCCTACAAAGTTGTCAGAGTTGACTGGATCCTCGAAAGCAAACTCAACGGGCTCCTCGTTAGCGAACTCGTCTCCCGGCTCTACCCAAACAAGACAAACAAGCAAAATGGACACAATCAACCACATGCAAAGCTCAAACAACATGATGCAAACATGGGATGCTATGCGGGATGCGATATGTGATGCATATGCAAGATTTGACAAGGAATGAATGAACCTGGCCTCAACATGGAAATCCAAGTGTGCCACTGGAAAGGTGATGTGATTTCGGTTGAAATTGATATAAAGAACACCGGAATCGGAGGCATGGTTTGGAAATGGCAAGCAATTCAAATATGGCACCGGTCTGCGATAAACAGCAAGTAGCCATCTAAATGCAACAAGTTAAACATGCTACAGCACCCAAACATGGCAAAACAATACATGGCAGGTATCCATTCATGATGCTTAACAAAATATGAACACTGAGCTACGGCCAATTCATCCATTAACAGGTTCAAACAAGCATGGCAAAAGTACAATTGGTAAACAGATTTCAGACTTAGTGAAATTAACACTTGTCTGGAATTACAGATCATGTAGCACACTTTGGAGCATGAAAACTAGATGCTACAGGAACTTAACATGGCAAAGTAAAGCATGGCATGGAGCTACTCAAAGATCTTAACAAAAGTCCCTTAGTGACCTTGAGCCAAAAGGGATCAGAAAATACAATTGCAAGCATGTGAACATGGCAAAAACATAATCAGATCACAAACTTAGTGAAAAACTGGAGCATGCAAATCAGATATCAAGTAGGCATGTTTATGAGCTCGATGCACTCACTACAGAGCAAGACATGACAATCTAAGCATACACCCATCAAGAATACACATTATGCAAGCTATACATGGCAAGAACAACAACATAGCATGCACGGATCAACTACAACATCCTCGGCAAAATCGCTAACAAGTAGACAATCTTCCCAGATTCATGAAATAGCAAAAGTAGAGCTCGATTGACTCAAGCTAGGGTGCTCCATAATTGCAAACAAAGACATGGATGGATAGAGCACTACAATATTAACAAAACATACTTACTGATCATCCTCAAAAGAGGCACGGATCAGTAGGAAACAACATGAACATATGGCATATTGATAAAAACAGATCAAGGACTTAGTGGAATTGCTAAGTCCCTGAAATCAGCATTAACGAATGCACCACTTTGCAAGCTTGTGCTAGTCACCACACACATCACAAAATAACATGGATAGCACCACTGGAAAGATGGCAAAGCATATAACAAAACTCATGTAGAGCTCAGGGGCATATCATGCACACATTAATCATGGCAAAAATGACAAATAGCTATTTGGAGCAGCAGATCTGGCAATTATCTGAAATAGCACTCTTCCAACAGCATTTCGGGCATCAAGATGAACTCAAATGAAAATGATGCAATGAGATGAAATGATGTACTCTCTAAGAAGAACATTTTGATATGCTACACGCGCAAAACGAAGCTACGGATGCAAAGTTACGGCATGATGAACATGGCAATAAAATTAGGGTTTCGGGAGGAGAAGCAACCATCTCAGATCTAGATCCGGATCTGGGCACTGTTCATGCGCGGATTACGAAGTTGGCCGGTCGGATTTGGAGCTCGCCGGAGGCGTTGGATGAAGCCGGAGGAAGGGGAAGAAGGCCGGGGCGGTGCCGGAGTTGGTGGTGGCCGTCGCCGGCGGTGGACGGCGCGGCGGGGCGGCGTTGCGGGGCGCCGGCGAGGATCTCCGGCCGGGTGTTGCGCCGGCGAGGCGGAGCGGCGCCGGCGAACGGCGGAGCGGCGGCCGGAGCTGGGGAGGAGGCGGCGCGGTGAGGCGCCCCGGCGCGGGGAGGCGCGGCCCGGTCGGGCGGTAGAGAGGGCCGGCCCCGGGCCTCACGGGCCGGCGGCGGGAGGCGGTGGCTGGGGCCACGTGGCGGCCTGCGATTAGCTGCGGGCGGCGGCGGACGCTGTCCGGCGCGGCGAGAGACGATTTTTTTTAGGGTTTGGGGAAGAAGGACCCATGGATTTCGGAGGGAGCTATTTATAGGTATAGAGGGAGCTAGGAGTGTCCAAATGAGGAGCGGTCTTCGGCCACGCGATCGTGATCGAACGCTCTAGATGATGGAGAGGGTTTTGGGCCAAAATGGAGGGGTGTTGGGCTGCAACACACACGAGGCCTTTTCGGTCCCTCGGTTAACCGTTGGAGCATCAAACGAAGTCCAAATGGTACGAAACTTGCCAGGCGGTCTACCGGTAGTAAACCAAGGCCGCTTGGCAAGTCTCGGTCCAATCCAGAAATGTATAATCCCCACACACGAAAGAAAGGTAGAAATGACCACCGGAGGAGAACGGAGCGCCGGAATGCAAAACGGACAACGGGGAAAATGCTCGGATGCATGAGACGAACACATATGCAAATGCAATGCACATGATGACATGATATGAGATGCATGACAACGACAACAACACATGGAGACAAAAACCCAAACCTGAGAAAATAAAATATCTTAACACCGGAAATGGCAAGAGTTGGATTACATATTAGGTAAAACATATCCGGGGTGTTACAATCGGTGCAATGCCAAACCCACTAGGGGGCTTCTTGATCGTATTCGAATCATAGCTTAACCCCTTTTGGGTCCGACTTTGATCGTATTCGAATCAGAGTCGTTAAAAAACTCTCAAGGTCATTTGGGGGCTTCCTGTTCAAACATAGGTTGTATTAGAACCAAATAGAACATAGCTATCGGTACCCTCTTGATCGGCGCAACGCCAAAACCACTAGGGGGCTTCATGATCGTATTTGAATCCTAGCTTATCCACTTTTGGTCTGGTTTACTAATCGTATTTGAATCAGAAGCCTCATTTTTTCTCTGTTTGGCTTAAGTTTTTTGAAAACAATCTTTGGTTTTGTCTTGAGACCTTTTTGTTCATATCTGAAGCATATGTGTGGTTTCGATTAACCCGGCTTGACTTTGGATGATACGTCGCCATATATGACAATCATAAACATTTGGAAGTTTTGGCTTCTAAAGATTGGGTTATCACCCTTACTGCACATGTATCCTAAACCGGCAGTACGATTCAATATCACAGGAACCAGTTTTCCAAACCGGATTATATTATTCAAATCTTTAATAGCCAACATGGATGGATTTTTATTGTGGTTATCAATAGCCAATATTATGATGGAGGTCTTCAAAGTCGCTTCAGTGCAATGGTTATTATTTTATTAATGGACATGATTTATTTTTACAATGGAGGGAATAGTCCTGAGTCGCTGCAGGCTTACGACCCGGCACTTGGGGGCTACATTATTCAAATTGACATTACATCAAATATGCAAGTCCCATGTCACTACCAGCATGCACCATGGCACTTGGGGGCTAATGTAAAGTCATTTTTTGATCAACTTATTGAAGACCCGACTCATCCCATTGTAATGGGCCGTCCCTTGGGGGCTACCATTTGCTCCTGTCGAAAATTCAAGGTACACAAGCCTTAATCCATTATATTGAAAGATCCACTACTCAGTTGGTAGAGTGCAAAGCTCTTAACCTTGTGGACGTGGGTTCAAACCCCAAGGTGGAGATTACATCATATGATGTTATTATCAATGAATCATATACAAAGTCCCAGCTCAGTAATATCTTACTGAGCCGGCCCTTGGGGGCTACACGTTGCTACTCAAATTTACATGATCATATTTACAAAGTCCCTGCTCATTATTGCATAATGACCTGGCCCTTGGGGGCTACACTGGTTGAAAATTTTATGAGCATAAGGCAATTACAAGTCCCAGGTTGCTGCAAGCATGACAACCCGGCACTTGGGGGCTATAGGTGATATGCATATAAGGGAGGAATAACTTCAAATTCTCAGTTTTGAGCAAATCATGTATTATATTATTATCGGAGAAATCTGTAAAGTTTATGACCCGGCATCATCATAAGATTAACCCGGCATCAGCAACAATTACATGAACCGGCATCATTTGTTTATAAAACAACAATTTTAGCAATCATAAATCGGCAAGATCTACATCTTTAAGCCGGCTGAATATCAGTTGAATATTTCAAGACCAATATTTTTGTCAAATCAGAGCATTGAAGGCCGACTCAAATGGATTATTTCTTATAATATTTCTTTACAAGAGCCAATGTCAGAAAATGGATTATGAAGCTGGCCTATTGACCCGGATTTTCCAGGAGAAAATGCCAAGGACTTAAGGATGATCAGGTGCCGGCTTACAAGAATATTTAAACCGGAGCACAACCTGTCAAATTTGTTCTTGTGTTTATGTTGCGGGACTGGGGGCTAATGTCGGGGATATAACCCGCGGTATAAACCGCCGGATGTATGACCCGGCTGGAGCTTGGCGACTCATTGGCGACCCACTTGGACCTGGCGGCTTATGATTCATTGGAGACCCGGCGAGCGGGTCAGATGGACGACAAGGCCCAAGGCCCAGTAGGCCGGTTCATGTGATGGTGGGCCGGCTTAAGAGGAAAGCGTAAGGAATATTCCCTTACAAAGGAAGCAAGACTAGGACTCCACTTGTAATAGAGTAATCCTAATCCTACTAGGACTAGTCATGTAACCCGCCCCTTCAACATATATAAGGAGGGGCAGGGCACCCCAAGAGGGAGGGAAGATAATCTCTAAGGCTAGACACAATAAGGAGAGCTGGCTTACGCGGCGACTCCATGAGGATCATAATAAGACCTAGGCACAAACAGCATGTAGGGTTATTACCGGATGATGTTTCCCAGGGCCCGAAGCTGTCTAAACCCTTATCTTACGTTGCGTCTCTCGATTCCGATCAACCCCTCTCAAGCTACCACTTAGATGCGTTGGCCTCACGACTAAGTCCTGACACTAAGGACATCTGCCGTGACAATTCCACGATAGAGGGCAACAAGGACAGTGCGATGTTTGTCAAAGATTAGTCGGTACTGGAGGAACTGCTCATTCCTCTCAAGAAACTGATGGCGAACCATAGCACTATAATCTAGATAAGTAGGAGGCAACTCCATATCATTTTCATGTATGGGTACACCAAGATAATTAGCTACATGAGTTGCATAAATTCCACCAAACAAATATCCACTTGTACCGTTAAGATGCAACCTTCGTGCAACAATGGCCGCCAAGTTATGTTGTTTATCACCTAATACCGCACTATTGAGGACACTAAGATCTGAAACGCACAAGTGACAAGCCTCATCTTTACCGTTAATGTATCTACCTATAAAGAGAGCAAAATAATGTATGGAAGGGAAATGAATGCTCCCTATGGTAGCTTGTGTGATTTCCCTAGATTCCCCCACAGTGATACTAGCAAGAAAGTCTTTATATTCATATTTGCGAGGTTCACTAACATTGCCCCACTGCGGGAGTTTACAAGCAGTATTAAAATCTTCTAGGTCCATGGTATATGATTTATCATAAAGATCAAATAAAATAGTGTGAGAATTGCGCGAGGATGTAAATTTAAACCTCCTCACAAAGGAATCAGTTAGGTAGTGGTACTGTAGGCACTTATCTGACACAAAGTCCTCAAGAGCAGCATTATGCACATACACGTCAAATTCATCCTTGATGCCTGCCTGGACCATAAACTCCTCTGACGGCCACTCACAAGGCCGCACTTGAGCTTCCCTCGATGGTTCATCGTCCGGCTCACGTATCGCGAGCCTTGGTCCTTGCTTCCTTGAGGAACCACTTTGGTACATTTTCCTATGCACTTTTCTTTCTCTGAAAAAATTTCTGAAATTTTAGTGACTCAAAATAAAAGTGAACCAAACTCAACAAGATTGATAGCAACTACTCCCACGGGTGCCTAGAGGCTATATCATGCATTAAAACTACTTTGGACCGTATAAATTTGACATGCAAGCTCAAGAACAGGGTCACCTTAGCAGCGAACATTTGCAATAAATAAATCACTAGAACAAAAACTAATTGGACCATTGGAGGAGTCACATACCGAAGAACAATCCCCCAAAACAGTTATGTTAATGGAACTTTGAGCAAAGAGAGAGAAAATGGCAGCAAGATGAGCTAGAACACGGGTTTGAGCTATGGGAGATTTTTTTTCTGGAGGAAGACGAAGTGAGTGGGTGCTGGAATACGTGAAGGGGGTCCACGTGGGGCCCACGAGGTAGGGGGCGCGCCCTGTGCCCTCAAAGCCAAATGGTGGGCCCCCTGGTGTGTTCTCAGTGCCAGAAATTCTTAAATATTCTACAAAAAAGCATATTTCATTTTCAGGAAATTTGGAGAACTTTTATTTTTAGGGTATTTTATTGCAAGGATAATTCAGAAAACAGAGAGAAAATACTATTTTTGCTTTATTTAATATAAATAACAGAAAGTAAAAGGAGGGTACAAAGAGTTGTGCTTTCTAACTTCATCCATCTCGTGCTCATCAAAAGGAATCCACTAACAAGGTTGATCAAGTCTTGTTAACAAACTCTTTCTGAATAACATGAAACCGGAGAATTTTCGAATAACACTAGGTTACCTCAATGGGGATATGCATGTCCCCAACAATAAGAATATCATATTTCTTCTTGACAGTAGGAAGAGGGAATTCAAAATCTCCAATAGTAATCGTTGAAATTTTCCAATAGAATTGATATTGTGGACTTGAGGTTGTTTCCTCGAAAAGTGTACCGTATGCTCATTACCATTAACATGAAAAGTGACATTGCCTTTGTTGCAATCAATAACAGCCCCTGCAGTATTCAAAAAGGGTCTACCAAGGATAATCGACATACTATCGTCCTCGGGAATATCAAGAATAACAAAGTCCGTTAAAATAGTAACGTTTGCAACCACAACAGGCACATCCTCACAAATACCGCCAGGTATAGCAGTTGATTTATCGGCCATTTGCAAAGATATTTCAGTAGGTGTCAACTTATTCAAATCAAGTCTACGATATAAAGAGAGAGGCATAACACTAACACCGGCTCCAAGATCACATAAAGCAGTTTTAACATAGTTTCTTTTAGTGGGGCATGGTATAGTTGGTACTCCTGGATCTCCTAGTTTCTTTGGTATTCCACCTTTAAAAGTATAATTGGCAAGCATGGTGGAAATTTCAGCTTCCGGTATCTTTCTTTTATTTGTAACAATATTTTTCATATACTTAGCATAAGGATTCATTTTAAGCATATCAGTCAAACACATACGCAAAAAGATAGGTCTAATCATTTCAGCAAAGCGCTCAAAATCCTCATCATCCTTTTTCTTGGATGGTTTAGGAGGAAAAGGCATGGGTTTTTGAACCCATGGTTCTCTTTCTTTACCGTGCTTCCTAGCAACGAAGTCTCTCTTATCATAATGTTAGTTCTTTGATTGTGGGTTATCAAGATCAATAGCAGGTTCAATCTCTACATCATTGTTATTGCTAGGTTGAGCATCAACATGAACATCATCATTATCACTAGGTTCATGTTCATTACCACATTGTGTTTCAACATCAGAAATAGAAATATCATTGGGATTCTCAGGTGTGTCAACAACAGGTTCACTAGAAGCATGCAAAGTCCTATCATTTTTCTTGTTCTTCTTCTTAGAAGGACTAGGTGCATCAACATTAGTTCTCTGAGAATCTTGCTCAACTCTCTTAGGGTGGCCCTCGGGATACAAAGGTTCCTGAGTCATTCTACCCCCTCCAGTCATAACTCTAGTAGCATTATCATTTTCTTATTATTTAATACATTGAGCAAATCATCTTGTGCATTAAGCACTTGTTGTACCTAGTGGTAACCATAGAAGCATGTTTACTCATAAGTTTAAGGTCACCTTTAACTCTAGACATATAATCACTCAAGTGTTCAACCATATAAGCATTACGTTTCAATTGTCTACCAACATAAGCATTGAAGTTTTCTTGTTTAACAATAAAATTATCAAACTCATCCAAGCATTGGCTAGCAGACTTATTACGAGGAATATCACCATCATCAAATCTATAGAGAGAATTTACCTTTACTACCTATGTCAGGTTATTAAGACCATGTATTTCTTCAATAGGTGGTAAATTCTTAACATCTTCAGCTTTAATACCATTTTCTTTCATAGATTTCTTTGCCTCTTGCATATCTTTAGGACTGAGAAATAGAATACCCCGTTTCTTTGGAGTTGGCTTAGGAGTTGGTTCAGGAAGTGTCCAATCATTATCATTACTCAATATATAATTCAATAGAAATTCATCCTGCTCAGCAGTTCTTTCCCTAAAAACACAACCAGCACAACTATCCAGGTGGTCTCTGGAAGCATCGGTTAGTCCATTATAAAAGATATCAAGTATTTCATTTTTCTTGAGAGGATGATCGTGCAAAGCATTAAGTAATTGGAGAAGCCTCCCCCAAGCTTGTGGGAGACTCTCTTCTTCAATTTGCACAAAATTATATATTTCCCATAAGGCAGCTTGTTTCTTATGAGCGGGGAAATATTTAGCAGAGAAGTAATAAATCATATCCTGGGGACTATGCACACAACCAGGAGCAAGAGAATTAAACCATGTTTTAGCATCACCCTTTAATGAGAACAGAAATAACTTAAGGATATAGTAGTAACAATTTTTTCCTCATGAGTGAATAGGGTGGCTATATCATTCAATTTAGTAAGATGTGCCACAACAATTTCAGATTCATAGCCATAAAAAGGATCAGATTCAACCAAAGTAATTAACTTAGGATCGACAGAGAAATCATAATCCTTATCAGAAATACAGATAGGTGAAGTAGCAAAAGCGGGGCCATATTTCATTCTAGCATTCAAAGACTTTTCTTTCAGCTTAGCTAAAAGTTTCTTAAGATCATATCTATCTTTGCAAGCAAAAAGGTCTCTAGCAGTTTCTTCATCCATAACATAACCCTCAGGCACATCAGGTAATTCATATCTAGGGGGAGAATCTTCATCATCACTTTCATCAATATTATCTCTTTCAATAATTTCATTCTCTCTAACCCTAGCAAGTTGTTCATCAAGAAATTCACCTAATGGCACAGTATTATCAAGCATAGAAGTAGTTTCATCATAAGCATCATGCATAGCAAAAGTGGCATCATCAATAACATGTGACATATCAGAATCAATAACAGGTGTAGGTGTCGCAAATTTACTCATAACAGAAGGTGAATCATGTGCAGAGCTAGATGGCAGTTCCTTACCTCCCCTCGTAGTTGAGGGAAAAATCTTAGTTCTTTCATCTTTCAAGTTCCTCATAGTAATCAAAAGATATAAATCCCAAGTGACTCAAAGAATAGATCTATGCTCCCCAGCAACGGCGCCAGAAAATAGTCTTGATAACCCACAAGTATAGGGGATCGCAACAGTTTTTGAGGGTAGAGTATTCAACCCAAATTTATTGATTCGACACAAGGGGAGCTAAAGAATATTCTCAAGTATTAGCAGTTGAGTTGTCAATTCAACCACACCTGAAAGACTTAATATCTGCAGCAAAATATTTAGTAGCAAAGTAGTATAGAAGTAACGGTAACGGTGGCAAAAGTAACAGTAGTAGTTTGTGTAGCAATCGTAAAAGTGGCAACGGAAAAGTAACTAAGCAAAGGTCAATATGTGAAAAGCTCGTAGGCAATGGATCAATGATGGATAATTATGTCGGATGCGATTCCTCATGCAACAGTTATAACATAGGGTGACACAGAACTAGCTCCAGTTCATCAATGTAATGTAGGCATGTATTCTGAATATAGTCATACGTGCTTATGGAAAAGAACTTGCATGACATCTTTTGTCCTACCCTCCCGTGGCAGCGGGGTCCTATTGGAAACTAAGGGATATTAAGGCCTCCTTCTAATAGAGTACCGAACCAAAGCATTAACACTTAGTGAAATCATGAACTCCTCAAACTATGGTCATCACCGGGAGTGGTCCCGATTATTGTCACTTTGGGGTTGCCGGATCATAACACATAGTAGGTGACTATTGACTTGCAAGATAGGATCAAGAACTCACATATATTCATGAAAACATAATAGGTTCAGATCTGAAATCATGGCACTCGGGCCCTAGTGACAAGCATTAAGCATAGCAAAGTCATAGCAACATCAATCTTAGAACATAATGGATACCAGAGATCAAACCCTAACAAAACTAACTCGATTACATGGTAAATCTCATCTAACCCATCACCGTCCAGCAAGCCTACGATGGGATTACTCATGCACAGCGGTGAGCATCACGAAATTGATGATGGAGGATGGTTGATGATGACGATGGCGACGGATTCCCCTCTCCGGAGCGCCGAACGGACTCCAAATCAGCCTTCCCGAGGAAGATTAGGGCTTGGCGGCGGCCCCGTATCGTAAAACGCGATGAATCATTCTCTCTGATTTTTTTTCTCCCCAAAAGTGAATATATGGAGTTGGGGTTGAGGTCGGTGGAGTCCCAGGGGGCCCACAAGGCAAGGGACGCGCCCTGCACCCTCGTGGACAGGGTGTGGGCCTGCTGATGCTGATTCTTTCGCCAATATTTTTCATTAATTCCAAAACGTGTCTCTATGGATTTTCAGGTCATTCCGAGAACTTTTATTTCTGCACAAAAATAACACCATGGCAGTTCTGCTGAAAACAGCGTCAGTCCGAATTAGTTCCATTCAAATCATGCAAGTTAGAGTCCAAAAGAAGGGCAAAAGTGTTTGGAAAAGTAGATACATTGGAGACGTATCACTTATCCACCTCTGCTTTTAGTTCAGTAAGAACCTGTTTTGCACTAGCCAACTGGGAAAGTGCCTCCTCCTTCGCCAACACCATCTTAGCAAAGTCTGATTTAAAAAATCTGAGTTCATTCTCCACCTTCCTCTTTTTATCCCGCATCTTCAAATATTCTTCAGTGTTGAAAACACTTTCTCTAAGCCTACCTATGTTCTCTTCCTCATACATGCTCCAGAGCTTTGCTAGGCACATCTTCAAAGATTGTGGCCACTCTTGATCAACCCACTCCAGGTAAGAACACTTCCGTTCATCCTATAATATTTATAATTAGATCAGTAACAACTGTAGGGGAAATGGGTTCATAGCAACATAGAAAATCACCAATACTTATTTTGAAAAACTAAAGAAACATGTTAATGATGACATATCTTCTGAAAAAGATCAATTTGCAAATGAATTAATTGCTACTGATTCGACAACCAAATTCTAAAACATCAGAAGCTATAATTAACTACAACAACACTACAAGTTCTTACTCATGTACTATAAATAACATATTGAACATTTTATGAATAAGCTAAAAATAGCTGCAACAGTATAGCAACAATGTTTGGATGACAGCAAATTGATACTAACAGGTGTATACATGCATAAATTTAGTAACATAGAACTAATAGCACTAAGTCCGTCCACTATGTATACCAAAACCGGTGTAAAGACAATTGTTACTACATTTCGCACCGGTGCCCTGCACTGGCAAGCCGATGCAGCGGAAAAAAATCAGGGACCCGGACTCCGAAGCACCTAGTTCCTCCGATGCCCAGTTCCTTCGTGCCATAAAGATTTAGTATTTTACCGCTTGGCTGCTCGGATGTGTGGACCAAAGTTGGCTGCACAAACTGCTGAAGTGGTGCCAAATAATTTTCTAATGGCACCGCTGATGAGATAGCAACATTTTTAGATACTAGGTACAAACTATGACACTGTCTTAGGATCCGTTTGGTTGAAGGTGTGGTATGAATGGGTTGGGACCATAGAAGTGTCTCAATCACATCTAACAAATGATTTGTAACAACGAACAAGGGGCTAACCTTCTTTGCACATGCCAGAAACTTCCTCCCACTATCCACAGATTCAAATGCAACTAGCTTCATGCATGGAGATTGATGGTGACCATGAGCAGACAGATCTTCAGCCACCCCGCTCCGTTCATTTCGAGCTTTCATAAACTTATAGCTCTAGTGCATCTGTTGCATGGCAATCCATACTCACTCACATTGATATCTATTCATGGGCATCTCCATAGCCCGTTGATACGCCTAGTTGATGTGAGACTATCTCCTTCTGTTTGTCTTCTCCGCAACCACCTTCTATTCCACCTATAGTGTTATATCCATGGCTCGCGCTCATGTATTGTGTGAAAGTTGAAAAGGTTGGAGAACATCAAAAGTATGAAACAATTGCTTGGCTTGTCATCGGGGTTGTGCATGATTTAAATCTTTTGTGTGATGAAGATGGAGCATAGCCAAACAATATGATTTTGTAGGGATAAGCTTTCTTTGGCCATGTTATTTTGAGAACACGTAATTATTTTGTTAGTATGCTTGAAGTATTATTGTTTTTAAGTCAATATTAAACTTTTGTTTTGAATCATACGGATCTAAACATTCATGCCACAATAAAGAGAATTATATGGATAAATATGTTAGGTAGCATTCCACATCAAAAATTCTGTTTTTATCATTTACCTACTCAAGGACGAGCAGGAATTAAGCTTGGGGATGCTTGATATGTCTCCAACGTATATATAATTTTTGATTGTTCCATGCTATTATATTATCTATTTTGGATGTTTTATATGCATTAATATGCTATTTTATATTATTTTTGGGACTAACCTATTAACCTAGAGCCCAGTACCAGTTCCTGTTTTTCCCTTGTTTTAGAGTTTCACAGAAAAGGAATACCAAACAGAGTCCAAACAGAATGAAACTTTCGCAATAATTTTTCTTGGACAAGAAGACATCCAGAGGGCTTGAAGTGCATGTCAGGAAAGCCACGAGGTGGTCACAAGGTCTGGAGGCGTGCGCAAGGGGTAGGGCGCCCCCACCCTTGTGGGCCCCTCGTGACTCCACCGACCAATTTCTTCCGCCTATATATTCTCAAATATCCCAAAACCTTACAGGGGATCCATGAAACCACTTTTCCACTGCCGCAACCTTCTGTACCCGTGAAATCCCATCTAGGGGCCTTTTCCAGCGTCCTACCGGAGGGGATTCGATCACGGAGGGCTTCTACATCAACACCATTGCCTTTCTGATGAAGTGTGAGTAGTTTACCACAGACCTACGGGTCCATAGCTAGTAGCTAGATGGCTTCTTCTCTCTCTTTGATTCTCAATACCATGTTCTCCTCGATGTTCTTGGAGATCTATTCGTTGTAATAGTTTTTCCCGTGTGTTTGCCGAGATCCGATGAATTGTGGATTTATGATCAGCTTATCTATGAATATTATCTGAATCTCCACTGAATTCTTATATGCATGTTTTGATATCTTTTCAAGTCTCTTCGAACTATGGATTTGGTTTGGCCAACTAGATTGGTTTTTCTTGCAATGGGAGAAGTGCTTAGCTTCGGGTTCAATATTGCGATGCTCGATCCTAGTGATAGAAGGGGAACCGACACGTATTGTATTGTTGCCATCGAGGATAACAAGATGGGGTTTTCATCATATTGCTTGAGTTTATCCCACTACATCATGTCATCTTACTTAATGTGTTACTCTATTCTTCATGAACTTAATACTCTAGATGCAGGCAGGAGTCGGTCTACTTGATAAGGACGTGATGCCTATATTCATGATCATTGCCTTAGATATCATCATAATTATGCACTTTTCTATCAATTGCTCGGCAGTACTTTGTTCACCCACCGTAATAGTTTCTATCTTGAGAGAAGCCTCTAGTGAAACCTATGGCCCCTGGGTCTATTTTCTATCATAAAAGTTTCCGATCTACAATTTTAGTTTCCTATTTACTTACTTTTGCAATCTTTTACTTTCCGTTCCATAAACCAAAAATACCAAAAATGTTACTTTACCGTTTATCCATCTATATCAGATCTTACTTTGCAAATAAGCGTGAAGGGATTGACAACCCCTTTATCGCGTTGGGTGCAAGTTGGTGTTTGTTTGCGTAGGTATTCGGTGGCTTGTGCATTGTCTCCTACTGGATTGATACCTTGGTTCTCAAAACTGAGGGAAATACTTACTCTACTTTGTTGCATCACCCTTTCCTCTTCAAGGGAAAAACCAATGCAAGCTCAAGAGGTAGCAGGAAAAAATTTTGGCGCCATTGCCGGGGAGATCTACACCAAGCCGAGACATACCAAGTATGCATCATAAACTCTCATCCCTCGCATTACATTATTTGCCATTCGCCTCTCGTTTTCCTCTCCCCCACTTCTAAAATGATTTTCAAAAAGATTTGCCTTTTCTTCGCCCTCTTCCATTCGTCTTCTTCGCTTGCTCGTTTTCTCACTTGCCAATTGCCACCATGTCTGAAACTGGAGAGGTTATCATCGAAAATCTTGAGGAAAATCTAGAATCTTGCTCTTCGGATCATACTGAAAATCTGCCTATTACAAAACAAATCTTTTGTGTGGGGGATGGTAATGTTATCGGGAAGAGTGTTAGCTAAGAATTCTTTGATTGTACGGGATCCATGCCTATTAATAAAAGATCTATTCTTCTTGAGACAAATTGTTATGCAGATGATATGTTATGCTTATTGAGAAATTGGAAAGAAAATTTGTGCACCTTCATCCCGCCTTTTAAAAAGTGTTTTATGAACTTCCTAATATTAATCATCCAATAGCTAAAAAGATTGCCACTATTATCCTTATGCGTGAATTCGATTTTATAATACAAGAAGCTAGGGATATTTTTGCTTTCTATAAAAAGGATGTTGAACACCCTCCAATTATAGATATCCTTCATGATAAAGAAACTATGCATAGTTTGGAATCTAGGGATTATCAATCTTATAGTGAAAATTTTAGGAGAAGAGTTCCCCATTCAAAGATCTCTCAATCTTTGTATCTTGAAACTTTTGAGGAGTTTGATTGGATAACTAGGGGAATTCATATGATGATATATACAGTGATGATCCCGACTATGGGTTTATGAATGTTAAAATTTCCAATAAAGTCCTTTCCATGATTTAAGTTCATCCACTAGGAGGGAAATAAAGGAAAGGATAGAATTGCTTAGACGGGTTTTGGAGGATTTGATGAGAAAAGAATTACATACTGAAGACGAGAATACCTAGATCTATTCGTGTTTTATGCCTAGCTAAGGGCGTTAAACAATAGCGCTTGTTGGGAGGCAACCCAACTTTATTTTATTTTTTTGCTTTTTAGGTTCTGTTTTGCATTAAATAATTCATCTAGCCTCTAGTTAGATGTGGTTTTATGTTTTAATTAGTGTTTGTGCCAAGTAAGACCTTTGGGATAGCTTGCGGTGATAGTTGATTTGATCCTGCTGAAAAACAGAAACTTCTGCACCCAGGAGATTAGTTTTCATTTTAGGCAGAAGCATGATAAAATACTGATTCTTTTGCAAAGGATTAATAAACAAATTGCTTAGGTCGTCCTAATGTTTCAGGATTTTTGGAGTTACATAAGTATTCGAAATCTCCAGATTGCTTCAAACTGTTCTGTTTTTGACAGATTTTGTTTTTTGCGTGTTGTTTGCTTATTTTGATGCATCTATGGCTAGTATCGGGGGGTATGAACCATGGAAGGAATACAATAGATATTACACCAATGTAAATAAATAATGAGTTCACAATAGTACCAAAAGTGGTGATTTATTTTCTTATACTAACGAAGCTTAAGTGATTTTCTGTTGAGTTTTGTGTTGTGAAATTTTCAAGTTTTGGGTAAGGATTTGATGGACTATGGAATAAGGAGTGGCAAGATCCTAAGCTTGGGGATGCCCAAGGCACCTCAAGGTAATATTCAAGGACAACCAAGAGCCTAAGCTTGGGGATGCCCCGAAAGGCATCCCCTCTTTCGTCTTCGTCTATCGGTAACTTTACTTAAGGCTATATTTTTATTCACCACATGATATGTGTTTTGCTTGCAGCGTCTTGTATGATTTGAGTCTTTGCCTTTTAGTTTTCCACAATCATCCTTGCTGTACACACCTTTTGGTAGAGACACAGATGAATCGTGATTTATTAGAATACTCTATGTGCTTCACTTATATCTTTTGAGCTAGGCAATTTTGCTCTAGTGCTTCACTTATATCTTTTTAGAGCATGGCGGTGGTTTTATTTTAGAGAAATTGATGAACTCTCGCACTTCACTTATATCATTTTGAGAGTCTTTAAAACAGCATGGTAATTTGCTTTGGTTATAAATTTAGTCCTAATATGATAGGCATCCAAGAGGGATATAATAAAAACTTCCATATAAATTGCATTGAATACTATGAGAAGTTTGATTCCTTATGATTGTTTTGAGATATGAAGATGGTGATATTAGAGTCATGCTAATGAGTAGTTGTGAATTTGAGAAATACTTGTGTTAAGGTTTGTAAGTCCCGTAGCATGCACGTATGGTGAACCATTATGTAACGAAGTTGGAGCATGCATGAGATGTTTTTTGATTGTCTTCCTTATGAGTGGCAGTCGGGGATGGGCGATGGTCTTTTCTTACCAATCTATCCCCCTAGGAGCATGCGCGTCGTACTTTGTTTTGATGACTAATAGATTTTTGCACTAAGTCTGTGAGTTCTTTATACGAATGTTGAGTCCATGTATTATACACACTCTCACCTTTCCGCCATTGCTAGCCTCTCTAGTACCGTGCAACTTTCACTAGTACCATAAACCCACCATATACCTTCCTCAAAACAGCAACCATACCTACCTATTATGGCATTTCCATAGCCATTCCGAGATATATTGGCATGCAACTTTCCATCGTTTCGTTTATATGACATGCTCCATTATTGTCATATTTCTTTGCATGATCATGTAGTTGACATCGTATTTGTGACAAAGCCACCGTTCATAATTCTTTCATTGTAGCGACCCGACCTCAAACGGTCAAGTCTCTGTGCTTCAGTGTCATCCCTGGATCGGTAATGCTGACACACATAGTACTCGAAGGATTTATAACAGAGTAGCAATCACACACTTATTACATCGAATGTCTCAAAAGAGTACTTATTACAATAAATATGGCTTAAGGCCATCTAAAACGATAACAGCGAAAGACTTGGAAGATAAAGTGAGTCCATCAACTCCAACGGCATAGCGGAGTGCATGACAAACGATCTATCGCATCTTACTCCTCGTCAGAAAAGTCTGCAACATAATATGTTGCAGCCCGAAAACGGGTCAGCACATGGAATATGCTGTCAATGTAACACAGTAGAGCAATGAATAGATAAATGCTATCACTACATGCATATATGGCTGGTGGAGGCTCTATGGTATATGGTTTTTGCGAAAAGCCATTTTTTTCCTACAAAGGAATATATTTCATTTAACTATCATGGTAGTTGAAACATTGAGAATGGTACCCCCATCTCAATCCCAATTAAAAGTAATTATCATCCCAACAAATTAAATTAGAGTGATGAGATACAGTAGGATAATCCAAGTACTAGATACTCAAGATGTCCATAACCGGGGACACTGCTAACCATGATTAGTTTGTACACTCTGCAGAGGTTTGCGCACTTTTCCCCACAAGACTCGATCTCCTCCGTTGTATTTCTCTCACTTCACGGTGTTTGAGAAACGGATGACCGAGACACAGTTTTCAGAAGCATTAACTCTTTACTCCGGGTGGACAGTTACACCTACTTTCCCTCTACATCTGCTAGCCCACCACTGAAAGAGGTCACGCAACATACTCAACTATTCCAGAGCCCATAATGGCTTGTGGCTGCACACAGAAGTTTCTAGCATGAATAATCTTATGATCCCTTTGAGCCTGGGTGGCGGACCGTAGGAGGATCACACGGTATATCCCCGGGATCTCCTAGGACAACACTGTATATCCCCAGGTGCCCAAAACAAGCAATCCACCAAGATGTGTATTAAACTTTCCACCTTAAGTTGAACCATTAATTAACAATCTCACATCTGTGATGGATACACTCAAACCCAATCCACGTCTACGAGCATAGCATAGCAATATCAGCATAACGTAGAAGTAACTCCCAGGGTTTGATAATAAAACAAGGAAATAGGTTCTACCTCATCATCTACTTCCCAATACCCACAATTTAATCACATCCTAATCATGCAATGCTTGGGGATTGGAACTAATGCATAAAACCTAGGTATGAAAGAAGTATGATCAATGTGTTATTGCCTTGCTGATGATCCGCAAAACCTAGAGACTCATAGTAGCACGCTTCGCACTTCGGGTGTTCTATCGCAAACAAACAATAGCATACATAAGCAACCAAGCAAAGATGCACGGGTAAATCTCAAATAAAAAGATCTAACCAGAAAGTTCAACTGAAGAACTCCAGTTTGCAAAAAGAATCAAATCAAACGGAGCAACTAAACACAAACTGCGAAAGAAACAAGATCCGATTACTAATCTAGACTAAAGTCAAATTTTACAGTACCAAAATCTTGTTCAAGTTGGTTAAATGGAAAGAGGGTTTCGAGACGAAGATCCAGGCACTTAAATCGCCAGATTCCGATAAACGAGCGAAAAGATAAACTAAAACGAAAATCGGGTCAGAAATCGCGATCGAAAATAATCGCGAAAAACCCTGGAAAAAGAAAAACTAACGAACAGGCTAACGAACGAATGTTCGCTGTCTGCGGTTAACGGGTGAAGACCGTTCATTAAAACGAACGTACGAACGGCCGTTCGCTAAATAACTAAACCGGGAAAAAACCGATCTAAAATAAAAAAAATAACCGAGGGTTTCTAAAAAAACCATACGGTTTTCTAACGAAAACCGGCGGCTACCTCAAGACGCGTGACGGTGGCGGCGGCGGGCAACTCCGGCGAGGCGGCGTCCGGCGGCGCGGGTCGGCGGCGGCGAGCGGTGGCTGCGGCGAGTGGCGGCGGCGGCGGCTCGCGGATCGAGGCGCGCGGCGGCTGGCGGCTAGGGTTCGTGAGGTGCGGGGCTGGGCTGGGGCGGCTCGACGCCTCGGGATTTAAAGGCCCGGCCGGGTCAGTGTCCCAGGCGGACATGGACCGGTAAGGTCGGTTTGTTTTTTTAATAATAATCCCATGCGCAGAAAAATGAAGAAAAGAAATACTAAACGGACTCCAAAATTCCTAAAATAAATTTTCTCCGTGCTCTAAAAATACGTCGGACAAGGTGAACATTTATTTGGGCCTCTAATGCAATTTTGAATAATGCAATTTTTTTCTAATTCAAATAAAATAGCAATAAAAATACAAATAAAAATACAAATTGATTTTAACATTTTTCCCCCAATATTTCATTTATTTTGGAGAAGTCATATTATCTCCTCTCATATATTTTGATATGAAATATTTTCTGGGAGAAGAATTAATTAAAACCATGGTGATCCTTGTTTCCATATTTGATAAAATTCAAATATGACAAACGGTGAAATCCCCAACTCTCTTCGAGGGTCCTTGAGTTGCTTAGAATTTCGAGGATCGCAAAATGGAAATGCAATAAATTATGATATGCATGAATGACCTATTTATAACATTCCAAATTGAAAATGTGGGATGTTACAAACCTACCCCCTTAAGATGAATCTCGTCCTCGAGATTCGGGTTGGCTTGAAAAATAGGTGCAGGTGATCTTTGCGTAGATCATCCTCTCGTTCCCAAGTGGCTTCATCCTCGGTATGGTGGCTCCACTGAACTTTGCAAAACTTGATAACCTTACTGCGAGTAACTCGGCTAGAAAACTCAATAATCTTGACAGGTTTCTCCTCATATGTCAAATCACTATCCAATTGTATTGCTTCCAGAGGCACTGTATCCCTCAGAGGAATATCGGCCATCTCTGCATGACACTTCTTCAACTGAGAAACGTGAAACAAATCATGAACTCCCGACAGTCCTTCAGGTAATTCCAACTTGTAAGCAACCTCTCCCATGCGTTCCAAAACACGGTACGGTCCCACAAATCTCGGGGCTAACTTTCCCTTAACTCCAAAACGCTTAACTCCTCAAAGTGGTGACACTCTCAGATACGCTCTGTCTCTGATTTCATAGACTACCTCCTTGCGTTTTGAGTCTGCGTAACTCTTCTGTTTGGACTGAGCTACCTTCAGTCTATCTCGAATCAGTTTAACCTTCTCTTCTGACTCCTTAATCAAATCCGGTCCAAACAACTGGCGGTCTCCAACTTCATACCACATCAACGGTGTTCTTCACCTTCTTCCATACAGGGCCTCGAACGGTGCCATCTTCAAACTGGCCTGGTAGCTATTGATGTACGAGAATTCTACGTAGGGAAAATTATCATCCCAACTAGGTCCATAGTCTAGTGCACAAGCTCTCAACATGTCCTCCAGAATCTGATTGACTCTCTCTGTTTGTCCATCTGTCTGCAAGTGAAAAGTTGTACTGAACTCCAACCTGGTTCCCAAAGTCTGGTGCAGTTGGTGCCAAAACTTTGAAGTAAACTGTGTTCCTCTATCTGATACGATGGTCCTCGGAACTCCGTGCAGACATACGGTCCTGGTCATATATATCTTGGCCAACTTCGCACTTGTATAAGTGGTTTTCACTGGGATAAAGTGAGCTACTTTGGTCAAGCGATCCACTACTACCCAGATTGAATCATATCCCGATCTGGTCCTGGGCAATCCGGTGATAAAGTCCATGCCAAGCTTATCCCACTTCCATTCGGGTATCGGCATAGGCTGCAGTAATCCTGCGGGCTTCTGATGTTCTGCCTTCACTCTCTGACATACATCACATACGGCTACATACTCGGCAATATCCTTCTTCATACCAGTCCACCAGAAACGTTCCTTCAAATCCAAATACATCTTGGTGTTTCCGGGGTGTATCGAGTATGGTGAATCATGAGCTTCCTGTAATATCAACTTCTTGATCTCGGCATTATTGGGCACAAAAATACGGTCTTCGAACCACAAGGTGTCGTGCTCATCCTCACGAAAACCTTTGGCTTTGCCTTCGCTCATCTTCTCCTTTATCTCGACAATTTCTTTGTCATCCTTCTGAGCTTCTCGAATCTTTCCCAACAATGTCGACTGAACTTCCATGGTTGTAACAAAACCTCTAGGAACTGTCTCCAAACGAAGCTCCCTGAGATCTTCTGCTAACTCCTTTGGCAATCCTTTACTTAAGAAGGTATTGGCATAACTCTTCCGGCTCAAAGCGTCTGCTACGACATTGGCCTTTCCTGGATAATAGTGCAACTTCATATCGTAATCCTTGATAAGCTCCAATCATCTCCTTTGCCTGAGATTCAACTCCTTCTGTGTGAAAATGTACTTCAAACTCTTATGATCCGTGTACACATCACAATGGTTCCCAATAAGAAAATGTCTCCAGGTCTTGAGTGCATGCACTACCACTGCCAACTCCAAGTCATGTGTGGCATACTTTAACTCATGCGGTCGAAGTTGTCGTGAGGCATACGAAACAACTCTTCCGTCTTGCATAAGTACTCCTCCAAGTCCTAAACGAGAGGCGTCACAATACACTTGGAAATCCTTGCGTATATCCGGCAGAATCAGCGTTGGGGATGTAGTCAAACGTTTCTTCAACTACTGGAAACTTTCTTCACATTCTTCAGTCCAATGGAACTTGATGTCCTTCTTCAACAATGCCGTCATGGGCTTTGCAATCTTAGAAAAATTCTAAATAAATCTCCGATAGTATCTCGCGAGTCCAAGAAAACTGCGGATCTCTCCAACTGAGGTGGGTGCCAACCACTCAGTTACTGACTGAACTTTGGTGGGGTCTACTGCTATACCTTCTCTTGATATAACATGACCAAGAAATCCAAATTCCTTCAACCAAAACTCACATTTGCTGAACTTGGCATACAACTGATGCTCCCTGAGTTTCTCGAGAACTAACCGCAAATGCTCCTTATGTTCCTCTTTATTCTTTGAGTATACTAAAATATCATCAATGAACACCATGACAAACTTATCCAAGAACTCCATGAACACCTTGTTCATCATACTCATGAAATAGGCGGGGGAGTTGGTCAATCCAAATGACATAACCGTATACTCATATAGCCCATACCTTGTGGTGAACGCTGTTTTGGGTATATATTTTTCCCTAATCTTCAGCTGGTGGTAACCTGACCGCAGGTCGATCTTCGAAAACACCTTTGCTCCTTGCAGCTGGTCAAACAAATCATTGATCATCGGTAGTGGGTACTTATTCTTGATCGTTACTTCATTCAATGCCCGATAATCAACAACCATTCTTAGGGATTGATCCTTCTTCTCAACCAACAACACTGGGCTCCCCATGGTGATGAGCTCCGTCCAATGTAACCTTTCTCGAATAACTCCTTAATCTGTTTCTTGATCTCCTCCAAATCATTTGCGGGCATCCGGTATGGTCTCTTTGATATTGGCCCGGTGCCTGGTAACAGCTCTATCAAAAACTCTATGTCTCGATCTGGCGGCATGCCTGGTAACTCCTCTGGAAATACATCCGGGTAATCCTTCACAACAGGCACTTCCTCCTTAAAAACTCCCGTGAGAGAATGTACTTGGGTTCTCCTTGGCGAATGCCTGGATACATACTTGATCCTTTTTCCCTCCGGGGTGGTGGGCAAAATCGACTTACTCATGCAATCAATGTTTCCCCCATACTCGATAGCCAATCCATTCCTAGTATCACATCCAATCCTTGTGACTCCAAAATTATCAGATCTGAGGGGAAAACATGGCTTCCAATGGTCAATGGCATCTGAAAACATCCTTGACTTGCCATATACTCGGCTCCTGGCGAACTTACTAACATGGGTGTCCTAAGTACCTTAGTGGGCAACTTATACTTATCCATGAATCCCCTTGATATGTATGAATGCGATGCACCAGTATCGAAAAGAACAATTGCAGTAAACGACTTAACCAAAAACTTACCAATAACTGCATCAAGCTGCTCCTCAACTTCCTCCACATTCACGTGGTTCACTTGTCCCCTATTGAAAGGGTTGGGCTTCTTCCCAGCGCTTCCATTTCCATTGTCGTTCTTCAATTCCGTACAATCATTGGCGTAGTGCCCAGTCTTCCCGCACTTGAAACAAGTAATGTGACTTTGATCCTTCTTGGCGGGTGTGGCTGGGTTAGAGCGGTTCTGATTGCTGCTTGCTCCATTCCCATTCCCATTCCTTGGGCCATTATGATTATGGGAACTTCCTCTATTGTGAGTGTGGCCTCCATGGTTATGGACAAGTCCTCCCGAGTTCCGGGTGAGACGGGGCTTCTGCTGAGCTCCAGAATTGCACTTCCCCTGTCCATACTTCCTCTTGTGATTCTCAATCTGATGCTGCTTCCCTTCAATCATAAGATCCTTGTCTACCAACTCCTGGTAGTTGTTGAATGTTGCCACCATCAACTGCATGCTCATCTCATCATTTAGCCCTTCCATAAACTTCTCCTGCTTCGCGGCATCTGTGGCCACATCATCGGGGGCATAACGAGATAGCTTACAAAACTCATCTACATACTGAGCCACAGTACGATTTCCCTATCTCAAGTTGTGAAACTCACACTTCTTCATGCTCATAGCTCCAATGGATACATGGGTTGTGCAGAATGCTTGCTAAAACTGCTCCCAAGTGACATTGGCTATAGGAAAAGTGGATGTGTAATTCTCCCACCATGCGGCTGCTGGTCCATCCAATTGGTGTGCGGCAAAACACACCTTCTCCGTATCTATGCAACCTACGGTGGTCAACTCCCTTCCTATCCTGCGCAGCCAATCATCAACAACTATGGGCTCGGTGCTACTGGAAAACACCAGCGGCTGCAGCCTCAGAAAACAGGCTAAATTGTCAATTGGGGGTGGTGGCGGTGGGTTATTGTTGTTGTTGCCTTGGTTCTGAACTAACATCTGCATCAAGGTATTCTGCTGCTGGATCAACTGAGTGAGCTCCAGTGGGAAAGCAAAACCGGGGTCGCGTCTCCGAGGCATCTGATGGGTTTAGAGGGAAGAGTTTAGAATAGAATGAGGTCTAGTGAGAAAGCACTACCCATATGCACATGAGACAAACACAATCATATCATATCACTCAATCAATCAAGCAAGGGCATACAAACGGTCTAGAACTATCGTCAAAAGTGCTCGGACTACTACTATATACAATGGGGAAAACTAGTAGTCATATGGTGGTCATCTAGAAATATTGCTCGACGGAAGACTCCATGATATCCGCTCCAGCTTCGTCTTCATAGTCATCATCACTACCATCGGGGTCGGAGTCGGTGTCGTCGATGATGATGTAGTTCTCTGGACAAGTGGAATCATCGTCCTCTCCTCCTGGCGCGGGGTCTTCCATGAAAACTCCTAGCTTCCTTGTTAGGTCGTCATTCTTGTCCACTAGTATGATGATTTCCTCCTCATAATCGTCGCGTGTAGCCTTGATTTCCTCTTCTAGCTCGGCGATCCTGGTCATTGCCTTCTGCAGATCCATCATGCTTGCGCACATCTGGTTCTCCTGGCGTCGAATGTGCTCGTTTAACTCCTGGATGAATGATGCAATGGATCTATCCCTCCTGGTGCTGATCATCTCCCATTGCTCATCTCGGCGCCCACATATCTGGTATATAGTGTCCTTCATCTCTTGTTTGTAGACTTCTCCAATACGTCCCATAGCAATGTGGGCTGCCATGCTCTTGCCTAGACTCCAGGTGGGTGCATCAAAGGAAAACTCTACAGGATCCGTAACTGGCGTGAATGTCCTTCCTGGAACTTGAACTTGAATCACCCAGCGCTCCTCTTCTGGTAAAGTGGTGTTGTAGGTCCCGGTGAAGCTTGGTATTCCAATGTTCAGGTACCTAGTGACTTCCTTCAAGTGTCGTCCAAAAGGTGTGTCTTCATCCGGTTGTGCAAACTTATTCCTCGTGTCCGCCATCCTAAAGAGTAGAAAATGGAGAGGATTCAAAAATGAGTAGAGAAGAGTGACCTATGGCTTTTCTTAGTGGTCGTGTCCTACATTCAGCGTGTGCTCTGATACCATCTTGTAGTGACCCGACCTCAAATGGTCAAGTCTCTGTGCTTCAGTGTCATCCCTGGATCGATAATGCTAACACACACAGCACTCGAAGGATTTATAACAGAGTAGCAATCACACACTTATTACATCAAATGTCTCAAAAGAGAACTTATTGCAATAAATATGGCTTAAGGCCATCTAAAACTATAACAGCGGAAGACTTGGAAGATAAAGTGAGTCCATCAACTCCAATGGCATAGCTGAGTGCATGACAAACGACCTATCGCGTCTTACACCTCGTCTGAAAAGTCTGCAACATAATACGTTGTAGCCAGAAAATGGGTCGGCACATGGAATATGCTGGCAATGTAACACAGTAGAGCAATGAATAGATAAATGCTATCACTACATGCATATATGGCTGGTGGAGGCTCTATGGTTATATGGTTTTTGCGAAAATCCAATTTTTTCCTACAACAAAGGAATATATTTTATTTAATTTTCATGGTAGTTGAAACATTGAGAATGGTACCCTCATCTTAATCCGAATTAAAAGTAATTATCATCCCAACAAATTAAATTAGAGTGATGAGATACAGTAGGATAATCCAAGTACTAGATACTCAAGATGTCCATAACCGGGGACACGGCTAACCATGATTAGTTTGTACACTCTGCAGAGGTTTGCGCACTTTTCCCCACAAGACTCGATCTCCTCCGTTGTATTTCTCGCACTGCATGGTGTTTGAGAAACGGATGACCGAGACACAGTCTTTCAGAAGCATTAACTCTTTACTCCGGGTGGACAGTTACACCTACTTTCCCTTTACATCTGCTAGCCCACCACTGAAAGAGGTCACGCAACATACTCAACTATGCTGGAGCCCATAATGGCTTGTGGCTGCACACGGAAGTTTCTAGCATGAATAATCTTATTATCCCTTTGAGCCTGGGTGGCGGACCCTAGGAGGATCACACGGTATATCCCTGGGGTCTCCTAGGACAACACTGGTATATCCCCAGGTGCCCAAAACAAGCAATCCACCCAGATGTGTATTAACATTGCCACCGTAAGTTGAACCATTAATTAACAATCTCACATCTGTCATGGATACACTCAAACCCAATCTACGTCTACGAGCATAGCATAGCAATATAATCATAATGTAGAAGTAACTCCCAGGGTTTGATAATAAAACAGGGCAATAGGTTCTACCTCATCATCTACTTCCCAATACCCACAAGTTAATCATATCCTAATCATGCAATGTTTGGGGATTGGAACTAATGCATCAAAACTGGGTATGAAAGAAGTATGATCAATGTGTTACTTGCCTTGCTGATGATCAGCAAAACCTAGAGACTCGTAGTAGCACGCTTCGCACTCTGGGTGTTCTATCGCAAAAAATAGCATACATAAGAAACCAAGCAAAGATGCACGGGTAAATCTCAAATAAGAAGATCTAACAAGAAAGTTCAACTGAAGAACTCTGGTTTGCAAAAAGAATCAAATCAAACGGAGCAACGAAACACAAACTGCAAAAGAAACAAGATCCGATTACTAATCTGGACTAAAGTCAAATTTTATAGTACCAAAATCTTGTTCAAGTTGCTTAAACGGAAATAGGGTTTCGAGATGAACATCCCGGCACTTGAATCACCTAATTCCGATAAACGAGCGAAAAGATAAACTAAAACGAAAATCAGGTCAGAAATCGCGATCGAAAATAATCGCGAAAAACCCTGGAAAAAGAAAAATTGACGAACAGGCTAACGAACGAACGTTCACTGTCTGCGGTTAACGGGTGAAAATCGTTCGTTAAAACGAACGTACGAATGGGCGTTCGCTAAATAACTAAACCGAGAAAAAAAACCGATCTAAAATAATAATAAATAACCGAGGGTTTCTAAAAAACCATACGGTTTTATAACGAAAACTTGCGGCTACCTCGGGACACGTGACGGCGGCGGCGGCAGGAAACTCCGGCGAGGCGGCGTACGGCGGCGCGGGTCGGCGGCGGCGAGCGGCGGCGCGGCGGCGAGTGGCGGCGGCGGCGGCGAGCGGATCGAGGTGCGCGGTGGTTGACGGCTAGGGTTCGGGAGGCGCGGGGCTGGGCTGGGGCGGCTCGGCGCCTCAGGCTTTAAGGGCCCGGCCGGGTCAGTGTCCTTGGCGGACACGGCCCGGTAAGGTCGGTTTGTTTTTTTAATAATAATCCGACGCGCAGAAAAATGAAGAAAAGATATACTAAACGGATTCCAAAATTCCTAAAATAAATTTTCCCCGTTCTCTGAACATACGCCGGACAAGGTGAACATTTATTTGGGCCTCGAATGCAATTTTGATAAACGCAATGTTTCCCTAATTCAAATAAAATAGCAATAAAACTCCAAATAAAAATACAAATTGATTTTAATATTTTTCCCCCAATATTTCATTTATTTTGGAGAAGTCATATTATCTCCTCTCATATATTTTGATATGAAATATTTTCGGAGAGAAGAATTAATTAAAACCATGGTGATCCTTGTTTCCATATTTGATAAAATTCAAATATGACAAACGATGAAATCCCCAACTCTCTCCAAGGGTCCTTGAGTTGCTTAGAATTTCGAGGATCGCAAAATGGAAATGCAATAAATTATGATATGCATGAATGGCCTATGTATAACATTCCAAATTGAAAATTTGGGATGTTACATTCATACATGTCACTCTTGATTCATTGCACATCCCGGTACACCGCCGGAGGCATTCATATAGAGTCATATTTGTTGGGGAACATAGTAATTTCAAAAAAATTCCTACGCACACGCAAGATCATGGTGATGCATAGCAATGAGAGGGGAGAGTGTTGTCCTCGTACCCTCGTAGACCGAAAGCGGAAGCGTTAGCACAACGCGGTTGATGTAGTCGTACGTCTTCACGGTCCGACCGATCAAGTACCGAATGTACGACACCTCCGAGCTCAGCACACATTCAGCCCGATGACGTCCCTCGAACTCCGATCCAGCCGAGTGTTGAGGGAGAGTTTTGTCAGCACGATGGTGTGGTGACGATGATGATGTTCTACCGAGGTAGGGCTTCGCCTAAGCACCGCTACAGTATTATCGAGGTGGACTATGGTGGAGGGGGGCACCGCACACGGCTAAAAGATCAAACGATAAATTGTTGTCTCTAGGGTGCCTCCTGCCCCCATATATAAAGGAGCAAGGGGGGTGCGGCCAGCCTAGAGAGGGGCGCGCCAGGAGGAGTCCTACTCCTACCGGGAGTAGGACTCCCCCTTTTTTCCTTGTTAGACTAGGAGAGAGAGGGGAAAGAGGTGGAGGAGAAGAAGGAAGGGGGGCGCCGCCCCCCTCTCCTTGTCCTATTCAGACTAGGGGGGAGGGGGCGCGGCCCTTTCCCTGGCCACCTCTCCTCTATTCCACCAAGGCCCACTAAGGCCCATTAAGTCCCCGGGGGGGGGGGGTTCCGGTAACCTCCCGGTACTCCGGTAAAATCCCGATTTCACCCGGAACATTTCCGATATCCAAACATAGGCTTCCAATATATCAATCTTCATGTCTCGACCATTTCAAGACTCCTCATCATGTCCGTGATCACATCCGGGACTCTAAACAACCTTCGGTACATCAAAACATATAAACTCATAATATAACTGTCATCGAAACGTTAAGCATGCGGACCCTACGGGTTCGAGAACTATGTAGACATGACCAAGACACGTCTCTGGTCAATAACCAATAGCAGAACCTGGATGTTCATATTGGCTCCCACATATTCTACGAAGATCTTTATCGGTCAGACCACATAACAACATACGTTGTTCCCTTTGTCATCGGTATGTTACTTGCCCGAGATTCGATCGTCGGTATCTCAATACCTAGTTCAATCTCATTAGCGGCAAGTCTCTTTACTCGTTCCGTAATACATCATCCCGCAACTAACTCATTCGTTGCAATGCTTGCAAGGCTTAAGTGATGTGCATTACCGAGAGGGCCCAGAGATACCTCTTCGACAATCGAAGTGACAAATCCTAATCTCGAAATACGACAACTCAACAAGTACCTTCGGAGACACCTGTAGAGCACCTTTATAATCACCCAGTTACGTTGTGATGTTTGGTAGCACACAAAGTGTTCCTCCGGTAAACGGGAGTTGCATAATCTCATAGTCGTAGGAACATGTATATGTCATGAAGAAAGCAATAGCAACAAACTAAACGATCAAGTGCTAAGCTAACGGAATGGGTCAAGTCAATCACATCATTCTCCTAATGATGTGATCCCGTTAATCAAATGACAACTCATGTCTATGGTTAGGAAACATAACCATCTTTGATCAATGAGCTAGTCAAGTAGAGGCATACTAGTGACACTTTGTTTGTCTATGTATTCACACATGTATTATGTTTCCGGTTAATACAATTCTAGCATGAATAATAAACATTTATCATGATATAAGGAAATAAATAATAACTTTATTATTGCCTCTAGGGAATATTTGCTTCAGTCTCCCACATCACTAGAGTCAATAATCTAGTTCACATCGCCATGTGATTTAATACCAATAGTTCACATCACCATGTGATTAACGCCTATAGTTCACATCGACATGTGACCAACACCCAAAGTGTTTACTAGAGTCAATAATCTAGTTCGCATCGCTATGTGATTAACACCCAAAGAGTACTAAGGTGTGATCATGTTTTGCTTGTGAGAGAAGTTTAGTCAACGGGTCTGCCACATTCAGATCTGTAAGTATTTTGCAAATTTCTATGTCAGCAATGCTCTGCACAGAGCTACTCTAGCTAATTGCTCCCACTTTCAATATGTATCCAGATTGAGATTTAGTCATCTAGATCAGTGTCAAAATTTGCATTGACGTAACCCTTTACGGCGAACCTTTTTGTCACCTCCATAATCGAGAAACATATCCTTATTCCACTAAGGATAATTTTGACCGTTGTTCAGTGATCTACTCCTAGATCACTATTGTACTCCCTTGTCAAAAACAGTGTAGGGTATACAATAGATCTGGTACACAGCATGGCATATTTTATAGAACCTATGGCCAAGGCATAGGGAATGACTTTCATTCTCTTTCTATCTTCTGACGTGGTCGGGCTTTGAGTCTTACTCAGTTTCACACCTTGTAACACAGGCAAGAACTCTTTCTTTGACTATTCCATTTTGAACTACTTCAAAATCTTGTCAAGGTATGTACTCATTGAAAAACTTATCAAGCATCTTGATCTATCTCTATAGATCTTGATGCTCAATATGTAAGCAGCTTCACCGAGGTCTTTCTTTGAAAAACTCCTTTCAAACACTCCTTTATGCTTTGCAGAATAATTCTACATTATCTCCGATCAACAATATGTCATTCACATATACTTATCAGAAATGTTGTAATGCTCCCACTCACTTTCTTGTAAATACAGGCTTCGCCGCAAGTCTGTATAAAACTATATGCTTTGATCAACTTATCAAAGCGTATATTCCAACTCCAAGATGCTTGCACCAGTCCATAGATGGATCGTTGGAGCTTGCATATTTTGTTAGCACCTTCAGGATTGACAAAACCTTCTGGTTGCATCATATACAACTCTTCTTTAATAAATCCATTAAGGAATGCAGTTTTGTTTATCCATTTGCCAGATTTCATAAAATGCGGCAATTGCTAACATGATTCGGACAGACTTCAGCATAGATACGAGTGAGAAACTCTCATCGTAGTCAATACCTTGAACTTGTCGAAAAACTTTTGCGACAATTCTAGCTTTGTAGATAGTAACACTACTATCAGCGTCTATATTCCTCTTGAAGATCCATTTAATCTCAATGGCTCGCCAATCATTGGGCAAGTCAATCAAAGTCCATACTTTGTTCTCATACATGGATCTCATCTCAGGTTTCATGGCCTCAAGCCATTTCGCGGAATCTGGGCTCATCATCGCTTCCTCATAGTTCGTAGGTTCGTCATGGTCAAGTAACATGACCTCCAGAACAGGATTACCGTACCACTCTGGTGCGGATCTCACTCTGGCTTACATACGAGGTTCGGTAGTAACTTGATCTGAAGTTACATGATTATCATCATTAGCTTCCTCACTAATTGGTGTAGTAGTCACAGGAACAGATTTCTGTGATGAACTACTTTCCAATAAGGGAGTAGGTACCGTTACCTCATCAAGTTCTACTTTCCTCTCACTCACTTCTTTCGAGAGAAACTTCTTCTCTAGAAAGGATACATTCTCATCAATGAATATCTTGCCTTCGGATCTATGATAGAAGGTGTACCCAACATTTTCTTTTGGGTATCCTATGAAGACGCACTTCTCCGATTTGGGTTTGAGCTTATCAGGTTGAAAAATTTTCACATAAGCATTGCAACCTCAAACTTTAAGAAACGACAGCTTAGGTTTCTTTCCAAACCATAGTTCATACGGTGTCGTCTCAACGGATTTGGATGGTGCCCTATTTAATGTGAATGTAGTTGTCTCTAATGCATAACCCCAAAATGATAGTGGTAAATCGGTAAGAGACATCATAGATCACACCATATATAATAAAGTACGGTTACGACGTTCAGACACACCATTACGCTGTGGTGTTCCAGGTGGCATGAGTTTTCTGAAACTATTCCACATTGTTTTAGTTGAATGCCAAACTCGTAACTCAAATATTCGCCTCTGCGATCAGATCATAGAAACTTTATTTTCTTGTTACAATGATTTTCCACTTCACTCTGAAATTCTTTGAACTTTTCAAATGTTTCAGACTTACGTTTCTTCAAGTAGATATACCCATATCTGCTCAAATCATCTGTGAAGGTCAGAAAAATAATGATACCCGCCATGAGCCTCAATACTCATCGGACCTCATACATTAGTATGTATTATATCCAATAAGTCAGTTGCTCACTCCATTGTTCTAGAGAACGGAGTCTTAGTCATCTTTGCCCATGAGGCATGGTTCACAAGCATCAACTGATTCATAATCAAGTGATTCCAAAAGCCCATCAGCATGGATTTTCTTCATGTGCTTTACACCAATATGACCTAAACGGCACTGCCACAAATAAGTTGCACTATCATTATTAACTTTGCATCTTTTGGTTTCAATATTACGAATATGTGTATCACTACAATCGAGATTCAACAAACCATTTTCATTGGGTGCATAACCATAGAAGGTTGTATTCATGTAAACAGAATAACAATTATTCTCTAACTTAAATGAATAACTGTATTGAAATAAACATGATCAAATCATATCCATGCTCAACGCAAACACCAAATAACACTTATTTAGGTTCAACACTATTCCCGAAAGTGTAGGGAGTGTACGATGATGATCATATCAATCTTGGAACCACTTCCAACATTCATCTTCACTTCACCCTTAACTAGTCTATGCTCATTCTGCAACTCCCGTTTCGAATTACTAATCTTAGCAACTGAACCAGTATCAAATACCGAGGGGTTGCTATAAACACTAGTAAAGTACACATCAATAACATGTATATCAAATATAGCATTTGTTCACTTTGCCATCCTTCTTATCCGCCAAATACTTGGGGCAGTTCCGCTTCCAGTGACCAGTCCCTTTGTAGTAGAAGCACTTAGTCTCATGCTTAGGTCCATACTAGGGCTTCTTCACTTGAGCAGCAACTTGCTTGCTGTTCTTCTTGAAGTTCCCTTTCTTTCCATTTGTCCTTTTCTTGAAACTAGTGGTCTTGTTAATCATCAACACTTGATGCTCTTTCTTGATTTCTAGCTTCATCGATTTCATCATAATGAAAAGCTCGGGAATCATTTTCGTCATCCCTTGCATACTATAGTTCATCACAAAGTTCTACTAACTTGGTGATTGTGACTAGAGAATTCTGTCAATCGCTATTTTATCTGGAAGATTAACTCCCACTTGATTCAAGCGATTGTAGTACCCAGACAATCTGAGCACATGCTCACTGCTTGAGCTATTCTCCTCCATCTTTTAGCTATAGAACTTGTTGGAGACTTCATATCTCCCAACTCAGGTATTTGCTTGAAATATTAACTTCAACTCATCTCATATGGTCCATGACATTCAAAACGTCTTTGAAGTCCCGATTCTAAGCCTTTTAAGCATGGTGCACTAAACTATCAAGTAGTCATCATATTGAGCTAGCCAAACGTTCATAACATCTACATCTACTCCTGCAATAGGTTTGTCACCTAGCGGTGCATCAAGGACATAATTCTTCTGTGCAGCAATGAGGATAAACCTCAGATCACGGATCCAATGCGCATCATTGCTACTAACATCTTTCAACTTAGTTTTCTCTAGGAACATATCAAAAATAAAACAAGGGAGCTAAACGCGAGCTATTGATCTACAACATAGATATGCTAATACTACCAGGACTAAGTTCATGATAAATTTAAGTTCAATTAATCATATTACTTAAGAACTCCCACTTAGATAGACATCCCTCTAATCCTCTAAGTGATCACGTGATCCATATCAACTAAACCATGTCCGATCATCACGTGAGATGGAGTAGTTTCAACGGTGAACATCACTATGTAGATCATATCTACTATATGATTCACGCTCGACCTTTCGGTCTCCGTGTTCCGAGGCCATATCTGTTATATGCTAGGCTCATCAAGTTTAACCTGAGTATTCCGCGTGTGCAACTGTTTTGCACCCGTTGTATTTGAACATAGAGCCTATCACACCCGATCATCACGTGGTGTCTCAGCATGAAGAACTTTCGCAATGGTGCATACTCAGGGAGAACACTTTATACTTTGATAATTTAGTGAGGGATCATCTTATAATGCTACCGTCAATCAAAGCAAGGTAAGATGCATAAAAGATAAAGATCACATGCAATCAATATAAGTGATATGATATGGCCATCATCATCTTGTGCTTGTGACATCCATCTCCGAAGCACTGTCATGATCACCATCGTCACCGGCGCGACACCTTGATCTCCATCGTAGCATCGTTGTCGTCTCGCCAATCTTATGCGTCTACGACTATAATGAGAGAAAAAGAGAGAAGGGACAATGTTACTATCCTTTTGCCACACTTGTGCTTCAAAGTAGCACCATGATCTTCATGATAGAGAGTCTCCTATATTGTCACTTTCATATACTAGTGGGGATTTTTCATTATAGAACTTGGCTTGTACATTCCAACGATAGGCTTTGCGGGAGTCCTGGACTAGGGGGTCTCTGGACAGCCGGATTATATCCTTTGGCCGGACTGTTAGACTATGAAGATACAAGATTGAAGACTTTGTCTCATGTCCGGATGGGACTCTACTTGGCGTGGAAGGCAAGCCCTAGCCCTCTTCCTTTGTAACCGTCCCTGTGTAACCCTAGCCCTCTCCGGTGTCTATATAAACCGGAGGGTTTTAGTCCGTAGGACAACATACAATCATACCATAGGCTAGCTTCTAGGGTTTAGCCTCTCTGATCTCGTGGTAGATCTACTCTTGTACTACCCATATCATCAATATTAATCAAGCAGGACGTAGGGTTTTACCTTCATCAAGAGGGCCTGAACCTGGGTAAAACATCGTGTCCCCTGCCTCCTGTTACCATCCGCCTTAGACGCACAGTTCGGGACCCCCTACCCGAGATCCGCCGGTTTTGACACCGACATTGGTGCTTTCATTGAGAGTTCCTCTGTGTCGTCGTCGTTAGGCTTGATGGCTCCTTCTATCATCGATAGCGATGCAGTCCAGGGTGAGACTTTTCTCCCCGGACAGATCTTTGTGTTCGGCGGCTTCGCACTGCGGGCCAACTCGCTTGGCCATCTGAGCAGATCGAAAGTTACGCCCCTGGCCACCAGGTCAGATTTGGAAGCTTAAACTACACGGCCGATATCCGCGGAGACTTGATCTTCGACGGATTTGAGCCTCTGCCTTGTGCGCCATGCGGTCACGATGAGTACAATTTAGCTCTACCATTAGATGGTGTTCAAGAGATCGCACCGGCAGCCGCCCCGACCCTCAATTCGGAGCCAGTTGTGTCGTCCATCGACGGGTGGATGGACCCTGCCACGGAGGCCTTACCCTCAGCGGCGATCGAGCCGAACATCGACCTTACCCTGCACGAGAGCCGTGTTGTTAGACTGCCGGATCCTTCTCCGGCCACGGACTCCGAACCGCCTGCGCTCGTTCCTAGCGAATCCGATTGGGCGCTGATCATGGAGTTTACCTCCGCGGATATTTTTCAGCACTCGCCCTTTGGCGACATACTGAACTCACTAAGGTCTCTCTCCTTGTCAGGAGGATCCTGGCCGAACTATGTCCGGCAGGATTGGGATGCGGATGACAAAGAAATTCGCTGCCCACCCACCACCCACTTAGTAGCCACTGCCGACGACTTAACCGACACGCTCGACTTCGACTCCGAAGACATCGACGGTATGGACGACGATGCAGGAGACGAAGAGGAACCACTGCCCACAGGGCATTGGACAGCCACCTCATCATACGATATATACATGGTGGACACACCCAAAGAAGTTAATGGCGACGAGACAGCGGAGGATGACCCCTCCAAGAAGCAACCCAAGCGCCGACGTCAGCGGCGCCGCTCTAAGTCCCGCCAAAGCAAAAGTGGTGATACTAGCACAGGAGATAATAACACTCCGGATAGTGTCGAAGATGGAAACAATCCCCTCCAGCAAGATTTAGAGCAGGAGGATGGAGGAGCCAGCCCTCCAGAGAGAGCGGCAGATGGAGAGGCGGAGGATGATAATTACATGCCCCCCTCCGAAGACGAGGCAAGCCTCGACGATGCCGAATTCGTCGTGCCAGAGGATCCCGTCAAACAAGAGAGCTTCAAGCGCCGGCTTATAGCCACGACAAATAGCCTTAAGAAAAAGCAGCAGCAGCTTCAAGCTGATCAAGATCTGCTAGCTGATAGATGGATTGAAGTCCTCGCGGCCGAGGAATATAAACTCGAACGCCCCTCCAAGAGTTACCCAAAATGCAGGTTACTACCCCGACTGGAGGAAGAAGCGTATGTCGTGGCTGATCAGCCACCTCGTGGCCGCGATAGAGAGGCATTCCAGCCAAAAACTCAGCCCGCACCCCAACATCATTCAAATAAAAAGGCATGGGGAAATACGCCAGACCTGTGAGACATATTGAGGACAAAGCAAAGCATGCAAGATCGATCTACGGATCACGAGGGTGCGCCACTATGCGAGACGATAAACGTCACGCCGGATATAGTAAAAGTAAATCCGGCCGGGCCGAACACAGCGGGCAAGACCCATTCGAGCTGTGTCGCGATATAGCCCAATACAGAGGCGCCGCACACCCCCTATGCTTCACAGACGAAGTAATGGATCATCAAATCCCAGAGGGTTTCAAACCCATAAATATTGAATCATACGACGGCACAACAGATCTTGCGGTATGGATTGAGGATTTCCTCCTCCACATCCACATGGCCCGCGGTGATGACTTACACACCATCAAATACCTCCCACTAAAGCTCAAAGGACCAGCACGGCATTGGCTTAATAGCTTGCCAGCAGAGTCCATTAGCTGTTGGGAAGATCTGGAGGCCGCATTCCTCGACAACTTTCAGGGCACTTATGTGCGACCACCAGATGCTGATGACTTGAGCCACATAATTCAGCAGCCAGAAGAATCGGCCAGGCAATTCTGGACTCGGTTCCTAACAAACAAAAATCAAATCATCGACTGTCCGGATGCAGAGGCCCTAGCAGCTTTCAAACACAACATCTGCGACGAGTGGCTAGCCCGGCACCTTGGTCAGGAAAAGCCGAAATCTATGGCAGCCCTCACGACACTCATACCCACTTTTGCGCGGGAGAAGACAGCTGGCTGGCTCGCAGTAATAACATATCAAAGAACCATGGTACTTCGGATACCAAGGACGGCAATAGCAGGTCATGTCGCACCAAACATAAGTGTCGCATTAACAGCGACAATACCGAGGATACGGCAGTCAATGCCGGATTCAAAGGCTCTAAACCCGGTCAACGGAAAAAGCCATTCAAAAGAAGCACTCCGGGCCCATCCAGTTTGGACCGTATACTCGACCACTCGTGTCAAATACACGGTACCCCCGACAAGCCAGCCAACCACACCAATAGGGATTGTTGGGTGTTCAAGCAGGCCGGCAAGTTAATTGCCGAAGACAAAGATAAGGGGTCACACAGCAATGACGAAGAGGAGCCCCGGCAGCCGAACACCGAAGGACAGAAGAGGTTCCCCCCACAAGTGCGGACGGTGAACATGATATACGCAACACACATCCCCAAGAGGGAGTGGAAGCGTGCGCTCAGGGACGTATATGTGTTGGAGCCAGTCACCCCAAAGTTCAACCCATGGTCCTCCTGTCCGATCACCTTCGACCGCAGGGACCACCCCACTAGCATCCGTCATGGCGGATTCGCCGCACTGGTCCTAGACCCAATCATTGACGGATTTCACCTCACTCGAGTCCTTATGGATGGCGGCAGCAGCCTGAACCTGCTTTACCAGGACATAGTGCACAAAATGGGTATAGACCCCTCAAGGATCAAACCCACGAAAACGACCTTTAAAGGCGTCATACCAAGTGTAGAGGCCCATTGCACAGGCTCAATTACACTTGAAGTGATCTTCGGATCCCCGGATAACTTCCGAAGCGAAGAATTAATCTTCGATATAGTCCCGTTCCACAGTGGCTATCATGCACTGCTCGGGCGAACCGCATTTGCGAAATTCAATGCGGTACCACATTATGCATACCTCAAGCTCAAGATGCCAGGACCTCGGGGGGTTATTACAGTTAATGGAAACACAGAGCGCTCTCTCCGAATGGAGGAGCACACTGCGGCCCTCGCAGCGGAAGCGCAAAGCGGCCTCTCAAGGCAATCCACCAGTTCAGCGTTTCAAAACCCGGACACCTTCAAGCGCGCTCAGAGTAATTGGCAACTAGACCGCCTGGCACGATCTGAGCTCACGTAGCAATGCGGCCCCCACCCCAATCCCAGCCAAACGGTGAAATCCGTGCCACGCGTACATAATTACGCATCAAAAATACCATGGGCACAGGTGGGGAGGGGGCACAACTATGGCACGCCCCAATACGCGGCCTAAACCGCACTAGGGGCTTCCCCGCTTTGTTATTTTTATTTTTCAAGACCTTAATCTCTGGAAACCCTGTCTGGCAGCATGATTGTCGAACACATGATGCAGCAACCAAGGAGGCAGAAAGCTACATCACACCATGGAACTCCCAGGTGGATTACGATAACGAGTGAAATATTTGCTTTAATACTATTCCTCAGCTTGCCCTTGGAAGGGACATAGTCCTACTTTTTGCTTATTGCACTATCTGTATCATTCTGCTTTAAGGCACCTTTTGTATAAACAATGCATAACATTGCGACTATTATTGCATTCTTGTTTTATATATATGTGTTCATTAATGACGCCTTGCAACCGTACACTTTGGTACGACCAATACATCAAGGGCTTAAGTACCCCACAATATGGTGTGAGAAGTCCAAACACTTTCACAAGTGCGGCACCCCGAACTTATAGCATTATATGCATCAGCTCCGAATCATGTCTTTGGTCAAATGTTGGGTTTGCCCGGCTCCTATGTTTTGGTACCTTACGTTCCGCTCTATCGGCTAAGGTAGCACTAGGAGAACTACTGCGATTGTGCCCTGGTTCTGCTGGGCTAAGCACCTCAGTAGAGAAAGCTAAAACTGACTGTCATGATAAGGCGAGAGACTGGTCGTTGTTCGGCGAGGTTTTGAGTCCCTAAAGACTTATGCCGCTTAGGGCAAGGAGCCGGTCCTTTCCGGCTTAAAGGCGTGTATCGCGCCCCGAATTCGGCCTTCTGAATACTAGGGGCTTCGCTGAAATTTAAAATTATAGAATTCTATGGCTAAGTGAGAGTGATAAAGCATTATTAGTCCGGTTGCCTTGTTCGTTGTGCTGAGCACCTCCCTCGAAGGACCCAAAAATGGGAACAAGAGTGCTCAGGTTTATCCCGAACACCCCAGCACTCGTGGCATGGGGGTAGAAGCCAAGGACTAGCCATCTCTCAGATTGGATAAACAGCCAAACAGAAGGTAATATTTTAAATTCAAACAAGCGTTGCATAGCGCATATGAAACAAGTTTTCATCATACAGGATCACACGAGCAAGTTCACTCAAATATTACATCTTTTGGACATTCGTCCGCTACAAGACGGGCACCCTTCAGGACACCCTCATAATAAATTTCGGGGGTGCGATGCTCCTTGCCCTGCGGCGGTCCTTCCTTGATCAGCTTCACGGCGTCTAGCTTGGCCCATTACACCTTCACACGGGCGAAAGCCCGGCGTGCACCTTCGATCCAGACGGACCGCTTGATGACTTCCAGCCGTGGGCAGGCATCCACAAGCCGCCTCACCAGGCCGAAGTAGCTGTTCGGAAGGGCGTCGCCAGGACACAGCCAGACTATAAGGCCCTTCATGGCCTGTTCGGCCGCCTTGTGCAGCTCGACCAGCTGCTTTAGCTGGTCGCTCAAAGGCATTGGGTGTTTGGTCCCAGTATACTGAGACCAGAACAGCTTCTCTGTTGAGCTTCCCTCCTCGGCCTGGTAAAACTATGCGGCATCCGACACGCTGCGGGGCAAATCTGCGAATACTCCTGGAGAGCTCTGGATTCGGGTAAGTAATAGGTAATTTACTTTCACATGCTTGCTTTGCATATAGAATGCCTTACCCGCCGCTATTTTCTTCATCGCGTCAATCTCCTGGAGGGCCTTTTGGGCTTCGGCCTTGGCACTCTTTGCGCTCTCGAGGGCCGCGGCAAGCTCAGACTCTCGCGTCTTCGAGTCATGCTCCAACGCCTCGTGCTTCGTCACGAGGGCCTGGAGCTCTTGCTGCACCTCGCCCACCCGAGCCTCTTGCCTTTCCCGCTCGGTGCACTCCTTGGCCGCTTTATCTTCGGCCTCGGACAGCACTTGCTTTAGGGTCGCCACTTCGGTCGTGGCCCCTGGCAAATTCATGATGATCCTGTCATTTTGCAATCGCATTCTTTTCATACATATCCATAGACTAGGTACTACTTACCTTTTTTCTCCTCGAGCTGCCTCTCGGCAAGGCCGAGCTCGTCCTTGGACCCTTTAAGGTCCTGCTTCAGTGCCGCGACCTCCACAGTCAGTGCGGCAGATGCCAGCAGCGAAGCCTGCATACGCATATTGACATACTTATATTAGACTCCTGCGTTATTGTTTGATCCTCTGTTAGGCTTTTCTTTGTGAACACCGAACAGAGCATCAGGGGCTACTGTCTATGAGGTAATATTTTTCCTATATTTTAAACACTTACCTCAAAGCCTGTTAGAAGTCTGGCACATGCTTCAGTCAGTCCGCTCTTGGCGGACTGAACCTTTTGGACCACCGCACTCATAATAGTACGGTGCTCCTCGTCGATGGAAGCGCTGCGAAGCGCTCCCAGCAGATTGTCCGGCGCCTCTGGATGGACAGAGGTCACTGGCACAGGCGTCTTGCCCCTCTTGGAAGGAGGCCGCCTGCACGAGTCCGGAACCACTAGAGGCTCCGGCGCGGTGTTCGGCTGAGGGCCGAACTCGGAGCCCTCAGGGGCCTTGTTCCCTCTGCTCCCGGAGTCCGTAAGGTCGCCTTGAGGCACCTCCGGGACTGTCTCCCCTCAACCCTGTGCCTCTTGAGACAATACCTCGGCGTCATCCGCAGGGCAAGGGGAGGTGGCGGTCGGAAGTGGATCGCTATCCATATTCGACGAGCCCAGGGAGCCGTCCGATGATACATCGATACGGGCTCATGGCAGTCTGCATAATATTTGGCGTTAGGGGAAGCAGTGCGACAAAGGAATGCTATGAGTTACTCTGGTATCCGAATACTTACGACTTCGCCAGGGGCTTGGCCCTGAGCAGCCACTCGTCTTCGCCTGCGGTGGCGGTGGTAGAACTGCCCGGAAGGAGAGTCCTTCCCTTCTTGGACCCTTCGCCCCCCCCCCCCCGGTTGGGGCGGCCTTCCTTTTCTTGTCTCCCCCATCTGAAGGGGGAGCATCTTCTTCTTCCTCCTCGTCTTCGGGGGAGGAGTGTGTCGCAGAGTTATCGGACGATGAGTCCGATGACGCCTGGTGTCGGGAACTCTTCGGGTTCCCTTGGCCTTCTTGGTCTTCTCCGGCACCTTGTAAGGATCCGGAGTCAACATCTTCGTCAGGAGAGTGTCTGCTGGGCCTTCGGGCAAAGGAGCCGGACAGTCGATCTGTCCGGCCATCTCCTGCCAGTCCTGTCAAAGGTATGGGAGCTTAGATCCCGCATAGAGTCAAACTATGAAAAACAAGTATCCTGTGAGAGGTAAAACAGCTTACCGCACTGGCTTGGCGCTTCGTGCAGAATCCGCGATCCTCGGTAGTGGGAGGGGGAACCTCGGCACCCTTGAATAGCACCTTCCAGGCATCCTCGTGAGTTGTGTCGAAGAGCCTGTTCAGAGTTCGGTGCTGGGCCGGGTCGAACTCCCACAAGTTGAAAGACTGTTGTTGGCACGGGAGGATCCGGCGGATGAGCATGACCTGGACTACGTTGACGAGTTTGAGCTTCTTGTTCACCATGTTTTGAATACATGTTTGGCGTCCGGTCAGCTCTCCCGAACTACCCCAGGACAGGCCCTTCTCTTGCCAGGAGGTGAGCCGCGTGGGGATGCCAGATCGGAACTCGGGGGCCGCTGCCCATTTAGGGTCACACAGCTCGGTGATGTAGAACCACCCCGATTGCCACCCCTTTACGATCTCCATGAAGGAGCCCTCGAGCCATGTGACGTTGGGCATCTTGCCCACCATGGCGCATCCGCACTCCGCCTGGCAGCCGCTCACTACCTTCAGCATGACATTGAAGGTCTTCAGCCATAAGCCGAAGTGGGGCTTGATGCGAAGGAAGGCCTCGCACACGACGATAAACGCAGAGATGTTGAGGATGAAGTTCGGGGCCAGATCGTGAAAATCCAGGCCGTAGTAGAACATGAGCCCCCGGACGAATGGGTGGAGAGGGAATCCCAGTCCGCGGAGGAAATGGGTAAGGAACACTACCCTCTCATGGGGCCTGGGGGTGGGGATGAGCTGCCCCTCATCTGGGAGCCGGTGCGCGATGTCGTCGGGCAGGTATCCGGCTCTCCTCAGCTTCTTGATGTGTCCCTCTGTGACGGAGGAGACCATCCACCTGCCTCCCGCTCCGGACATGGTTGGAGAAGGTCGAGGTGGGAAATGCGGATTTGGGCGCTGGAGCTCGAGTGTGAGAAAATGGATGAGCAAAGGAGGAAAAAGGCGTGGATGAAAAGGTGAATCCTTATCCCTTTATATGGGCGGACGAAACTATGCGTCCCCACTAGCCTGGTAAAACTCGCTTATCCCCCAAGCGCCGTAATCGATGGTGCGGTTGGTTTACCCACGCCCGTATTGATGAGAATCCCGTGATAAGGGGACACGATCTCTGCTTTGACAAGACGTGTCAAAAAACTGCCTCGCGTTATGTGCGGGGTTGGTTAAAGGAAACGGTTCGAATAATCACCGGGCCATGACATAATGTCGTGTTGCAAAAACAAGTCAGCAAATTAGATTTGTGGACATATTATTCTCTCTACGGTGGTATGTGGAACTTATTTTGCAGGGTCGGACACTATCCTTGTATTCAAATTCTTCCGTGATGTATTCGGAGGAGGAACCCAACTTGCAATGCCGAAGACAAGACTGCACGCCGGACTCATCGTCGTTGAAGCCTGGTTCAGGGGCTACTGAGGGAGTCCTGGATTAGGGGGTCTCCGGACAGCCGGATTATATCCTTTGGCCGGACTGTTAGACTATGAAGATACAAGATTGAAGACTTCGTCTCGTGTCCGGATGGGACTCTACTTGGCGTGGAAGGCAAGCTAGGCAGTACGGATATGTATATCTCCTCCTTTGTAACCGACCTTGTGTAACCCTAGCCCTCTCCGGTGTATATATAAACCGGAGGGTTTTAGTCCGTAGGACAACATACAATCATACCATAGGCTAGCTTCTAGGGTTTAGCCTCTCTTATCTCGTGGTAGATCTACTCTTCTACTACCCATATCATCAATATTAATCAAGTAGGACGTAGGGTATTACCTCCATCGAGAGGGCCCGAACCTGGGTAAACATCGTGTCCCCTGCCTCCTGTTACCATCCGCCTTAGACGCACAGTTCGGGACCCCCTACCCGAGATCCGCCGGTTTTGACACCGACAAGCTTCCTCAAATTGCCCTAGGTCTTCATGAGCAAGCAAGTTGGATGCACACCCAATTAGTTTTTGTTTTTGCTTTCATAAACTTATAGCTCTAGTGCATCCGTTGCATGGCAATCCCTACTCACTCACATTAATATCTATTGATGGGCATCTCCATAGCCCGTTGATACGCCTAGTTGATGTGAGACTATCCCCTTCTTTTTGTCTTCTCCACAACCACCTTCTATTCCACCTATAGTGCTATATCCATGGCTCACGCTCATGTATTGGGTGAAAGTTGAAAAGGTTTGAGAACATCAAAAGTATGAAACAATTGCTTGTCTTGTCATCGGGGTTGTGCATGATTTAAATATTTTGTGTGATGAAGATGGAGCATAGCCAGACTATATGGTTTTGTAGGGATAAGCTTTCTTTGGCCATGTTATTTTGAGAAGACATAATTATTTTGTTAGTATGCTTGAAGTATTATTGCTTTTAAGTCAATATTAAACTTTTTTGAATCATACATATCTGAACATTCATGCCACAATAAAGATAATTACATGCATAAATATGTTAGGTAGCATTCCACATCAAAAATTCTATTTTTATCATTTACCTACTCGAGGACGAGCAGGAATTAATCTTGGGGATGCTTGATACGTCTCCAACATACCTATAATTTTTTATTGTTCCATGCTATTATATTATCTAGTTTTGGGGACTAACCTATTAACCTAGAGCCCAGTGCCAGTTCTTATTTTTTTTCCTTGTTTTAGAGTTTTGCAGATAAGGAATACCAAACGGAATCAAAACGGAATGAAACTTTCGCGATGATTTTTCTTTGACCAGAAGATATCTAGAGGGCTTGGAGTGCACGTTTGGAAAGCCGTGAGGTGGCCACAAGGTCAGGAGGCGCGCCCAGGGGGTAGGGCGCGCCCCCACCCTTGTGGGCCCCTCGTGACTCCACCGACCTATTTCTCTGCCTATATATTCTCAAATATCCCAAAACCTTCCAGGGGAGCCACGAAACCACTTTTTCACCACCGCAACCTTCTGTACCCGTGAGATTCCATCTAGGGGCCTTCTCCGGCGTCCTGCCGGAGGGGGATTCGATTACGGTGGGCTTCAACATCAACACCATTGCCTCTCCAATGAAGCATGAGTTGTTTACCACAGACCTACGGGTCGATAGCTAGTAGTTAGATGTCTTCTTCTCTCTCTTTGATTCTCAATACCATGTTCTCCTCGATGTTCTTGGAGATCTATTCGATGTAATACTTTTTTGCGATGTGTTTGCCGAGATCCGATGAATTGTGGATTACGATCAGCTTATCTATGAATATTATTTGAATCTCCTCTAAATACTTATATGCATGATTTGATATCTTCTCAAGTCTCTTCGAACTATCGATTTGGTTTGGCCAACTAGATTTGTTTTTCTTGCAATGGGGGAAGTGCTTAGCTTTGGGTTCAATCTTGCGGTGCTCGATCCTAGTGACAGACGGGGAACCGACATGTATTGTATTGTTGCCATCGAGGATAATAAGATGGGGTTTTCATCATATTGCTTGAGTTTATCCCGCTACATCATTTCAGCTTACTTAATGTGTTACTCTGTTCTTCATGAACTTATTACTCTAGATGCAGGCAGGAGTCAGTCTACTTGATATGGACGTGATTCCTATATTCATGATCATTGCCTTAGATATCGTCATAATTATGCGCTTTTCTATCAATTGCTCGGCAGTAATTTCTTCACCCACCGTAATATTTTCTATCTTGAGAGAAGCCTCTAGTGAAACCTATGGCCCCCGGGTTTATTTTCCATCATATAAGTTTCTAATCTACAATTTTAGTTTTTGATTTACTTTCTTTTGCAATCTTTTACTTTCCGTTCCATAAACCAAAAATACCAAAAATATTACTTTACCCTTTATCCATCTATATCAGATCTTACTTTGCAAATAACCGTGAAGGGATTGACAACCCCTTTATTGCGTTGGGTGCAAGTAGGTGTTTGTTTGTGCAGGTAATCGGTGGCTTGTGCGTTGTCTCCTACTAGATTGATACCTTTGGTTCTGAAAACTGAGGGAAATACTTACTCTACTTTGCTGCATCACCCTTTCCTCTTCAAGGGAAAAATCAACATAAGCTCAAGAGGTAGCAGGGGAAATGTGACTTGTGATCGGGGAGAAAAGGGGGAGAGGAAGGGGGCGGGGGTAGATATTTCGGCGGTTGGCCAAAAAATTTGAAATGTGGAGGGAAACTTTGCGGTGTGTCGTCGGACACCATTCACTTTGAACGACTATGTGCATCCCAAACGATTCTTCTGCTTTATGCACATGGGATGAGTTTGATAATTCAAATTTTGGTGGAAGGGTACTGTCCACATCCACGTCATTGCACAATTTAACATCACTTGCTAATTTGGGCATACAAAAGAGCGTACAACACAGACCACACTTACTGAATCGAGCAATTTTAGTAATTAAACAGAGCCAGTTGACCTAAACATTGCTCTAACAAAAGACCAACATTAAAAACAAAGGCTAAGTACGCATAATTTTAACAAAGCCGCCGCTGCGCCGGCCTATGCATCCCCGGTGTGAGATGAGATGTTGATGACTTGTCCTGGCGACATGCCGTCGTTGGTGGACTCCGCGTCCCCCCTGCTGAAGTTGACCGTGTCCTCATCCTCGTCCTCCTCCTCGGCGCCGCACTCGAGGTTGTAGTACTCATAGTACTGGTTGCGCCAGAGCTCGAGTTGGTACTCCACCACCGATTCCTCGATGGACAGACTCTTCTCTACCTCGTTCTCGGCCATGCGCAACTCCTCCTCCAGGCGCTTCTCGATCTCCGCCGCCTCCTGCATCTCCAGCTCCCGCTCAGCAATCTCATGAGGAAGCAGGTGATCCATGGCCACTGCCGCCTTTTCGGATGTGGGTTGCATGCTAGATTCTGAGGTGGCGTAGAATATCTTGGTGTGTGCATCCTTGATCTTGGTGTGGATGGCCTCGACCCGGGCTAGGGCAACATTGGCGGCATGTACGGCAGCTCGAGCACTCTCGGCATTTCCAGCCGCCGTCACAGTAGCAGCTGCAGCTGTCTCGGCTGCTGTAGCTGCCCTGTCGGCTGCCGTAGACGCCCTCTCGGTGGATGCGGCCATGCTCAATGCGGATGCGGCGGCACTCTCGGCGCAGGTGGTGGCTGATGACCCACAAGTATAGGGGATCTATCGTAGTCCTTCCGATAAGTAAGAGTGTCGAACCCAACGAGGAACAGAAGGAAATGATAAGCGGTTTCCAGCAAGGTATTCTCTGCAAGTACTAAAATAAGTGGGAACAGATAGTTTTGTGATAGGATAATTTGTAACAAGCAACAAGTAACAAAAGTAAATAAAGTGCAGCAAGGTGGCCCAATCCTTTTTGTAGCAAAGAACAAGCCTGGACAAACTCTTATATAGAGAAAAGCGCTCCCGAGGACACATGGGGATATGGTCAAGCTAGTTTTCATCACGTTCATATGATTCGTGTTCGGTACTTTGATAATTTGGTATGTGGGTGGAACGGTGCTTGGGTACTGTCCTTACTTGGACAAGCATCCCACTTATGATTAACCTCTATTGCAAGCATCCGCAACTACAACAAAAGTATTAAGGTAAACCTAACCATAGCATGGAACATATGGATCCAAATCAGCCCCTTACGAAGCAATGCATAAACTAGGGTTTAAGCTTCTGTCACTCTAGCAACCCATCATCTACTTATAACGTCCCAATGCCTTCCTCTAGGCCCAAATAATGGTGAAGTGTTATGTAGTCGATGTTCACATAACACCACTAGAGGAGAGACAACATACATCTCATCAAAATATCGAACGAATACCAAATTCACATGACTACTAATAGCAAGACTTCTCCCATGTCCTCGGGAACAAACGTAACTACTCACAAAGCATAATCATGTTAATAATCAGAGGGGTATTAATATGCATATAGGATCTGAACATATGATCTTCCACCAAATAAACCAACTAGCATCAACTACAAGGAGTAATTAACACTACTAGCAACCTACTAGTACCAATCCCGGACATGGAGACAAGAATTGGATACAAGATATGAACTAGGGTTTTGAGAGGAGATGGTGCTGGTGAAGATGTTGATGGAGATTGCCCTCTCCCGATGAGAGGAGCGTTGGTGGTGACGATGGCGATGATTTCCCCCTCCCGGAGGGAAGTTTCCCTAGCAGAACAGCTCTGTCAGAGCCCTAGATTGGATCCGCCAAGGTTCCTCCTCGTGGCGGCGGAGTTTCGTCCGAGGAGATGGCTTATGATTTTTTCCTCATCGAAAGACTCCATATAGCAGAAGATGGTCATCGGAGGGCCACCAGGGGGCCCACGAGGTAGGGGCGCGCCCATAGGGGTAGGGCGCGCCCCCCACCCTCGTGGGTAGGGTGTGGCCCCCCTGGTGAACTTCTTGCGCTCATTATTTTCTATATATTCTGAAAATGTCTTCCGTGAAGTTTCAGGACTTTTGGAGCTGTGTAGAATAGATCTCTAATATTTGCTCCTTTTCCAGCCCGGAATCCCAGCTGCCAACATTCTCCCTCTTTATGTAAACCTTGTAAAATAAGAGATAATAGGCATAAGTATTGTGACATAATGTGTAATAACATCCCATAATGCAATAAATATAGATATAAAAGCATGATGCAAAATGGCCGTATCAACTCCCCCAAGCTTAGACCTCGCTTGTCCTCAAGCGAAAGCCGAAATCGAAAAATATGTCCACATGTTTAGAGATAGAGGTGTCGATAAAAGTAAAATACGGACATGAGGGCATCATGATCATTCTTAGAACAACAACTTATATAATTCTTGTCATATGATTTCTTATGCTAGAGTAATAATTCAATCACAATTTCAAGTATGGATCGTAAACTTCATTGAAAACTAACAAACTATAGTCTCAGTCATTGGAGCAATTGCAATTTATCATAACATAGGAAAGAGTCAATATATAAGAGCTTTTCAGCAAGTCCACATACTCAACTATCATATAGTCTTTCACAATTGCTGACACTCACGCAATACTTATGGGTATGGAGTTTTAATCAGACATAGAGAAAGGTAGGGGCTTATAGTTTTGCCTCCCAACGTTTTACCTCAAGGGTAATGTCAACAATAATAGTTCATGAAAACTCACATCCAATTAGCCATATATACCAGGATCTTTCCAACATACTGTGCTTGCCAAAGGATAAAATGTAAAAAGGAACGGTGAAGATCACCATGACTCTTATGCAAGGTAGGAGATAAAAGTAAAAGATAAGCCCTTTGCAAAGGGAAGCAGAGGTTGTCATGTGCTTTTAGGGTTGGATGCACAAAATCTTAATGAGAAAGAATGTCACTTTATATTGCCACTTGTGATATGGACCTTTATTATGCAGTCTGTCGCTTTTATTTCTTCCATATAACACGATCGTATAAAGCTTATTTTCTCCCACACTAATAAGGCATACATATTTAGAGAGCAATTTTTGTTGCTTGCACCGATGACAACTTACTTGGAGGATCTTACTCAATCCATAGGTAGGTATGGTGGACTCTCATGGCAAAACTGGTTTAAGGGTATTTGTAAGCACAAGTAGTATCTCTACTTGGTGCGATGAATTTGGCTAGCATGAGGGGGAAAGGCAAGCTCAACCATGTTGGATGATCCATGACAATATAATTTATCTCAGATGTAAGAAAACATAACCCATTACGTTGTCTTCCTTGTCCAACGTCAACTCTTTAGCATGTCATATTTTAATGAGTGCTCACAATCATAAAAGATGTCCAAGATAGTATATTTATATGGGAAGACCTCTCTTTCTTTATTACTTCCTATTAATTGCAATGATGACCAAAACTATGTTTGTCAACTCTCAACAACTTTTATTCATCATATTTTTTCTATGTGAGCTCATTACTCTCCATAAGATCCATATGATCTCTTTGTTTCCTTTTTTATTTATTTCTCTTTTCTTTTATTCACTTAGGATCATGGCAAAATAATCAAGCCCTTGACTCAACACTAATCTTTATTATATATAGCTCACGGACTCGATTACATAGAGGGATCATAAAGCAAAATTCAAAACTAGATCATGCCATAAACTTTATTCTACTAGATCAAGATATTACCAAAAGGATCGAAATAAGAAAAACGGCAAAGATAAAAGTGATGGTGATACGATACCGGGGCACTTCCCCCAAGCTTGGCAGTTGCCAAGGGGAGTGCCCATACCAGATACTCAATTCTTCTTTGTTGGTGGAGAAGGTGATGGTTTTGTTGATGGCGTAGGTTTCTTCCTTAATTTACGCTTGAGGACAGAGTTTTGGTCCCTTAGGTCATCGATCTCCTGCTCCAGGCTCAGTATCTTTTTGCATAGTTCCTACTTGTTTTCCTGCAAGAGGCGAAAAGGGATAAAATCGATCTTAGGTTTCTTTACTCTATCCGGGAGGCTTGACTTTTTGAACTCCACATGCATGTCCCCAGGTTGAGGTAATGGGACTTCGTCTTCTTCTGAGCTCGTATCCTCCCTTCCCTTGGGTTCATAGTCCTCTTCTTCTTCCGTAGTCCAACCACAATGCTCCACATCCCCATAGACCTTAGGATCTGCAAGGTAATCAGCCACATAGCTTTCTCCTTCCGAATCCTAGGACGACATGTTGCTCTAATCTGCAGCAGGACAGCTTGAAACAAAAATAGAGAATATTTGCGTGATACAGGAGTCAAAACCTTCGGGAGATCATATAATGAATTTTTACCGACCAAAATACGTGTCGTGTAAGAAAACAGAGTCCGGAAAGCGCACGAGGTGCCCACGAGGGTAGGGCGCGCCCTCCACCCTCGTGGAGCCCTCGTGTCCTTCCCGGACTGCTTCTTATTTTTCTATTTTTCTAAATATTCCAAAACAGAGAAATATTGCCATAAAACTGTTTTGGAGTCGGTTTACTTACCGTACCACATACCTATTCCTTTTCGGAGTCTGAAACGTTCCGGAAAGTGTCCCTTATGTATTCCTCCGGGGTTACAGTTTCAATAACATTGGTTTCAACATTTATGGGAATACCTGAGATATAGTGTTTGATTCTTTTACCGTTCACCACCTTCGGATTTGTGCCTTCGAAGTTGTTGATTTTTATGGCACCGGAACGATAGACCTCCTCGATAACGTAAGGACCTTCCCATTTAGAGAGAAGTTTTCCTGCAAAAAATCTTAAATGAGAGTTGTATGGCAATACATAATCGCCTACATTAAACTCACGCTTTTGTATCCTTTTATCATGCCATCTTTTAACTTTTTCTTTAAACAAGTTGGCATTTTCGTAGGCTTGGGTTCTCCATTCATCGAGTGAGCTAATATCAAATAACCTCTTCTCACCGGCAAGTTTAAAATCATAATTGAGCTCTTTAATAGCCCCATATGCCTTGTGTTCTAGTTCGAGAGGTAAGTGACATGCTTTTCCATAAACCATTTTATACGGAGACATACCCATAGGATTTTTATATGCAGTTCTATAAGCCCATAATGCATCATCAAGTTTCTTGGACCAATTCTTTCTAGACCTATTGACAGTCTTTTGCGAAATTAATTTGAGCTCTCTATTACTCGATTCTACTTGACCACTAGACTGAGGGTGATAAGGAGATGCAATTCTATGATTAACATCATACTTAGCAAGCATTTTACGGAAAGCACCATGAATAAAATGTGAACCACCATCAGTCATTAAATATCTAGGGACTCCAAATCTTGGAAAAATAACTTCTTTACGCATTTTAATAGAAGTGTTATGATCAGCACTACTAGTTGGAATAGCTTCAACCCACTTAGTAACGTAATCAACAGCAACTAAAATATGTGTATATCCATTAGAGGCAGGAAAAGGTCCCATATAGTCAAAGCCCCAAACATCAAATGGTTCAATAACGAGTGAATAGTTCATAGGCATTTCTTGACGTCTACTAATATTACCAATTCTTTGACATTTATCACAAGATAAGACAAACTTACGGGCATCTTTGAAGAGAGTAGGCCAATAAAAACCAGATTGCAATACCTTATGTGTAGTTCTATCTCCAGCATGGTGTCCTCCATAAGCTTCAGAGTGACACTTGCGTAGGATTTGTTCATGTTCATGATCAGGTACACAATGTCTAATAACACCATCTACTCCTTCTTTATAAAGATGTGGGTCATCCCAAAAGTAATGTCTAAAATCATAGAAGAACTTTTTCTTTTGCTGGTATGTGAAACTAGGTGGTATGAATTTGGCAACAATGTAATTAGCATAATCAGCATACCAAGGAGCAGTATAAGAGGCATTTATGACATTTAATTGCTCATCAGGAAAGCTATCATCAATAGGTAGTGGGTCATCAAGCACATTTTCTAACCTAGACAAGTTGTCTGCAACGGGGTTCTCAGCTCCCTTTCTATCAACAATATGTAAATCAAATTCTTGTAGCAAGAGAACCCATCTAATAAGTCTAGGTTTAGCATCTTTCTTTTCCATAAGATATTTAATAGCAGCATGATCAGTGTGAATAGTTACTTTAGAATCAACAATATAAGGTATGAACTTATCACAAGCAAATACAACTGCTAAGAATTCTTTTTCAGTAGTAGCATAATTTCTTTGAGCATTGTCTAGGGTTTTACTAGAATATTGAATAACATTTAACTCCTTATGAACTCTTTGCCCTAGAACAGCACCTACAACATAATCACTAGCATCACACATAATTTCAAAGGGTGAATTCCAATCAGGTGGCTGAACAATAGGTGCAGAGATCAATGCTTTCTTAAGTATTTCAAATGCTTCTACACAATCATCATCAAAGACAAATGGTATATATTTTTGTAATAAATTAGTCAGAGGCCGAGAAATTTTTGAGAAGTCCTTAATGAACCTCCTATAAAATCCGGCATGACCAAGGAAACTTCTTATACCTTTGATGTCCTTGGGGCATGGCATCTTTTCAATAGCATCAACTTTGGCTTTATCAACTTCAATACCTCTTTCAGAAACTTTATGCCCCAAGACAATACCTTCATTAACCATAAAGTGGCACTTTTCCCAATTCAAGACAAGATTAGTTTCTTCACATCTCTGCAAAACTCGATCAAGGTTGCTCAAGCAATCATCAAAAGAAGATCCATAGACGGAGAAATCGTCCATGAAAACCTCACAAATCTTTTCACAAAAGTCAGAGAATATAGCCATCATGCATCTTTGAAAGGTAGCAGGTGCATTACATAAACCAAAAGGCATACGTCTATAAGAAAAAGTACCAAAAGGGCAAGTAAAATTAGTCTTTGATTGATCTTTGGCTGACACGGGTATTTGAGAGAAACCAGAATAACCATCTAGAAAGCAAAAATGTGTATGTTTGGATAATCTTTCTAGCATTTGATCGATAAAAGGTAAGGGGTAATGATCCTTTTTAGTCGCCTTATTTAATTTGCGGAAATCAATTACCATCCTATAACCTGTAATAATTCTTTGAGGAATCAATTCATCTTTATCATTAGGAATGACAGTAATACCTCCCTTCTTAGGGACACAATGGACAGGACTTACCCACTGACTATCAGCAACAAGATAGATTATACATGCCTCAAGGAGCTTTAGTATTTCCTTTCTTACCACTTCTTTCATTTTAGGATTCAGCCGTCGTTGATGATCATGAACTGGTTTAGCATCTTCTTCCAAATTTATTTTATGTTGACATAGAGTGGGACTAATTCCCTTAAGATCCTCAAGAGTATACCCAATAGCAGCACGGTGCTTCTTCAGAGTTTTCAATAATCTCTCTTCCTCATGCTCTGAAAGGTTAGCACTAATAATAACAGGATATATCTTTTTTTCATCAAGATAAGCATATTTAAGAGTATCAGGCAATGGTTTAAGCTCAAACACGGGATCACCCTTGGGTGGATGAGGATCCCCTAGGATTTCAACAGGCAAATTGTGTTTCAGGATAGGTTCCTGTTTAAATAATACTTCATCTATTTCCCTTCTTTCATTCATAAACATATCTTTTTCATGGTTTAGCAAATATTGTTCTAAAGGATCACTAGGAGGTACGGCAATAGAAGAAAGACCAATAATTTCATCCTTACTAGGTAATTCTTCTTCACGGTGTTGTCTACTAAATTTAGAGAAATTAAATTCATGAGACATATCATCTAAACCGATAGTAACAACATCCTTTTTGCAATCTATCTTAGCATTAACAGTGTTTAAGAAGGGTCTACCAAATATAATAGGACAAAAGCTATCTTGTGGGGAACCAGGAACAAGAAAATCAGCAGGATATTTAGTTTTCCCACACAAGACTTCAACATCTCTAACAATTCCCATTGGTGAAATAGTATCTCTATTGGCAAGTTTAATTGTGACATCAATATCTTCTATGTCAGCAGGTGCAATATCATGCATAATTTCTTTGTATAAGTTGTAAGGTATTGCACTAGAACTAGCACCCATATCACATAAACCATGATAACAATGATCTCCTATTTTAACATAAATAACAGGCATGCCTACCACAGGTCTGTTTTTATCTTTTGCACAAGGTTTAGCAATTCTAGCAGTCTCATCAAGGAAATGAATAACATGCCCACCAATATTATCAGACAAGAGATCTTTAACAATAGCAATATCAGGTTCAACTTTAATTTGCTCAGGAGGTGTATAAGTTTTAATATTGCTTTTACGAACCATAGTTGAAGCTTTAGCATGATCTTTTATCCTAACAGGAAAAGGTGGTTTCTCAACATAAGTGGTAGGAACAATAGGATCATTATAAGTGACAGTCTTTTCTTCAACTTTAATAGGTGCAGCTACTTTTACTTCCATGGGAGGATGATATTTAAACCACTTCTCCTTGGGGAGATCAACATAAGTAGCAAAAGATTCACAGAAAGAAGCTACTACCTCAGAGTCAAGTCCATATTTAGTGCTAAATTTACGGAAAACATCGGTATCCATAAAAGATTTAACACAATCAAACCTAGGTGTCATACCTGACTCCTTACCTTCGTCGAGGTCCCAATCTTCAGAGTTGCGTTTAATTCTTTCCAATAAATCCCATTTGAATTCAATAGTCTTCGTCATAAAAGAGCCAGCAGAAGAAGTATCGAGCATGGTGCGATTGTTATCAGAAAGCCGAGCATATAAATTTTGAATAATCATCTCTCTTGAGAGCTCATGATTGGGGCATGAATATAACATTGATTTAAGCCTCCCCAAAGCTTGAGCGATGCTTTCTCCTTCGCAAGGCCAAAAATTATATATATAATTGCGATCACGATGAACAAGATGCATAGGATAACTTCTGATGGAATTCCAATTTCAATCGTTTGCAGTTCCATGACCCCGTATCATCACATAGCCTATACCATGTCAATGCATCTTCCTTTAAAGATAAAGGGAAGACCTTCTTTTTAATAACATCTCCGGGTACACCTGCAAGCTTAAATAATCCACAAACTTCATCCACATATATTAGGTGCTCATCAGGATGCGTTGTTCCGTCTCCTGCAAAAGGATTAGCTAGCAGTTTTTCTATCATACCCGAAGGAATTACAAAGCAGACATTTTCATTTTCAGTAGGTTCAGTAGGTTGAGGAGAAACTCTTTGCTCTACTGGCCGGGGTGAAGATACCCCGAACAAGCCCCTCAGAGGATTACTTTCCATAGTAACAAGTGACAGTAAATTTCAGCACACTATATAAACTTTCCTTACCAAATTCCACCTACCAAAGGCGCTTCACTCCCCGGCAACGGCGCCAGAAAAGAGTCTTGATGACCCACAAGTATAGGGGATCTATCATAGTCCTTCCGATAAGTAAGAGTGTCGAACCCAATTAGGAGCAGAAGGAAATGATAAGCGGTTTCCAGCAAGGTATTCTCTGCAAGTACTAAAATAAGTGGGAACAGATAGTTTTGTGATAGGATAATTTGTAACAAGCAACAAGTAACAAAAGTAAATAAAGTGCAGCAAGGTGGCCCAATCCTTTTTGTAGCAAAGAACAAGCCTGGACAAACTCTTATATAGAGAAAAGCGCTCCCGAGGACACATGGGGATATGGTCAAGCTAGTTTTCATCACGTTCATATGATTCGTGTTCGGTACTTTGATAATTTGGTATGTGGGTGGAACGGTGCTTGGGTACTGTCCTTACTTGGACAAGCATCCCACTTATGATTAACCTCTATTGCAAGCATCCGCAACTACAACAAAAGTATTAAGGTAAACCTAACCATAGCATGGAACATATGGATCCAAATCAGCCCCTTACGAAGCAATGCATAAACTAGGGTTTAAGCTTCTGTCACTCTAGCAACCCATCATCTACTTATAACGTCCCAATGCCTTCCTCTAGGCCCAAATAATGGTGAAGTGTTATGTAGTCGATGTTCACATAACACCACTAGAGGAGAGACAACATACATCTCATCAAAATATCGAACGAATACCAAATTCACATGACTACTAATAGCAAGACTTCTCCCATGTCCTCGGGAACAAACGTAACTACTCACAAAGCATAATCATGTTAATAATCAGAGGGGTATTAATATGCATATAGGATCTGAACATATGATCTTCCACCAAATAAACCAACTAGCATCAACTACAAGGAGTAATTAACACTACTAGCAACCTACTAGTACCAATCCCGGACATGGAGACAAGAATTGGATACAAGATATGAACTAGGGTTTTGAGAGGAGATGGTGCTGGTGAAGATGTTGATGGAGATTGCCCTCTCCCGATGAGAGGAGCGTTGGTGGTGACGATGGCGATGATTTCCCCCTCCCGGAGGGAAGTTTCCCTAGCAGAACAGCTCTGTCAGAGCCCTAGATTGGATCCGCCAAGGTTCCTCCTCGTGGCGGCGGAGTTTCGTCCGAGGAGATGGCTTATGATTTTTTCCTCATCGAAAGACTCCATATAGCAGAAGATGGTCATCGGAGGGCCACCAGGGGGCCCACGAGGTAGGGGCGCGCCCATAGGGGTAGGGCGCGCCCCCCACCCTCGTGGGTAGGGTGTGGCCCCCCTGGTGAACTTCTTGCGCTCATTATTTTCTATATATTCTGAAAATGTCTTCCGTGAAGTTTCAGGACTTTTGGAGCTGTGTAGAATAGATCTCTAATATTTGCTCCTTTTCCAGCCCGGAATCCCAGCTGCCAACATTCTCCCTCTTTATGTAAACCTTGTAAAATAAGAGATAATAGGCATAAGTATTGTGACATAATGTGTAATAACATCCCATAATGCAATAAATATAGATATAAAAGCATGATGCAAAATGGCCGTATCAACTCCCCCAAGCTTAGACCTCGCTTGTCCTCAAGCGAAAGCCGAAATCGAAAAATATGTCCACATGTTTAGAGATAGAGGTGTCGATAAAAGTAAAATACGGACATGAGGGCATCATGATCATTCTTAGAACAACAACTTATATAATTCTTGTCATATGATTTCTTATGCTAGAGTAATAATTCAATCACAATTTCAAGTATGGATCGTAAACTTCATTGAAAACTAACAAACTATAGTCTCAGTCATTGGAGCAATTGCAATTTATCATAACATAGGAAAGAGTCAATATATAAGAGCTTTTCAGCAAGTCCACATACTCAACTATCATATAGTCTTTCACAATTGCTGACACTCACGCAATACTTATGGGTATGGAGTTTTAATCAGACATAGAGAAAGGTAGGGGCTTATAGTTTTGCCTCCCAACGTTTTACCTCAAGGGTAATGTCAACAATAATAGTTCATGAAAACTCACATCCAATTAGCCATATATACCAGGATCTTTCCAACATACTGTGCTTGCCAAAGGATAAAATGTAAAAAGGAACGGTGAAGATCACCATGACTCTTATGCAAGGTAGGAGATAAAAGTAAAAGATAAGCCCTTTGCAAAGGGAAGCAGAGGTTGTCATGTGCTTTTAGGGTTGGATGCACAAAATCTTAATGAGAAAGAATGTCACTTTATATTGCCACTTGTGATATGGACCTTTATTATGCAGTCTGTCGCTTTTATTTCTTCCATATAACACGATCGTATAAAGCTTATTTTCTCCCACACTAATAAGGCATACATATTTAGAGAGCAATTTTTGTTGCTTGCACCGATGACAACTTACTTGGAGGATCTTACTCAATCCATAGGTAGGTATGGTGGACTCTCATGGCAAAACTGGTTTAAGGGTATTTGTAAGCACAAGTAGTATCTCTACTTGGTGCGATGAATTTGGCTAGCATGAGGGGGAAAGGCAAGCTCAACCATGTTGGATGATCCATGACAATATAATTTATCTCAGATGTAAGAAAACATAACCCATTACGTTGTCTTCCTTGTCCAACGTCAACTCTTTAGCATGTCATATTTTAATGAGTGCTCACAATCATAAAAGATGTCCAAGATAGTATATTTATATGGGAAGACCTCTCTTTCTTTATTACTTCCTATTAATTGCAATGATGACCAAAACTATGTTTGTCAACTCTCAACAACTTTTATTCATCATATTTTTTCTATGTGAGCTCATTACTCTCCATAAGATCCATATGATCTCTTTGTTTCCTTTTTTATTTATTTCTCTTTTCTTTTATTCACTTAGGATCATGGCAAAATAATCAAGCCCTTGACTCAACACTAATCTTTATTATATATAGCTCACGGACTCGATTACATAGAGGGATCATAAAGCAAAATTCAAAACTAGATCATGCCATAAACTTTATTCTACTAGATCAAGATATTACCAAAAGGATCGAAATAAGAAAAACGGCAAAGATAAAAGTGATGGTGATACGATACCGGGGCACTTCCCCCAAGCTTGGCAGTTGCCAAGGGGAGTGCCCATACCAGATACTCAATTCTTCTTTGTTGGTGGAGAAGGTGATGGTTTTGTTGATGGCGTAGGTTTCTTCCTTAATTTACGCTTGAGGACAGAGTTTTGGTCCCTTAGGTCATCGATCTCCTGCTCCAGGCTCAGTATCTTTTTGCATAGTTCCTACTTGTTTTCCTGCAAGAGGCGAAAAGGGATAAAATCGATCTTAGGTTTCTTTACTCTATCCGGGAGGCTTGACTTTTTGAACTCCACATGCATGTCCCCAGGTTGAGGTAATGGGACTTCGTCTTCTTCTGAGCTCGTATCCTCCCTTCCCTTGGGTTCATAGTCCTCTTCTTCTTCCGTAGTCCAACCACAATGCTCCACATCCCCATAGACCTTAGGATCTGCAAGGTAATCAGCCACATAGCTTTCTCCTTCCGAATCCTAGGACGACATGTTGCTCTAATCTGCAGCAGGACAGCTTGAAACAAAAATAGAGAATATTTGCGTGATACAGGAGTCAAAACCTTCGGGAGATCATATAATGAATTTTTACCGACCAAAATACGTGTCGTGTAAGAAAACAGAGTCCGGAAAGCGCACGAGGTGCCCACGAGGGTAGGGCGCGCCCTCCACCCTCGTGGAGCCCTCGTGTCCTTCCCGGACTGCTTCTTATTTTTCTATTTTTCTAAATATTCCAAAACAGAGAAATATTGCCATAAAACTGTTTTGGAGTCGGTTTACTTACCGTACCACATACCTATTCCTTTTCGGAGTCTGAAACGTTCCGGAAAGTGTCCCTTATGTATTCCTCCGGGGTTACAGTTTCAATAACATTGGTTTCAACATTTATGGGAATACCTGAGATATAGTGTTTGATTCTTTTACCGTTCACCACCTTCGGATTTGTGCCTTCGAAGTTGTTGATTTTTATGGCACCGGAACGATAGACCTCCTCGATAACGTAAGGACCTTCCCATTTAGAGAGAAGTTTTCCTGCAAAAAATCTTAAATGAGAGTTGTATGGCAATACATAATCGCCTACATTAAACTCACGCTTTTGTATCCTTTTATCATGCCATCTTTTAACTTTTTCTTTAAACAAGTTGGCATTTTCGTAGGCTTGGGTTCTCCATTCATCGAGTGAGCTAATATCAAATAACCTCTTCTCACCGGCAAGTTTAAAATCATAATTGAGCTCTTTAATAGCCCCATATGCCTTGTGTTCTAGTTCGAGAGGTAAGTGACATGCTTTTCCATAAACCATTTTATACGGAGACATACCCATAGGATTTTTATATGCAGTTCTATAAGCCCATAATGCATCATCAAGTTTCTTGGACCAATTCTTTCTAGACCTATTGACAGTCTTTTGCGAAATTAATTTGAGCTCTCTATTACTCGATTCTACTTGACCACTAGACTGAGGGTGATAAGGAGATGCAATTCTATGATTAACATCATACTTAGCAAGCATTTTACGGAAAGCACCATGAATAAAATGTGAACCACCATCAGTCATTAAATATCTAGGGACTCCAAATCTTGGAAAAATAACTTCTTTACGCATTTTAATAGAAGTGTTATGATCAGCACTACTAGTTGGAATAGCTTCAACCCACTTAGTAACGTAATCAACAGCAACTAAAATATGTGTATATCCATTAGAGGCAGGAAAAGGTCCCATATAGTCAAAGCCCCAAACATCAAATGGTTCAATAACGAGTGAATAGTTCATAGGCATTTCTTGACGTCTACTAATATTACCAATTCTTTGACATTTATCACAAGATAAGACAAACTTACGGGCATCTTTGAAGAGAGTAGGCCAATAAAAACCAGATTGCAATACCTTATGTGTAGTTCTATCTCCAGCATGGTGTCCTCCATAAGCTTCAGAGTGACACTTGCGTAGGATTTGTTCATGTTCATGATCAGGTACACAATGTCTAATAACACCATCTACTCCTTCTTTATAAAGATGTGGGTCATCCCAAAAGTAATGTCTAAAATCATAGAAGAACTTTTTCTTTTGCTGGTATGTGAAACTAGGTGGTATGAATTTGGCAACAATGTAATTAGCATAATCAGCATACCAAGGAGCAGTATAAGAGGCATTTATGACATTTAATTGCTCATCAGGAAAGCTATCATCAATAGGTAGTGGGTCATCAAGCACATTTTCTAACCTAGACAAGTTGTCTGCAACGGGGTTCTCAGCTCCCTTTCTATCAACAATATGTAAATCAAATTCTTGTAGCAAGAGAACCCATCTAATAAGTCTAGGTTTAGCATCTTTCTTTTCCATAAGATATTTAATAGCAGCATGATCAGTGTGAATAGTTACTTTAGAATCAACAATATAAGGTATGAACTTATCACAAGCAAATACAACTGCTAAGAATTCTTTTTCAGTAGTAGCATAATTTCTTTGAGCATTGTCTAGGGTTTTACTAGAATATTGAATAACATTTAACTTCTTATGAACTCTTTGCCCTAGAACAGCACCTACAACATAATCACTAGCATCACACATAATTTCAAAGGGTGAATTCCAATCAGGTGGCTGAACAATAGGTGCAGAGATCAATGCTTTCTTAAGTATTTCAAATGCTTCTACACAATCATCATCAAAGACAAATGGTATATATTTTTGTAATAAATTAGTCAGAGGCCGAGAAATTTTTGAGAAGTCCTTAATGAACCTCCTATAAAATCCGGCGTGACCAAGGAAACTTCTTATACCTTTGATGTCCTTGGGGCATGGCATCTTTTCAATAGCATCAACTTTGGCTTTATCAACTTCAATACCTCTTTCAGAAACTTTATGCCCCAAGACAATACCTTCATTAACCATAAAGTGGCACTTTTCCCAATTCAAGACAAGATTAGTTTCTTCACATCTCTGCAAAACTCGATCAAGGTTGCTCAAGCAATCATCAAAAGAAGATCCATAGACGGAGAAATCGTCCATGAAAACCTCACAAATCTTTTCACAAAAGTCAGAGAATATAGCCATCATGCATCTTTGAAAGGTAGCAGGTGCATTACATAAACCAAAAGGCATACGTCTATAAGAAAAAGTACCAAAAGGGCAAGTAAAATTAGTCTTTGATTGATCTTTGGCTGACACGGGTATTTGAGAGAAACCAGAATAACCATCTAGAAAGCAAAAATGTGTATGTTTGGATAATCTTTCTAGCATTTGATCGATAAAAGGTAAGGGGTAATGATCCTTTTTAGTCGCCTTATTTAATTTGCGGAAATCAATTACCATCCTATAACCTGTAATAATTCTTTGAGGAATCAATTCATCTTTATCATTAGGAATGACAGTAATACCTCCCTTCTTAGGGACACAATGGACAGGACTTACCCACTGACTATCAGCAACAAGATAGATTATACATGCCTCAAGGAGCTTTAGTATTTCCTTTCTTACCACTTCTTTCATTTTAGGATTCAGCCGTCGTTGATGATCATGAACTGGTTTAGCATCTTCTTCCAAATTTATTTTATGTTGACATAGAGTGGGACTAATTCCCTTAAGATCCTCAAGAGTATACCCAATAGCAGCACGGTGCTTCTTCAGAGTTTTCAATAATCTCTCTTCCTCATGCTCTGAAAGGTTAGCACTAATAATAACAGGATATATCTTTTTTTCATCAAGATAAGCATATTTAAGAGTATCAGGCAATGGTTTAAGCTCAAACACGGGATCACCCTTGGGTGGATGAGGATCCCCTAGGATTTCAACAGGCAAATTGTGTTTCAGGATAGGTTCCTGTTTAAATAATACTTCATCTATTTCCCTTCTTTCATTCATAAACATATCTTTTTCATGGTTTAGCAAATATTGTTCTAAAGGATCACTAGGAGGTACGGCAATAGAAGAAAGACCAATAATTTCATCCTTACTAGGTAATTCTTCTTCACGGTGTTGTCTACTAAATTTAGAGAAATTAAATTCATGAGACATATCATCTAAACCGATAGTAACAACATCCTTTTTGCAATCTATCTTAGCATTAACAGTGTTTAAGAAGGGTCTACCAAATATAATAGGACAAAAGCTATCTTGTGGGGAACCAGGAACAAGAAAATCAGCAGGATATTTAGTTTTCCCACACAAGACTTCAACATCTCTAACAATTCCCATTGGTGAAATAGTATCTCTATTGGCAAGTTTAATTGTGACATCAATATCTTCTATGTCAGCAGGTGCAATATCATGCATAATTTCTTTGTATAAGTTGTAAGGTATTGCACTAGAACTAGCACCCATATCACATAAACCATGATAACAATGATCTCCTATTTTAACATAAATAACAGGCATGCCTACCACAGGTCTGTTTTTATCTTTTGCACAAGGTTTAGCAATTCTAGCAGTCTCATCAAGGAAATGAATAACATGCCCACCAATATTATCAGACAAGAGATCTTTAACAATAGCAATATCAGGTTCAACTTTAATTTGCTCAGGAGGTGTATAAGTTTTAATATTGCTTTTACGAACCATAGTTGAAGCTTTAGCATGATCTTTTATCCTAACAGGAAAAGGTGGTTTCTCAACATAAGTGGTAGGAACAATAGGATCATTATAAGTGACAGTCTTTTCTTCAACTTTAATAGGTGCAGCTACTTTTACTTCCATGGGAGGATGATATTTAAACCACTTCTCCTTGGGGAGATCAACATAAGTAGCAAAAGATTCACAGAAAGAAGCTACTACCTCAGAGTCAAGTCCATATTTAGTGCTAAATTTACGGAAAACATCGGTATCCATAAAAGATTTAACACAATCAAACCTAGGTGTCATACCTGACTCCTTACCTTCGTCGAGGTCCCAATCTTCAGAGTTGCGTTTAATTCTTTCCAATAAATCCCATTTGAATTCAATAGTCTTCGTCATAAAAGAGCCAGCAGAAGAAGTATCGAGCATGGTGCGATTGTTATCAGAAAGCCGAGCATATAAATTTTGAATAATCATCTCTCTTGAGAGCTCATGATTGGGGCATGAATATAACATTGATTTAAGCCTCCCCAAAGCTTGAGCGATGCTTTCTCCTTCGCAAGGCCAAAAATTATATATATAATTGCGATCACGATGAACAAGATGCATAGGATAACTTCTGATGGAATTCCAATTTCAATCGTTTGCAGTTCCATGACCCCGTATCATCACATAGCCTATACCATGTCAATGCATCTTCCTTTAAAGATAAAGGGAAGACCTTCTTTTTAATAACATCTCCGGGTACACCTGCAAGCTTAAATAATCCACAAACTTCATCCACATATATTAGGTGCTCATCAGGATGCGTTGTTCCGTCTCCTGCAAAAGGATTAGCTAGCAGTTTTTCTATCATACCCGAAGGAATTACAAAGCAGACATTTTCATTTTCAGTAGGTTCAGTAGGTTGAGGAGAAACTCTTTGCTCTACTGGCCGGGGTGAAGATACCCCAAACAAGCCCCTCAGAGGATTACTTTCCATAGTAACAAGTGACAGTAAATTTCAGCACACTATATAAACTTTCCTTACCAAATTCCACCTACCAAAGGCGCTTCACTCCCCGGCAACGGCGCCAGAAAAGAGTCTTGATGACCCACAAGTATAGGGGATCTATCATAGTCCTTCCGATAAGTAAGAGTGTCGAACCCAATTAGGAGCAGAAGGAAATGATAAGCGGTTTCCAGCAAGGTATTCTCTGCAAGTACTGAAATAAGTGGTAACAGATAGTTTTGTGATAGGATAATTTGTAACGAGCAACAAGTAACAAAAGTAAATAAAGTGAAGCAAGGTGGCCCAATCCTTTTTGTAGCAAAGGACAAGCCTGGACAAACTCTTATATAGAGAAAAGCGCTCCCGAGGACACATGGGAATATGGTCAAGCTAGTTTTCATCATGTTCATATGATTCGCGTTCGGTACTTTGATAATTTGGTATGTGGGTGGATCGGTGCTTGGGTACTGTCCTTACTTGGACAAGCATCCCACTTATGATAACCTCTATTGCAAGCATCCGCAACTACAGCAAAAGTATTAAGGTAAATCTAACCATAGCATGAAACATATGGATCCAAATCAGCGCCTTACGAAGCAATGCATAAACTAGGGTTTAAGATTTTGTCACTCTAGCAACCCATCATCTACTTATAACTTCCCAATGCCTTCCTCTAGGCCCAAATAATGGTGAAGTGTTATGTAGTCGACGTTCACATAACACCACTAGAGGAGAGACAATATGCATCTCATCAAAATATCGAACGAATACCAAATTCACATGACTACTAATAGCAAGACTTCTCCCATGTCCTCGGGAACAAACGTAACTACTCACAAAGCATAATCATGTTCATAATAAGAGGGGTATTAATATGCATATAGGATCTGAACATATGATCTTCCACCAAATAAACCAACTAGCATCAACTACAAGGAGTAATTAACACTACTAGCAACCCACTAGTACCAATCCCGGACTTCGAGACAATAATTGGATATGAACTAGGGTTTTGAGAGGACATGCTGCTGGTGAAGATGTTGATGGAGATTGCCCTCTCCCGATGAGAGGAGCGTTGGTGGTGACGATGGCGATGATTTTCCCCTCCCGGAGGGAAGTTTCCCCGGCAGAACAGCTCTGTCGGAGCCCTAGATTGGATCCGCCAAGGTTCCGCCTCGTGGCGGCGGAGTTTCGTCCGAGGAGATGGCTTATGATTTTTTCCTCATCGAAAGACTCCATATAGCAGAAGATGGTCATCGGAGGGCCACCAGGGGGGCCACGAGGTAGGGGGGCGCGCGCCCCATCCTCGTGAGCAGGGTGTGGCCCCCCTGGTGAACTTCTTGCGCTCATTATTTTTTTTATATTCTGAAAATGTCTTCCATGAAGTTTCAGGACTTTTGGAGCTGTGCAGAATAGTTCTCTAATATTTGCTCCTTTTCCAACCCAGAACCCCAGCTGCCGACATTCTCCCTCTTTATCTAAACCTTGTAAAATAAGAGAGAATAGGCATAAGTATTGTGACATAATGTGTAATAACAGCCCATAATGCAATAAATATCGATATAAAAGCATGATGCAAAATGGACGTATCAGTGGCGCTCGGGGAGGACGCGGCCACCATACGAGCCTTAATGAAGCGTTTCCATGGCGTCATATTTGCAAGAAGGGGTAGCGGGAATGGGGATCGGGATTCATGGATTCATGGGTTGCCGGCACTGGAGCAAACAAGCCGGTGAAGCTTAAGGAGGAAGACTTAAATAGACCCAAGAATTTTCATTGCAAACGGTTCTTACAAAAAAACTGTGCCTGATGTTGTTGATATTTTTTATTAGTTGTGAAAAACGGATTTGGAGTAAAGTGGCAACGGATGGTGTTTTAAATGTATGAGAAAATGTGTAGTACTAATACAACTGTCATGTGAAAATTTCAAAAAAATTAGGGGTCATTTGACCTTTTAAAGACATTTAAATGATTTTCTAGCCATTTAATGATCGTAATTCAAATTTGAACTACATGTACATGCAACAGCTAACCATAATGGTTTGAAAAGTAATATTTTGTGTACTGGTGTGCAAGTTAATTCCATGTGCAGTAAATTGGAAGGAAATTTCGAACATATTGGTCTCACGGATATGACACAATTAAGCATGGAGTGCCATGGCATTTAAATTCCAAAAATTAAAAAAAGATCAGAAACACATGAAACCTTTCTTGATGTAATGTCATGCCACCAAGATGATGTGGTAAAAAATTTGGCATGTTTGACGAAAGTTTAGACACACACCCCTCACAAACCGAAGCAACTCACTAGAAGGCTCGTGGTTCCGAGAGGGAACAATGCATGCTTGATGACGAATAGGCGATAGCTTCCTCTTACGGGCTTCAAAAACTTTCTACAGTTAACATGCACTAATACATTTGTTGTGTCAAAATTTGGAAATTTTAAGGGGTCATTTGACCTTTTTAAGTCATTTAAGTGATTTTTCTAGCCATTTAATGACTGTAATCCAAATTTGGACTACATCTACATGCAATGGCTAACCACAACGATTTGAAAAATCATATTTGTGTACTTGTGTGCGAGTTAATTCCATGGGCATTAAATTGGAAGGAGATTTCAAACATATAGGCCTCACGCCCTGGACACATGCATGGAGTGCCATGCCATTTAAATTCCAAAAAAATAAAAAGAGATCAGAAACTCATGAAACCTTTTTTGATGTAATTTCATGCCACCAAGATGATCTGGTAAAAAAATTGGCATGTTTGACAAAAGTTTGGACACACACCCCTCACAAACCGGAGCAACTCACTAGAAGGCTCGTGGTTCCGAGAGGGAACAATGCATGTTTGATGACGAACGGGAGATAGCTTCCTCTTACGGGCTTCAAAAAATCTCTACAGTTAACGTGCACTAATACAACTGTCGTGTCAAAATTTGGAAAATTTCAGGGGTCATTTGACCTTTTAAAGACATTTAAGTGATTTTCTAGCCATTTAATGACCGTAATCCAAATTTGAACTACATCTACGTGCAACGGCTAACCATAACGGTTTGAAAAATCATATTTGTGTACTTGTGTGCAAGTTAATTCCATGTGTAGTAAATTGGAAGGAAATTTCAAACATATTGGGCTCACGGCTATGACACAATTAAGCATGGAGTGCCATGGCATTTAAATTCCAAAAAAAAGATCAGAAACACATGAAACCTTGCTTGATGTAATGTCATGCCAGCAAGATGATGTGGTAAAAAATTGGCATGTTTGACGAAAGTTTGGACACACACCCCTCACAAACCGGAGCAACTCACTAGAAGGCTCGTGGTTTCGAGAGGGAATAATGCATGTTTGATGACAAAAGGGAGATAGCTTCCTCTTACGGCCTTCAAATTTTTTCTGCATTTAACGCACAGTAATACAACTGTCATGTGAATTTTGGAAAATTTCAGGATCATTTGACCTTTTAATGATATTTAAGTGATTTTCTAGCCATTTAATGACCGTAATTCAAATTTTAACTACATCTACATGCAATAGCTAACCGTAACGGTTTGAAAAATCATATTTGTGTACTTGTATGCGAGTTAATTTCATGTGCAGTAATTTAGAAGGAATTTTCAAACATATTGGTCTCACGACATGGACACATGCATGGAGTGTCATGGCATTTTAATTCCAAAAAATTAAAAAATGATTAGAAAAACATGAAACCTTGCTTGATGTAATGTCATGCCACCAAGATGATGTGGTAAAAAAATTGGCCTATTTGACGAAAATTTGGACACACACCCTCACAAATCGGAGCAACTCGCTAGAAGGCTCGTGGTTCCAGGAGGGAACAATGCATGTTTGATGACGAACGGGAGATAGCTTCCACTTACAGCCTTTAAACTTTTTCTACATTTAACATGCACTAATACAACTTTCATGTGAAAATTTGGAAAATTCTAGGGGTCATTTGACCTTTTAAAGAGGTACAGCGACGTGTTATACAAAAGGTTTTTAACCCCTTTCCGTGATGGCATTTGGAACCATCGCCAAGTGAGTGTGGGCGCTAGGGGGGTCCTTCCCACACGACCCAGAAATCATCGGGGATAGGCCCTCTTAGGACACAGGCTGGGGCCGTGTGCTATCGGGCGAGTCATCGAAACCCAATTATTTCCGTGGGTATGTACATCCCACACGGTAATCCGAGAAAAACATTTCTGTAGGTATGTACATCCCACACGGTGAATCCCAGAAAATCATTTTTGTAGGTATGTACATCCCACACGGTGAATCCCAGAAAATCATTTCCGTAGGTATGTACATCCCACACGGTGAATCCTACAAAAACATTTCCGTAGATATGTATATCAGACACGGTTCTTTATGTGGAAACTTTTGTGCAAGGTGGCCTAACGCAAACAGTTCGCTGCCGGAAGCCATGTGTGATTGTTAGTTGATCGAACACGCCTACTTTCTAGAAACCGTGCGGGTTATTTGAGTTCATCACCCACGGTGCTGTCTGAGTAACCGTCTGCAATAGAAAACCCCAATAAGTAGGGTAATTAGCCAATTATTGATAATCCATGTACTAATCAAATTGATATTTCTTATAAAACACACCAAATATTTCATATCTGTATAATAGCAACCAGGATTTCATAATCGATTACATCAGATAGCTTCGGCACTCAGTTACGCCACTACACAACAGCACCAAGTTTCACATGCAGCATCAAAAACCTTTGGAAAGTAGCATCATACATGGTAAATAGACAGATGAATCTCATCTGGGAAACTACAGAAGCGGAAGGCAAATATTGAGCCTTCAGTGATGTTGAATGTCCTTGCAACTTTAGGCCAGTGGCTATGGATAATTGCCCGCCCAACCTTCGTCCTCTTCAACAAGACTTCAATATTGTACCGTGGGTGTTGAATGAATACCTTCCTCGCCTCTTGACCATGCAGGTGGTTTGAGAGGTAATCATCGGTGAACTTCTTTGAAAAGTACTGAAAACAAAGCTATGCATAAATCGTTGTTATAAATTCTGAAATGGTGCAAGGGGTAAAAAAAGGTAAAAGAGTTAGTACCATCCTATAGTTGACTGATGTCTTCTTCATTGTGCAAACAAAGATCTTGCTGTTATTCGTCGCAAGTTTCTTCATCCTAACAATCTTCCTGAGTTTCTTGACTTGACTGATAGTCATGGACATCTCATTTCCCCATATGAAAAATGGGTTGAATAGTGGGTCTAAGCCTCTGACAGCAGGACCTACGTGTGCAAGACCAAATTGTAAGAAACCTAAATATTAGAATGATTCCTGCAACTGCACAATAATGTGCTATTAGCCAAAGGACCCTGCTTGAACAAACCTCAATGGTAAACCGCGGTATCTCCCATTGTTTCCCTACAACACACATAAGGAAGATCTTGATCAGGTTAACTGAGAGTTGCCATACTATCAGTAGAATATGTATTGAGTACAGCCAAATTCGATTGGTGTCACATGCATAAAAATACAAAATTGTACCCACAGCAAATGAAAATCAAATTGCAGAACTGAACCAAACAGTTAAATGGATAGCAGACCAAATGAACCAAAATAGTTAACTGAGCACAACATTGCAGAATAGAAACATGTACTAGAAGATAAGACAGTTAACAAAACAAAGAATGCTTGAGAACAGTACTACGAAATGTAGCAATTATTGGACCAAAGTGTTAACTGAACATTACATTTCAGAGGACCAAACTGTTAACTGAACATCAGATTGCATATTAACATTACAGAGGAAAAATCACTAGAAGGCACTGGCGGTGGCCTCGAGAAAACAACACAAACTGCATTTTAAAGTAGACAACCGCATGGCAGTGTCGACGATGACCTCGAAGACGAGGTGCTCCTCCAAGATCTGGCGGTCGACACGCATGGCAGCCATAGCGACCTCATGCGCATGTGCGGTCGCATGCTACTGAGCTCCATGTTATACTGCATGAAAAATGGCTGTGGGCGGCGCTTAATTGGAGGAGGGGGCAGTGATTTCGATGGAAGGTGTCACGCCGTTGGTCGAGGCATGTGGGACGGGAAAGGAGGGGGATGGTGTGGGTGGGTGTGGATTACCTTACCATATTTATGAGGCCGCACAGCAAGAAGAAGGGTCAGTGGCGAGAAGGCCGCGCAGCAAGAAGAAGGATCACCGGCGAGGAGGCAGCGCTGCAAGAAGAAGGGTCGCCGGCGAGGAGGCGGCGCTGCAAGAAGGGTAGCCGGCGAGGAGGCGGCGCTGCAAGAAGAAGGGTCGCCGGCAAGGAGGATGAGCTGCCAGTAAGCAGCAGTGAAGGTTTGAACTTGGAAAGCAAGGAGGAACAGTGGAAATGTGGCTTTTGGTAGGAGGAAGGGGCGGGGAGATAGATATTTCCACGGTGGCAAAAAAATTTGCTCGGTGCCACGAGAAACTGGCGTGCAAGTGTGGTTCAAGCGGGGGCGGTGGACTGTAGACGACAAAGCTTCCTGCGTAAGCCGGACAAGATGGTGTGCCAAGATATTTTATATCACATCCCACACGATTCTTTCTAGTAAACTATTTGTGGTATACCTGATTTTTTTCATTATGTTTGAAAAGACAAAATGGTGTTATGGAGGGAAAGGATGGTGTTTGAATTGCTAGAACATTTACGTACAGTGAACATGCAACTAGTACATGAGTGTCGTGTTTAAATTTGGAATTATTTCGGGTTCATTTGGCATTTTTTGCATTAATTGAGTTTCTCGGCATTTAGTGTGCATAATTCAAATTTGAACTACAACCACATGCTCCAGTACACCAAAGTTTGTTAAAAAATCACATGTGTATCTTTGGGTGAATTTATAGGTCCCATGTAAGAAATGGGAATGAAATTCAAACATCTGGGCGTCGTGGCTCGGTCGGAAAGATTGAGAAACTTGGTTTTTTAATTCCTGTAAATCCAAAACACGCCTGAAATCATGAAACTTGGCATGGTGTCATGACATGGCACCAACATGCTGTGGTAATTTTTTTTGGCCGAATTGGAACAAGCTTTGGTGTAAGCTTCTTGCAAACCGGAGCTTCCCTCAAGAAGGCTCGTGGTTCCGAGAGGGAACATGTCACCTCCGTGTGTGAAAAGAGATACGTACACTGCCTTCTCCCGCCTTAATTTTTCTACAAAGACAGATTAGACCAAATAGAAGTATCATGCTAAATTTTGGAATTATTCCGGGTTCATTTGGCCTTTTTTATACATTAACTGAGTTTCCACGCATTTAATGTGCATAATTCAAATTTGAACTACAAGCACATGCTCTAGTGCACCAAAGTTGGTTGAAAAATCACATGTGTGTCCTTGGGTGAATTTATAGGTCACATGCAAGAAATGGGAATGAAATTCAAACATCTGGGCGTCGTGGCTCGGCCGGAAATATTGAGAAACTTGGTTTTTTAATTCCTGTAAATCCAAAACACGCCTGAAAAACATGAAACTTGGCATGGTGTCATGACATGGCACCAACATGCTGCGGTAATTTTTTTGACCGAATTGAGACAAGCTTTGTGTAAGCTTATTGCAAACCGAAGCTTCCCTCAAGAAGGCTCGTGGTTCCGAGAGGGAACGTGTCACCTCCGTGTGCGAAACGAGATACATACACCGCCTTCTCCCACCCTAATTTTTTTTACATGCAGATTAGACCAAATAGAAGTATCGTGCTAAATTTTGGAATTATTCCGGGTACGTTTGGCCTTTTTATACATTAATTGAGTTTCTGCACATTTAATGTGCATAATTCAAATTTGAACTACAAGCACAGGCTCCAGTGCACCAAAGTTGGTTGAAAAATCACATATGTGTTTTTGGGTGAATATCCAGGTCCCATGCAAGAAATTAGAATGAAATTCAAACATTTGGGCGTCGTGGCTCGGCCAGAAAGATTGAGAAACTTGGTTTTTTAATTCCTGTAAATCCAAAACACGCCTGAAAATCATGAAACTTGGCATGGTGTCATGACATGGCATCAACATGTTGCGCTAATTTTTTTGGCCGAATTGGGACAAGCTTTGGTGTAAGCTTCTTGCAAACCGGAGCTTCCCTCAAGAAGGCTCGTGGTTCCGAGAGGGAACGTGTCACCTTCGTGTGCGAAACGACATACGTACACTGCCTTCTCCCACCTTAATTTTTTTACACAGGCAGATTAGACCAAATAGAAGTATCGTGCTAAATTTTGGAATTATTCTGGGTTCGTTTGGACATTTTTATACATTAATTGAGTTTTTGCGCATTTAATGTGCATAATTCAAATTTGAACTATAAGCGCAGGCTCCAGTGCACCAAAGTTGGTTGAAAAATCACATGTGTGTCCTTGGATGAATTTCTAGGTCCCATGCAAGAAATGGGAATGAAATTCAAACATCTGGGCGTCGTGGCTCGACCGGAAAGATTGATAAACTACATGCATGCGGATATTGTTGAGCCCCATGTGTGCGGATATTGTTGAGCCCCATGTTCTAAATCATGCGACACATCTAAGATTCAGTTTGTACCACGCTTCTAGACTGCAATACTGTTTCAACTTTAAAAATATATATCACAAGTTTATGTTTTTGTAATAAGTTTTAGAACTGTAACATCATTTCAACTTTAAAATAAATTATGTTTGATGCATTTAAATCATCTCTAAGAATTAGTAGATGTGAAACCAAATATGTTTCCGTGAAGTTACGTGTCTTCTATAAAAAATGAGAATCTCATCCTAGAACAATTAAATAGATAGTGGATTTCATGATTATTAGATTTTCAAATGAAAAGAGGATGAAAATTTCAATGTTTTAATTCTTCGAAAATTCATGGCACCAATTCCACGAAATTATGTCTTTCTAGTTTTTATTTTTAGTGAAAACCCAGAAACTTCATGATAATGATTGGATAAATTTACTTATACTAATCTCATGACCTTTTTTCTATAAAGGAGCTAAGTTATTGCTCACGGTGTTTGCTGATTTATTTGTGCAGCCACATGAAACCATCTATATTCATGGTTTAGCAAAGATGAATTAACACTAACTAAATTGCATGGAGACTCGTTTGTTTTTCATTTATTAAATTACAGTATACATGTGAGCTCCAGCACATTTGTTACACCGATAACTGTCTAACGTCCTTCCTCTACCAACACACAATTAACCATGTAAGGACACAAAGTCAATTCACACTAACTTCTGGTATTGCATTAACAATCCAAAAAATTGCCTTGTGCCTTGTACCGATTAACTCGTCATTACTTCTCTACAATGTCATGCAACTTATTTATGTGTATTCAAATTGTATTGGCTCAACAGGGAAACTAAAAACATTTCAGTCCGCATCTCGATGGACATTGAATGGGATAAAGATTACAGGGAGGTGAGCCTCCATGAGCTCCTCGTCCACGTCCGTTGAGGTGAGTCTTTTTTCATAGAGGGCATTGTGACATGGTGTGCTGAGATAGTTGTATGTTAAGTATGAAACATTAGTATTTGTGTTAACTGTATGAGAATTGGAGTTAAAATAAATATAATTTATTCTAGTTGATTATTATATAGTTGTGAAATGTATGTTGAATACAAGTATCATTGGTAACATATTATTTTATCACTATGGCATGATAAGATGATATAAGTGCATGCTCATAGAGAACTAAAGATAATAAGGGTCAACTATTGATGTATATGAGATGACCTTTGTATTCATTGAAAAGGAAAACGTCTTAGCAACCATAGATCACGTATCTGCCTGGGTCGATGGATTTATATATCTCTACTACTTATACTTAAATAGAATGTAAAGTTTCATCTTTCACTTTTATTCCCACCACTCTTTTGTCCAACCTTACCCATATAATAATAAATCACCTTAATTTATTTACCTTCCGAACCAATTCCACTTTAATTTACTTACCAAATTTATCATCAAGCTATAAGGTAAATCAAATAAATGGTGAGGTAAATCACAAGATAATGTACTAGAATATTTATACCGCATTGCAACGCATGGGCATTGTCCTTTAAAAAAATCATATCCCTCTCTTTATTTATGATTCAACTAGCATTAGATCGCTTAATAAGAGAGACATGGGATCGCTAGGAGGCTCAACAAAAGAACTATTACAAGACGTTCCCTTAGACAAATTTGCTAATTCACGAGCAATAGAATTAGCGTCTCTAGGACAGTGCACAAACGCGGTATAAGGGAAGCTTCACACTATATGATAGCAATGACCAAGGATTATAGCCGATGGATCCACAAACCGCTCTCCTCCATTCATCGTATTGATAACCTCAAGATTATCTGAATTGATAGTAACCTTGTCACAATCGATCGTTTGTGCTAGGAAAAGACCATATCTCAATGCAGTAGCTTCAGCAGATACCACATTGTAATGAAAGTCAATTTTCTAGTTCCTCACACTTATAACGTTTGCCCCTATTATCTCGAATAGTTGCACCAGCCACCCCCTTAAGAAGGTCCAGATCAAACGAAGCATTCACATTTAGCTTCACATGTCCATTAGGAGGTAGCATCCATCCTCCCGCTTTCCTCTTAGCTTTTGGCTATGATGCGGAAGTGTAGTTTGATGTCAAGACTCGGACGGAATCAACAATTTGTTTGGCATTTTGTTTTTTCTCGCCATGGCGGAGCTTCCTTCTCTCCCACCATAGATACAAACAAGTGATAGATATTATTTCATGCATTTTTCTTTGCCCTATCACAAACGTCTCATGTTCTGGCAACTCCATGAGATATTCAAGCACAGTTTCTCCTTCTCTATCAATTTGACATGCATTACTAATAATATTATCCAGCCCAAGTCCTCCCAAACTTGCATAGCTGATGGACACTGAAACAACGCGTGTAAAGTAGTATCAACCCCTGTTCTGCGAGCAGGGCATTGTGGTGATACCTTAACATCCTTGTTTAAAAGATTAACACCACAAGGTAAAGTTCCATGAAGAGTTTTCTAGACAAATATGTTTACCTTTGCCGAACAGTCCAAACTCCAAATTCACTGCCACACACTTCTGACTTGCATTATTCCTTGTCCATTTGCTCGACATAGGTTGCCCCCGAATCTGTGGTCCTACTCAACATAATATGCTAATTTCATGAAAACCCTAAAACTTTTTGTCATACCCCATGTAACAAAATCCTCCATGTCATAGTTTGGAGGCGAATTGCTAAGATTCGGTGAACATCCACCTACCAGAAGGTTTGTCTCACCAGTTCCTCATCCCACTAGTTAGTACAATGCTCAATCAAGTCATTTACTTCTGATATGATATGGTTGCCACGTACAATAACAACTTTTCTGTTACACAAACCAGGAATCCATGGGTCATCCCATATATTGATTTTATGTCCATCACCCACTCTCCATATGCACCCATGTTTAAAGAGTATTAACCCCTGCCAGAACACTTTGCCAAGTGAAGGAAGCTACCTTTTTTAATTTGGCATTGAGCAAATCTCCATTAGGAAAATGCTTTGCCTTCATAACACCAGCACCCAAAGAATCTGGATGATTTATTAATCTCCATGCTTGTTTTGCTAGAAGAACTAAATTAAACAGTGGATGTCTCTAAACCCCATATCTCCTTTGCACTTCGGCACACACAATTTCCACCATGCCATCTAATGCATTCGCTTTCGGTTATCATTGTCCTGCCACCAATAGTGCGACATTGATTCAGATATCCTTTGCAAACTTGTTTAAGAATTTTAAAGACTAACATGGCATTTGATGGTATAGCTAGTGCAACTGACTTGAGAAGGATTTCTTTACCGCCCAATGAAAATTGCCTCTTTTTTCAACCATTCACCATCTGCATGACACAATCAATCGAGTACTGAAAACAGTATGTTTTATCCATCCCCACTTTAGATGGCAATCCCAAATACTTATCATTTAGCGCTTCTGTCAGTATATATAGTAAATCACAAATTTGGGCATTCACATTAACATCTGTATTGGGACTGAACAAACCACTAGATTTATCCAAACTCACCAATTGTCCTAATGCAGCACAATATAAATCCATGATTCTCTTTAAAGTTTTGGCATTCTCCATATTTGCTTTCATAAGGATTAATAAGTCATCTGTAAACAGGAGGTTAGAGATGGATGGGGCCTCCGTGCACACCTTTGCGACCTGTAAATTTCTAACCTCCTCTTCACGAGCAAGAAATGCAGTTAAATCCTCTGTACATAAGACTTCTTCCAATGTAAAGGTGCTTAATTGAGGTGCTAAGTGCATTAAATAACTTATCAACTCAACTCCCCAATGCATAGGTGCTTAACTTGTTGTTGCTAAGCCCACTTTATTAAATGATTTAGCACCTAAACTCTTTCATGCATTGGTCATCTTCTTTCATTTAAGTGGTTTGCCTAGGTTTACGCACTTGGCATTGGTTCTTTCTGGGTCACCAAAGTGCTCTCTCTCCTCTTTAATTGTTGTGCCATGTCATTTTTAGCTTATGTGGCATGCTTAGCACCTGTCCAACATGGAGCACTGGGAAGGGCCTAATAGGAACAAATATGATGAAAGAGGATCTACTTAACATAAACCTCTAGTCGGTTTGAAAGTAGCAGTTTCAATAGAGTTAAAGCGAACATAATACTCAAGGGTAGTCACACATTGCATCACTAGGTTGACCCAATCCTCAAGAAAACCTAACATCAACATGATATCTTTCAAGAAAACCCATTCAATACAATCATAAGCCTGATGCATGTACAATTTCACCACACACAAACCAACCTTGCCATTCTTTCATTTTTAACTGTGTGAAAACTCTCATAAGCAATCAACACATTATCTGTGATAAGGCGTTCAGGGAAAAACACACTTTGTGTGGGACTAACAACTATAGGAAGAAAAACTTCAAAACGTGTTGCTAGCATTTTTTTAGATTACCTTATGTCGGTGGGAACGACACCTATGGGATCACAAGAATCCCTACTACGGTTGCGGGGCGCGGGGTCGTGAGAAGAGCGGATCAAACAGATAGCACACGGTTCGTTTATCCAGGTTCGGGCCGCGAGGATGCATAAAACCCTACTCCTGCTTTGGTGGATTGTATATCTGTGTTCTTGAGCTAGCTATGGGGCGTGAGGAGCTCCAAAAAGCCGAATCCTCCTCCTGGTCGCCTTGGGCCTCCTTTTATAGGAAAGGGGTCGCCATAGTGGCACATAGGAGGTGGAAAGGGTACAGTGATGTGAGGTTATCCCTCGCATTACATGACAAGGCGCATTTAATGCGTCTTGCCCAGGTGTCCTTGCTTTATCGGGGACGGGGGAGAGCCCTGTCTCGTCCGTCGCCGCTCCCTCTCGTGTCGACACGCGCCCTGGCCAGCGGCGCCCGCGGTGCCATGTAGGCAGGCAGGCAGCTGAGGTGGCATAGTGGTGGGTCTCCACGAAGATCCGCATGCCGCCACGCAGGTGCCTGCCTAGCTGGTTGGGTCGGCAGCTGCATGCGAACGGCGGTGGAGGTTTGACTGGCGTGGGCCTGATGGTGGCCCTACGGGTGTTCTTGGCAAGGGCCTTGCCGGGGCCCCGGCAAGGGTCTTGCCGTGGCGCCTGCTGTCATCCCCGGCAAGGCTCTTGCCGGGGGCCTTGTGGTCCTCCTTGGCTGGGATCCCGCCAAGGATCATCATCTTCTAAAGGGTGTATCTGATCTTGAATGTCTTCACAAAGATCTGCATGCCACCACGGGGATGTCTCCCGAATCCTTGCCCCATGGGGGCAGTGGACTCAAGGGTGACTCACTCCGTAGGTGTGGGGCGAGCTGCCATGGCAAGGGTCTTGTCGGGTTTGCTAAAACCACCTCCCGGCAAGGATCTTGCCGGGGGGAGTCTGCTTCATCTCCTTTGCTCTTTGTGGTCTTGGTCTTGGCGTCGTTCTGCTTCTCCTGAGCTTCGGCCTTACCTTGGCTCACCTCCCTTGCCTTGCTCAGTGTGGTGGTGCCCGTGGCTCAGACTGCCCATGCACAGTTATAGGGGTACAAAAAGTGTACCCCTCTTTGTACACCGACAGGAGCCCCCGGGCCTGGGCCACACGTAAGCGCAATCGCGTCGTTGGGCTAGGCCCAAAAACAGTGCGTGGGCAGGCGGGGCGGTTTTTACCGCCGTAAGTCTCTTCGCGCGCTGCGCTTCCCATGCTTCCCGCGCGTGGCGTGGCGTGGGGAGGCGTGTGTGACATGGGCGGCATGCGTGGGGCTGAGCTCTGCATGCATGCGTCACGTTGTAGTAAAGGGGGCGGTTTGCGCCTTCCCCATAAACGGAGGGAGGCGTGGAGGCGCGGCCCATTTACTGAACGGGGCCGAGGCATGGTTTTCAAGGCGTCCACTCCCCACGATCACGGGGTGGGGAGAGGTCGCCTCACCCGTCGCCTCGGTCCTGCACGCCTGCCACGTGGCTCTCATGCGCTTGGGGTGGCGAATGGTGGAGGCGGGAAACCGGGCCGCCGCGGGCTCGGGCGGCGGGTCGGTCCCAGTTCCCTGCGCCTTCCGCGTCTTGATTGGCCGAGCGGGGCGGCCGAGCCCCCACCCCGTTCCTTTATAAAGAGCGGGAGGGGGATGGCATCCCGCATTCTTTTCATCTCCTCCTTCCTTCAGCTTCTGCCCCCCCTTCCATCCGCCATGGAGAGAGGGAATCCTGGTCCTTCAACGGTGGCGGCGAGGGTCGCCGCGCGACAACGCGTCCCTCCTTATCCTGCACCCGCAGTGGCAGAGCCAGCCACGAGGGGAAGGGGGAGGGGGCGAGGCCGTGGGCGAGGCCGGGGCGCTCGGGGAAGAGGAGGACGGGGCGGCGCGCCGGCCTCGCCTCCGCCAGCAGCTCCTCCTCCAATGGAGGGCCATGTTGGGGATGACCCTTGTGAGTTCTTCGTCAGGCTGCGCCGGCCGCCGCGCCATCGCCTTTGTCTCCCAACTCCATTTGCGCGGGAGATGGAGTTGGATCCGCCGGAATCGTTGCGGCTGCACATGAGGGGCTGCAGGATCAGTGGCACGCGGGTCCGCGTCGACTTCCCCGCCCCTCACGTGATGTATCTTTGTCGGGGATGGAAAACGTTTGCTCATATCCACCGCTTGACGGAAGGGCTCACTCTCCATTTTAAGCTGATGGAGAGTGGCCTTCTCTCCGTCAAGGTCTTCGGGTGTTTTGGGACCCGTGCAAGGTGCTGCGTGGAGAGCTCTTCTGATAGTGAAAACTCCTCCTCGGGCGGGAGTGACGAGGAGGATAGCGGCAGCGAATACGAGGGTAGTAGGCGGCAGGATGACGGGTCCGATTAGGTGTCGGGCGCCGCTCCGTGCGGCACCGGCGACCCCATCATCCGCGTCACCGACTCCCTAAGCTTCTCGGGGTCGTCTCCTTGGGCGGCTGGTGTTGGGAGGCTGCGGGAGAGGAAGAGGGCGGGCGGCAAGGCCGTCAAGTCGGAGTACGCGGGCATCGACGCCTTCGACGCATGCTGACGTCCTGCCGCCTCGTCTTCGAGCTCTGCTTCCGGCGCCGCCATCACCATCCAGCCTTTGGACGGCCACCAAGATGTTCTCTTGGTGTCTTCTGCCACCCGTAGCTCGCCTAGGCGCTCATTTTGTCTCTTTTGCCTCCTTGACCTGCCTCCTGAGGAGAGGGACAAGAAAGGGATTACAGGCACCTTATCTCTTTTTAGTTTGTAAGCCTTCGGGCCTTTGTTGAATTTAAAACTTGTAATCCCATCATTCATGTTTTTCATTCCCTATGGGTTGTACCTGAGTGGAATGTTTTTAATGAAAAAGGGATGCTTGCCGGGTCATTTGTTTGCGGGTGGAACCCACGACAAGGAGTAAATCCTTGATATCTTCAAGATAAACATTTCATTGCCCAGCAACAGGCCTTGCCGTCCCCCCACTTCGCTCGACCTTCCTCACGCCTTTAGCGGAGGCAGGGATGAGGCGGGTTCTGGCTCCTTGTTTCATCCTTTCGCTGCCGCGACTACGACCAAATTTGGCCCCAGGAACGAGCCCTAGGGCCTAGAGTTATGGGAGCACGGTAGCTTGGGGAAAACGAGGTTTCACATACCTCAGTCCATAATGGAATGCATGATAAGGGATGAAGAACTTATCTGAAGATGCAGCCCCCGGCAACCCTGGTTCGCCGTGGGTGAATCTTTGCTCTTGCAGCCCCCGGCAATGCTGGCTTGCCGGGGGCTAGATGCTGGTCTTTTCATCTTCTTTTCCTCCCCAAGTGGTTTGGCACGGATATCCGTGTGTCCTATAAACCAAAGAAGACAAAAGAAAGACAAAGAGACGCACACTCGACCTCTAAGCTAGGGGTTAGTCGCCGCTAAGCACTATCAACCCTAACCAAGGACGAGACTCGACCTAGCATGCATGCTATAACTTAGGGCGCCAGCGCTTCATTTATTTATGCTCAGGGTCTGCGCCTGGCTTTGTACAAAGGGTTACATGCATCATCGGCAATGCTTGTGCAAAAGGTGGCTTGCCGAGGGGCCCGGCAAGCCGCGCCTCACGGGTAAAACTTGCGAAGATGCTCAATGTTTCAGGAGTTACTCACCGGAACGGCATCTTCGGTCTCCAGGCGGACTGCGCCGGGCCTGGTGACTCGTATTACCCGATAAGGGCCTTCCCACTTTCGCGTCAACTTGTTGGAATTCTTGGCCGATTGAACGCGCCGAAGGACAAGCTCGCCTTCCTCAAGGCTTCGGGCATGAACCTTGCGGCTATGGTAGCGGCGCAAGGCTTGCTGGTAGCGTGCTACTCTCACAGCCTCCCGAAGACGATCTTCCTCAAGGAGCATTGCGTCATCTTGCCGCAGTTTCTCTTGCTCAAGCTCATCATAAGCGAGCACTCGAGGTGACCCGTATATGAGTTCAGTGGGGAGAACTGCTTCTGCCCCGTATACTAGGGCAAAGGGTGTCTGGCCGGTGGCTCGATTTGGCGTCGTCCTGATCGACCAAAGAACCGTCGGCAACTCATCAATCCAGCGCCTTCCACTCTTGTGCAGCCTGTCAAAGGTTTTGGTCCTTAAGCCTCGCAGTACTTCAGTGTTTGCCCTCTCAGCTTGACCATTGCTTCGTGGGTGAGCAACGGAAGCGAAACAGACTTTGCTGCCGAGGTCTTGGATATATTGCATGAAGATGCAGCTTGTGAACTGTGTGCCGTTGTCGGTGATGACCCTATTGGGTACACCAAAATGGCACACTAGTCCCTTGAAGAACTTGACGGTTGACTGAGCTGTGATCTTCCTCACTGCCTCCACCTCCGGCCACTTTGTGAACTTGTCGATTGCAACGTACAAGTACTCAAAGCCCCTGACAGCGCGGGGGAAAGGGCCCAGTATGTCGAGCCCCTAGACCGAGAAGGGCCAGGATAGAGGAATGGTTTGAAGGGCTTGAGCTGGCTGATGAAGCTTCTTTGAATGGAACTGACACGCTTCACACCTGGTGACTAGTGTCGTCGCATCCTGGAGGGCGATGGGCCAGAAGAAACCTTGCCGAAATGCCTTGCCGGCAAGGGCCCTTGACCCGATGTGGGATCCACATATGCCTCCGTGTATCTCCGCCAACAGCTCCAGTCCTTCCTCCCGAGGGATACACTTCAATTTCACACCGTTCGGCCTCTTTCTGTACAGGACGTCATCGACGAACTGGTACATGGTAGAGCGACGGGCTACTTTTTCCGCTTCTTCCTGCTCTTCAGGAAGTTCCCCTGTTTGGAGGAATCGGACGGTATGTTGTGCCCACGCTGGAGCCTGGGGCTCGACGGCGAGGACTAAAGGCATTTCCTCTGCTACAGGAGCGGCTGTCTCGACGGCAAGAGCTTGACGCTCCGCCGGAGCTAGTCATCCCGTGGCGGGCTCAATGTCCCCGGCAACATCCTTGCCGGTGGCTCCGGGGAGCTAGGCGGGAAAGTACTTGTCGGGTCTTGATTTCCTCCTCTTGTTCTGCTCTGTTGATGGATCAACGGATGGCTGAGTTAGCTAGAGCACAAAGGTACCTGGTTCCACAGGTAGCTTGAGGGCAGCGCGTTTTGACAGGTAATCGATGATATCATTCTCCGCTCGGGGAACGTATTCAGCCTGTATACCGTCAAAACGCTCTTCCAGCTTTCTCACTTCATCGATGTAGGCCTTCATCAACGGGCTCTGGTAGTCCTTGTTGACTTGCTTGACGACGAGCTACGAGTCGCCCCTGACGATGAGCTTCTTGATTCCGAGGTCCGCCGCGATCCTAAGACCGGCAAGCAGCCCTTCGTACTCTGTCGTATTGTTTGTTGACACCTCCCTGGGGAAGTGCATCTGGATCACGTACTTGAGGTGCTCTCCGGTGGGCGCGACAAGCAGTACACCAGCCCCGGCGCTGTGTAAGGAGAAAGCTCCATCAAAGTACATGATCCAACTGCAACTTGCCTCCTTGCCGAGGAGAGCAGTCTCTTGGGCTTCTTCGTCAGGCGTTGCGGTCCATTCTGCAATGAACTCCGCCAGGACTCGGCTCTGAATCGTCGAAGTACTTTCAAACTTGAGGCCAAAGCTGGATAGCTCCAGTGCCCATTCCACAATTCTTCCCGTTGCATCTGGATTGTGCAATATCCGTTGCAGAGGGAGGCGAGTGACGACAGTGATCTCGTGTGCCTGGAAGTAGTGACGTAGCTTCCTCGAGGCCATAAGAAGGCCGAAGAGCAGTTTCTGCACGCCGGAGTACCTTGGTCTAGCTCCCTGCAGGAGGGAACTAACAAAGTAGACCGGGTGCTGCATCATTTTCTTCTTCGGCGGCACTTCAACTGGCTGTGTCGTCTCTGCATTGGTGGTGTCGGGCTCTGTCGCTGCCATTACCTCGTCATCAACCTCTCTCTGCGCCACTAGTGCGGCGCTGACCACCTGGTTCGTTGCCGCCAGGTATAGCAGCAACGGCTCCTGTGGCCTAGGCGCAACTAGTATTGGTGCGGAGGAGAGGTACTTCTTCAAATCTTGCAATGCTGCTTCGGCTTCTGGCGTCCACTCCATCGGGCCCGCCTTTTTCAGGATCTTGAAAAAGGGAAGGGCGCGCTTGGCAGACTTGGAAATGAATCTGCCCATGGCGGCGACGCAACCAGCAAGCCGACGCACATCCTTGATTCGCTTGGGTGCTTCAATCTGCTCTATAGCTTTGATCTTGTCCGGATTGGCCTCTATCCCACGCTGTGACACAAAGAACCCGAGAAGCTTGCCGGACGGGACGCCAAAGACGCACTTCTCAGGGTTCAGCTTGAGATTGATCTTGCGCAGGTTTGCAAATGTTTCTTGCAAATCCGGTATGAGGGTTGCCCTGTCCTTGGTTTTGACCACTATGTCATCCATATAATCTTCCATATTTCTATGGAGCTGGGGTTCAAAACCAATCTGGACCGCCCTTGCAAACGTCGAACCAGCACTCTTCAGCCCGAAAGGCATCCGCATGAAACAATACGTACCACATGGGGTGATGAATGTTGTTTTCTCTTCGTCTTCTCTTGTCATGAAGATCTGGTGGTAGCCGGAGTAGGCATCGAGGAATGACAACAGATCACACCCAGCTGTGGAGTCAACAATCTGGTCGATGCGCGGCAACGGGAAGGGGTCCTTAGGACAAGCCTTATTGATATCAGTGTAATCAATACACAGCCTCCACTTCCCATTAGCCTTGCGCACTACGACCGGATTGGCCAACCATGTTGGATGGAGCACTCCTCTTACCAAACCCGCTGCTTCCAGTTTCCGGATCTCCTCTGTGATGAACTCTTGTCGTTCCAAAGCTTGCTTTCTGACCTTCTGCTTGACGGGCCGCACATGAGGACAGACAGCAAGGCGGTTCTCAATCACCTCCCTGGGAACGCCGGGGATGTCGGAAGCTTGCCACGCAAACACACCGACATTCGCCCGCAGGAAGGTGACGAGCGCGTCTTCCTATTTGTCATCAAGGGTGGAGCTTATGATGAAAGCCCCTCCCGTGTCGTCCTCATTGACAGAAACCTTCTTGGTTACCGGCGGTATGGCCCTGGGCTTCTTGTTTCCGCCGGTGGAGCTCTCTGGCACGTCCTCGACGGGAGGGCTACACTCCGGAGAGGTGCGCTTGCCGGAGTGGGTGTCCAGGTCTCACCGGTCTTCTTCTTCTTCCCTCCCGGGGTCCCAGCGGCAGGAGCAAGTGCCCTAGTGGCGGCAGCTACTGCAACTGCTTGCTGGTATAGTTGGTCAGCGCAAATCAGTGCATCTTTCTTATCGGAGGGGATGGTGATGATCGTCACAGGTCCTGGCATCTTCAGGGTGTTGTAGGCGTAGTGTGACGCCGCCATGAACTTGGCCAGCGCTGGGCGGCCAAGGATCCCGTTATAGGGTAAGGGGATCTTGGCAACATCAAACACGATCCTCTCCGTCCTGTAGTTCAGATCGCTTCCAAAAGTCACGGGCAGCGTGACCTTTCCCTTAGGTTGGCTTCTTCCCGGGTTGACCCCCTGAAACGCGCCCGTCTCTTCGAGGTCTCCATCAGGAATCTGCAGTTTTTCGATCACGGCAGGCGAGATCAAGTTCAGACCGGCCCCGCCATCGACTAGCATCTTTGTCACCTTGAGGTTGCGTATTGTGAAACCAACAATGGCAAGAACCCGACCGCAGTAGTGCGATCAGGGTGATCCTCAGTGTCAAAAATGATAGGTGTGCTGGACCACTTCAGCGGCCTTTGGGCATCAAATGACGGCTCTGCCGCTGTAATCTCTCGCGCCCACTGTTTAAGCTGGCGGTGAGAAGTATGCAGCGAGGCGCCGCCGTAGATGCACATGGCCTCTGTAGCTTTCTGAAACTCTTGGTCACCGGATTCGTCGTCCTCTTCGTGATCGTCGTCTTCTGGCTTTTTGTCACGGCCCTGGGCGGGCCTCTCTTGTTGTTTATCCTTGTCGCGACGGCCCGCCTGGCCGTCACGCTTCTTGCCGGACCCCTTAGCACCGTCTTGGCCCTTCTCCTTGTCCCGCCTCTCATATTCAGCCCTCTGCTTCTCAGCGAGGAGCTCAACCTGTCGGCAGTCTTGGAGAGCATGGCCTTTGGTGCGATGGATCTTGCAATATCGCTTGTCGGAGTTTCCTGGCTTCTCGACAACCGCCAAGGACCGGCAGGCGACACATCCGGCAATTTCCTTGCCGGGGTCATCTGCCTTGGTTTTCTTGGTGGAGCCGGTGTCATCAGATCCCTCGACGGCAAGCACGGCTTTACCTTTGCGCTTCCTGTTGTGGCGCCGGCCCTTCTTCGCAAGGGCGGCAGTATCTTCATCTGAGGAGTCGGTTTCCACGCCAGCGTCTTCGCCGGGGTACTTCCTTCCCTCTTCAGTCCGGGCACATCTGTCAGCAAGAACATAGAGTTCTGCTACATCTTTCACCTTGTTCATTGCCAGCTCTTCATGCATCTTGTGGTTACGCACGTTCTGATGGAACGCGCTGATGATGGCGGCAGGGTGAACATCAGGGATATTGTACTGTATCCGGCTGAACCTCTGTATATACTTGCGGAGACTCTCGCCTCCCTTCTGGGGAATGACGTGCAGGTCGCTCGCTTGGTCATGGGCTTGGTGGCCTCCAGTAAAGGCGCCCACAAACTCATGGCACAAATCCGACCAGGAGGAAATAGAGTCTACCGGCAAGTGCATCAACCATGACATGGCGTTGGGTTTAAGAGCCAACGGAAAGTAATTCGCAAGCACCTTATCGTCGCGGGCTCCGGCAGCTTGCATCGCAATGGTGTAGATGCTGAGGAACTCAGACGGGTGGGTCTTACCACTGTACTTTTCGCCCACGTCAGGTTTGAAGGTGCGGTGAGTGGGCCACTGGAACTGCCGCAGCTCACGGGTAAAAACCGGACAGCCTACCTCGTAAGGTAGGCCTCCAGGGCTCTCCAGTGCCGGGTGGTTCACAGCAGGCCCTGCTCGCCTGTCTGACTGGTGGCGCGCTCCGCGCCGGCGCTCGATAGTGGTTCGAGCGTCTTCATGTTCTCGTTCCCGAAGGACTTGGCGCTGGTCACAGTGGGTCCGCGGGTCGGACGACGCTATGGAGATTTCGTCGCCCGTAACGTCGCGATGGGCTGGCGTCCGCGGTACCGAGCGAGGAGGAGGCGAGTGCACCGTGGTCGCGGCGCCACCGGCTTTCCTGCCACTAGTGCGTGGGACTCCGTCGGAGCATCGAGCCGGGGGCTCCACCGGACTCAGTTCGTCTTTGTTGGCCACCGCAACAAGGCTTCGGATAGTGGCTCTCCATTCGTCGAGTGTCCCCGTAGTGGGAGGAAAATCGAGGAGCAACTGCGCGCGCTAGGGCTTCTGCTGGCGTTGGTGGCAGTGAAACCTGCACGGATCGCGACGCGCTTCAACTTATGACCATGTCAGAAGGAGCTCTATCACGACCCCGCGGTCACATGCCATCTTCACTAGCGCCTCGGCGAGCGGGCAGGTCTTCTACCTCCCGGGAGTGGCGCTCGGGGCTCTTCCCGCGGCGACGCCCGGGGTCTTCGGCGTGATTGCGCCGTTCGTCGCGCGCCGCTTGAGAGGAGCGCGCCGTCGGTGCCGGCATGGGAGTCTTGGAGGCCCTCGCATCGCCTTCGGGCGGGGTGGTAGCGATCTTTGAAGGCCCCGCGCCACCCGCGGAGGGCCTGGCTCCGTCTTTGGATTTGGCGGCGTGCGGCCCGTTACCAGGCGCACGAACATCGCCGCCTCCCAAACTCCGGCTGCTGGGACGGTGTTGGTGTTCGCGAACGGCGCCCCGGGTCCTTTCTGCGACCGGTCCGCTGCTCGCCCGCGTCGGGACGGGATGTCCGGCTTCCGACGGGCCAACCACCACCGTCGTCTTCTTCTTGGGCGCCATGACGATGAAGAAGCGTCGAACTAACTGCTAAAGCCAATTCTCACAACTGTGCCTCCTACCTGGCGCGCCAAAGATGTCGGTGGGAACGACACCTATGGGATCACAAGAATCCCTACTACGGCTGCGGGGCGCGGGGTCGTGAGAAGAGCGGATCAAACAGATAGCACACGGTTCGTTTATCCAGGTTCAGGGCGCGAGGATGCGTAAAACCCTACTCCTGCTTTGGTGGATTGTATATCTGTGTTCTTGAGCTAGCTATGGGGCGTGAGGAGCTCCAAAAAGCCGAATCCTCCTCCTGGTCGCCTTGGGCCTCCTTTTATAGGAAAGGGGTCGCCACAGTGGCACACAGGAGGTGGAAAGGGTACAGTGATGTGAGGTTATCCCTCGCATTACATGACAAGGCGCATTTAATGCGTCTTGCCCAGGTGTCCTTGCTTTATCGGGGACGGGGGAGAGCCCTGTCTCGTCCGTCGCCGCTCCCTCTCGTGTCGACACGCGCCCTGGCCAGCGGTGCCCGCGGTGCCATGTAGGCAGGCAGGCAGCTGAGGTGGCGCAGTGGTGGGTCTTCACGAAGATCCGCATGCCGCCACGCAGGTGCCTGCCCAGCTGATTGGGTCGGCAGCTGCATGCGAACGGCGGTGGAGGTTTGACTGGCGTGGGCCTGATGGTGACCCTACGGGTGTTCTTGGCAAGGGCCTTGCCGGGGCCCCGGCAAGGGTCTTGCTATGGCGCCTGCTGTCATCCCCGACAAGGCTCTTGCCGGGGGCCTTGTGGTCCTCCTTGGCTGGGATCTCGCCAAGGATCATCATCTTCTAAAGGGTGTATCTGATCTTGAATGACTTCACAAAAATCTGCATGCCACCACGGGGATGTCTCCCGAATCCTTGCCCCATGAGGGCAGTGGACTCAAAGGTGACTCACTCCGTAGGTGTGGGGCGAGCTGTCACGGCAAGGGTCTTGCCGGGTTTGCTAAAACCACCTCCCGACAAGGATCTTGCCGGGGGGAGTTCGCTTCGTCTCCTTTGCTCTTTGTGGTCTTGGTCTTGGCGTCGTTCTGCTTCTCCTGAGCTTCGGCCTTACCTTGGCTCACCTCCCTTGCCTTGCTCAGTGTGGTGGTGCCCGTGGCTCAGACTGCCCGTGCATAATTATAGGGGTACAAAAAGCGTACCCCTTTTTTTGTACACCGACACCTTATATACTATGTTGCATAAGCTAATCGACCTGAATTGAGTAACTTATTTACCTTTGGGTTCATAACAATGCAATGTTATTTCAACCAAACGGAATCTTGCGTGTATTTACCGCCTACAAGACTTCCTCAATCAGATCATCCTCTAGCAATGGTCAAAACCTTTTATAAAAAGATGCGTGTAGCCCATCTAGGTCAGGAGCTTTGAGATCTCCAATGTTAAACAACACATTTTTAACATCTTCTGCGGTGCAAGAAGCCAAGAAAGCATCGTTCATGTTCTGTGTCACAGACCGCTTCGCCCGTCATAGCACGACAGGATCTAGGTGTGAAACTTCCGAACAAAATAGCTTAGAAAAATAAACAGCAATATGGCCTTTTAGTTCATGTGTACCTTCAAGCATGACCCAACAGAATTGAGAAGTTTTTTGATGTAATTCCGTTTCTTCCTAGCTGTATTATGAAAATATGATGTGTTGCGATCATCGCGTAAAAGCCAGTTTACTCGACCCCTTGCATTATCCTAGTAAAGGATGCCGACATACCGTTTTGCAGTAAAACACTACTCAGTTGGAAGGAACAATGCCACTTGGACAACGTCTCATAAGGTGGCCGACGTCGCGGCGGCTGGTCGTCTCGCCGGACATCCAAGAAAATCGCAGACATAAGTGGGCCAAATTCTGATTGACACGGAGATGGCTAAGCCATTTATTTTCTTGATGCGGCCCTACGCACCAATGGCTGTCGTCTGTGACAAATAAAATTCACCACGAAGGGATCGACGTAGAGACAAAATGTAGCGTCATGATAGAGATTTTGATGGAAATTACTCACAGTGTCAAGTGCCAGTGACAAATATCCCTTGTTTGGCCCGCTTCTGGTCGTGCCAAGACCACATTTATGGTCATGGCCTCTGTTCCCGGGTCAAGCTCAACAATGCGTTTCAGTGGCCTCTTCCTCACTCCGACCATATTGACAGCGGTCAGTGCACCCGTGTGGGTCAGTAAGATGGTAAATGTAAATCTTCACTCACGGCATTTTGTCACAGCCATATGGATTATGGCACAGTTGAGAGCATCTACAACCCGGACTGTGCAAATCCGGCCTCTCAAACACACGGATGCGCCGGGCGCGTCCGCGAGCACTCATTAGATACCCCTCAAATAATGTAATTCACATTCGGATATCTCAATTATTATATCTCAAGTTCATACAAACTCATGCAACTATGTTGATGCATATACATCGTTCGGCTACTCCATCACTACTAACTAAAAATGCCATCAGACTATCAAATTTAGAATGTTTGGCTATGGTGGAGTTCATCCACGGCTGCCCTTGCCCTTCCCGGCGCCCTTGCCGTTTTTCTCGCGGAAGTATCGGTCGAAGACGCAATAGGATTAAGTCGGATCTGCGTCGTCGGAGCTGTCCTCACCGTTGCTATTCTCCTTCTCCTTCGGTGGCAGTCCGACCATGACAGGGACCGTCCGATTCTGCTCTTGGGCGAGGGTGCGCGTTTTCCTCCGCTGTTGTTTCTTCATAATACGCGCGCAGATGGCTTCCTCCTCTGTGGCCGCCCGCGCCACCGCATCAGTCGCATCTGCCGCCGCCATTTCCGCCTCGATACGGGCCTCGTCGACCCTTATCCTCTTCTTCCCACGGCGGGTCGTCCGTTCCCGATGAGACTCATACTCTGCCCGACCAGTGATGGGAAAGAAGATGTGTTCCGAATGCCGGGACCGCGAGGATCCAGCACCAGAGGACCCGAGCGCCCCGTGAGCCGACAATGCGGCATTGCGGCGGACGGATCCGTCCGTCGGCCGGGCATTGTCCTCCCGAGAGCGGCGGAGTGCACTGCGGACTGCCATTGCCTCCTCAAACCCATATGGAATGACACCCCAGTCGATGGATCCGGACTGGTCGAAGTCCGATCCGCTGCCTGCCATGGCGGAGAAGGCTGGAAAACCACCGAAGGTGAGCTCGGGTGGCGGAGGGGAGTGAAAGGGAGTGGAGTGAAGTGGTTAGGGTTTGCTCCGACGAGCGGATTGGGATGGATATATATGGGGTCGGGTGGGCCGGCATAGGCCGGGTCTGACATGGCGGTTGTGACCGGGCACCCCAATATCCGCTCTATATTTGGGGTGGATATGTGGAGTGCGAGTCAGCTCGGACGTTTGAGACGTCCGTCTGAGTCAAAAAAACGTGACCAATGATCGGGCAACCCGCCCGGACGTATGAGGTGGGTTTGAGCTGACCGGTGGTAGATGCTCTGAAAGCCTACTGGAAGTTAATTATGTTCTTGAAAGGGATTTTAGTTTTTTTTTTCTCCTCAAAAATCTTGACCTTTTAACTAGCTCACTTAATTCATTGTTTTTTTAAAGAAAAATCTTAGGCCTTACCTCATTGGGACGGCCAGTCGAGAGAGGTTGATTAGTCTAGTGTGTTAAACTGTGATTTATTTAGGACTTTTGACCAGCATGTAGTGAAGTGATGATTGCATATAACTGTGCCACCAAATTACTGATGTTGCAGCATGACACAAAGTTATACGAAACGCTAAGTACTTTTTCCGTTTCATAATATAAAAGTGTTTTTGATGCTCTTTTATATTATGAGACGGAGCGAGTGGTACCGAAAGAGACGAGAGTATCTGTCTGCTGTTATTTTATTTTTCTTTTGAGTAGGAGTAACTATCTGTTAAACACTCCGACAAGTGCTAACACAAACCGCATGGATTTGTTTATTTTCAGAAACACACACTGCATACAAAAGATGATGTTTTTGGATTTTTTTTTAGGATTGGATGTTTTTGGATGATCTGCAGAGGTTGGATGGATGCAACAGGCACCGCTGCGGCCTCCCACAGCCAGATTTTTGATATTTTTTTGTTGAAATTTTTGAATTGCTAATGACATGTGTCATGTGGTCTCACGACCCAGGTGCTCTCTAAAACGGATGCACCTAATTGGCGATGTTGGCGCCGGTTGTCAATCCTGGCGCTCCCGCGCGCACGATCTTGGGCAGGCCCAGATCACATCGATTTGGACTGGTCGCGATTGACCGGTCAATTGTTCACTTTGGAAAAAGAACTAAAAAAAATTGGGGAGTCAAAAATGTACATGAATTTGAAAAAAAAATATCAAAAAATAATAAATTTGACAAACAAATCAATGAATGTTTAAAAAGTTCATCAAATTTGGAAAAAGTTCATAAAAATTTAAAATTTAAAAAGTTCATCAAATTTGAAAAACAAATCATCAAATTTGAAAATTTTCATCGATCTTAAAAAAAGTTCATCAATTTTGGAAACAGTTCATTGAATTTGAAAAGGTTCATAAAATTTGCAAAAAAAGTTCACCCATTTTAAAAAAGTTCATTGATCTTAAAAAAAGTTCTTTGAATTTTAAAATTAGTTCAACAAATTTTTAAAAAGTTCAAAAACGTTCATCCATTTAAAATAAATTCATCAATCTTCAATTGATTTTGAAAAAATTAATCAAATATTAAAAAAATCCATCAAATTTGAAAATAGTTCTTGCATTTTGAAAAAAAATAAAGAAAAAGAAAAGGCATTAAATGAAGGAAAGAAAAACCAAATAAAACCTGTCTAGAAAAAAACGCAACGCAAAAAGAAAAAAAACTGGCTGGAAGCTTTGCATAATTGGGGCTTCCGCGAATGGGGAAATTATAAATAGAAAAAAGGGAACTTTGTATGCACAGGTGATTTGATGTCCTAGTGGTAGGTCGTTTCTCTTTGAACCGAGAGATGTCCTGTTGAAAATCTTCGCGCGCACCTTCTTTTGTTTAAACACGAAAAAAGAGAGAGTAATGGGCCGGACCAACCTGGTGAGGTGGTCTGCCTCGGTTGGGAAAAAGCACCTAAACAGGCGCCTGAAGCGCCGAATAGGGAGTGCCCCCTAAAACAGGGTGCCGGGTAAAGCAAGCACGGGCCTTGCCACGCGATTTGGCCCGGCCTAGTGTGGGGCGCAAGCTCCAATTTGTTGTTTTGGAAAATGATCAGAAAATGTGAAAAAACTTGAGATCTGTAAAATGTTCCAAATATTTAAACAATTTAGATTCTAAAAATGTCCATGAATATTTAAAAATATAGTGTATCTAATAAAATATTGGTTACTTTTAAAAATATTCTCATATTCTTAAATTTTCAATTTCAAAAAAACGTTCCCGAATTTTAAAAATGTTACGAATTTTAAAACTCAAATAAAAGCAAAATTTGGAAAATGCTCCCAGATTTTAAGAAATGTTAATAAATTGAATTTTTTTCCTGCATATAAAAACTATTCATTATTTTGATAAATGTTTCTTGAATTTATAAAAACAGATTTCAGAATTTCTTCCAAATTTTAAAAGCGCCAATTTTTTAAATACATATTAAAAATATTCAGGAGCTATAATAAATATATAAAAGATAAAATGATTTTTCTGGAAAAATAGAAAAAATCCAAAAATTTGAGAAAAACGACAGAAAAAGAAAACAAATGAAAAAGGGCGACGCTACGCATCGACCGGTAGATAATATAAAAAGTTCTGCCGCATTCGTGACCATTGGATAGAGGTGCGGATGGCGTCCGATCTACCTATGTGACAAGTCGTCTTTGCAACAAGTGTGTTATTTGAAAGTGCTAGTGATCGACTAGAGGGGGGTGCATAGGCGATTTTTATGAAAGTCTTCAAAACATGAAAGTTTCGAAGATAAACGATAGAAATAAACCTATTACCATGCAGCGGAAGGTAGACTACACTAGGCAAATCATAGTCAAGTATTCAATGGAGTGAAAGCACAATGACTAATAGCAGCTAGGCAGTAAAGATCAGGTAGGAAGATATTGTGAAGCCAATCAGAACAAGCAGTCACTCAGTGAAGACAAAAGATAAAGCAATCATACAGTGACTTCACAAGGACCAACAGTAAGTAAATGGAAGGGAAGGATGAAACCAGTGACTCGTTGAAGACAATGATTTGTTGGACCAGTTCCAGTTGCTGTGACAACTGTACGTCTGGTTAGGGAGGCTGAGATTCAACTCAGAAGACCTCGTCTTCACCTTATTCCCCTTGAGCTAAGGACACCCAGTCCTCGCCCAATCACTCTAGTAAGTCTTCAAGGTAGACTTCCAAACCTTCACAGACTTCGTTCACCGGCGATCCACAATGACTCTTGGATGCTCAAAACGCGACGCCTAACCGGCTGGGGGATTCACAGTCCTCAAGTGTAATAAGTCTTCAGATCACACAGACAGGAAGACTTAAGTGATGCCTAACACTCTTTGGCTCTGGGTGTTTAGGGCTTTATTCTCGCAAGGAATTCTCTCAAAGGCTTCGAGGTGGGTTGCTCTCAAACGACAAAAGCCGTGTACTAACTCTGAGCAGCCAACTGTTTATGGTTGTAGGGGGTGGGCTATTTATAGCCACTGGGCAACCCGACCTGATTTGTTCGAAATGACCCTTGGTCACTAAGGAACTGACACGTGTTCCAACGGTCAGATTTCAAACACACACGACAACTTTACTTGAGCTACAAGCAAAGCTGACTTATCCAACTATGGACAAGATTTGCTCTCATAGTCTTCACTCGAAGACATAGGATTTTGGTTAAGCATCACTTCAGTCATTCTGACTGGTTCTCTTGGACTCCACTTAACAGTACGGTGGTTTCTATGACCCAACAAGGAAAAACACAGAACGACGAAACTGCTAAGTCTTCGCGCTCCATAGTCTTCACGCGATGTCTTCTCTTGTCATAGTCTTCAATGTGAATGTCTTCACATACCATCTTTGACTTCAATGTCTTCATACATTTTTAGGGGTCATCTCTGGTAGGAAAACCGAATCAATGAGGGACTTCTACCTGTGTTATCCTGCAATTCTCACAAACACATTAGTCCCTCAACTAGGTTTGTCGTCAATACTCCAAAACCAACTAGGGGTGGCACTAGATGCACTTACAATCTCCCCCTTTTTGGTGATTGATGACAAACTGATTGAAGTTTTCAACAGGGAATAAAATATGTGAAATTGTAAAGGATAGGGGATTGTCATCATAAGTGGCAAAGGCTCCCCCTGAAGATGTGCATATAAGTAATTTGTTTTTGGTATGCAAATGCACATGGCAGGTTGTACTTGTGGAGATCCTCTTCAACTTATGATGACAATTCATCATGCATGAAAAGTAAGTGAAGATAATGACATGCATAATGAAAAATGGACGTCTGCAAAATGATCTAAGTGCGGAATTTATCGTCGCACATGCGGAATTTATCATCGCATCACAGAAAGGCAAATAAGTAGCAGACGACCATCGAGTTTGAGTGTTACAACTCAAAGAACCAAATGTATCAAAACGCGAGAGTTGTAAACACTAGGCAAAATATAAAACCACCGCCCATATGGACCCACTTAAAGACTATCAAACTCATATGCTTCTCCCCCTTTTGTCAGTAAGGACCAAAAAAGTTTAAAGACATAGAGCACCTACGCGTTCCCATGAGGAGTTGGTGAAGCAGCAGGGTCGTCGGAGTTGGTTGGCGGTGCAGACGAACTCGGTGCAGTGGTGATTCACGCCGAAGGTGGTGAAGTAGCATCGTATTCATCATCGATGACACATGCATTCACTGTTGCAGCAGAGGAGGAGAACTCAGAGTCTTCAAGAGACGGAGTACGCCGCAGCAAGGTCCTTCTTGGAGGTGTTGAGTCAAACTTGAAGCGTTCAGAGAAACCATCCTCTTGAAGATCATCTTCAGAACACATAAGCGTCAGCCCTTTCCATGTACGCCGACAAGTTTCATGGGCGACAAAGGCATTCTTGGTGGCAAGGTTGCGAATCCTGTTTACGTCCACCAAGAGGCTTTGCATTTGGCGCTTCAGCCAGTCATGATGCTTATCCTGTTTCTGATGAAGGGCAACCAGAAGCTCTCGGTCATTGAGAACACGGGATCGCTTCTTGGGCCATTGTGCAATGGTGCTTTCAGTGGCTTCAGTGAGGACACGATGAGGTGCACGGGTAGTACCAGCCAGAGGATAAACACGAGTGACTGCTGGGTCGCCTTCAATGTGTTGAGAGAAACTTTGCTTATCAGTATTCTGAAGACTAAGGGGCTCCTTGGCAGGCTCTGTATAGATGGCTTCAACTGACATGTCGACGTCAGGCAGAAAAATCCAATGATTGCGAGCAGAGGGCTGATAGGTGACAGCTGAGTGTAGTTTGATCAGACGCATAATCCATGGGGCGTAAAACTTCAAGCCAAAGAGATCAGATCCGGATGCAGCAAGTTGGCGGATGAAGAAGTCTTGTGCATTGAAGCTTTTGCCGTGAAGAATATGGAAGACCAAAGTCTTCATTGCACCTTCCAGCTTTGCATGTGGAGAATGTCCTTTGATGGGCCAGAGAGTTCACCTTATGATGTGATAGATAGTGCGTGGCAGATACTCAAGGTCTTCAACAAAGAACTCCTTAGGATATTCAGCATTTGGAGGCAAAGGCTTCATCATGCTAAGCATCTGACTCATGTTGGGTTCAGGCTTGTGAAAAATGCTTTCCATAGCAGCACTGTGAAGCTGACAACCAGGTTCATAAAGATCTCCTAGAATGGGCAGGCCAGTGAGCTCAATGATATCTAAGGCTTTGGCTTCGTGATGAACATTGCCTGTCATCCACTCAAGGACCCAAGTCTTCGGATCCCTGTTGTAGCCACGAATATGAAGAGTGGCATAGAATTGGAGCAGCAATTCTTTGTTCCAGTGCTCCTTGTCAGTGATGAACTGCAACAAACCAGATTCTCTGAAGCAATCCAACGCTTCTTCCAAACAGGACGGATGTAACGACCCGTATATTTTCACATAGTATTTCCACCCTTAACTAGATAATTAAGTAGAATCCATTAAGCAAATACATATCAGATTTCTTCAACAAGCATTCGTAACCACTCAAGTATATATATATTTATATTCATAAACCATAGACAGTATAGGTGTACAAAGACTATGCTAAGCTATACAACAAAGGGCACACCAAACTTAGACCAACCCAAAAATATCTCGTGGTCAAAGCAGTAAACAGTGAGACATATTTGGGATACACATTGACCACCACCATCACGTGCATTATAGATATCAGTAGTCAATTGACCAACAATTGGTCTAGGCATGGGCTGCAACTCCTAGCCAATAGAGAGACTCCACAAATGACTACACTGTACAACAGGGATGGGCAGCCATAACTAGCTAGGTACTAGAAAGAGAGGAGGAGTAACCTGGCTAAGGTTTCACCGTAGCACACTCTTCACTCTGCTTCCAAATAGCCAGACCAAGCTCTCGTCTTCTTCTCAGTAGCATTTCCATTCCCCTGTTCACAACCAACAAAGATCCAAGATCAATAAGTGAAGATGGTGACCTCAGAAATCATCAGTAGACTGAAGGGGACAGGTTGGAGCTACAATCTAGCCTACTGGAGTGGACTTGGAGCGTAGGAGCAGCAAGAGTAGGACCAACAGAGAGGGCAAAAGAAGAAAGGTGAGTTCTTCTTCTGCCACTATATATTTCTCACATACACAAAGAAGACCAGCCCAGATGCACACACAAGTCTCATAGTCATTCACAGATGCACGCAGAAGTATCCTAATTATTCATAGGTGCACAAAAGTCACAGCAGGAACATCTACCCCAGATCTTGGAAGCAACAGTACTTGGAAACATGGATAAGGCATTAAGATGTAAAATAAAAAGTTCCCAGATTAATTAGGCAGCAGAAATACACCAAGATTATTCAAAGGGGTGAACATGTTCAGTACACACACATGGGAGCCATTTTAATCTACTAAATCTGAGAACTTGACTATCCTAAATATTTGAGAAAGGAACAAGGGCACCACTAACCTGCACCCATGGTGGATCTGCTCCACGGACACGCACTGGAGCTCTGACCTGCACCATCCAGCATCACGGTGGCGGCGCCCAACGCCAACCACTTCAATCTGGAGCAGGGAAATCACATCCCCAATAGGGTTTGACCTGCAAGCCAAAAGAACACACACACAGAGGGGGATTAGAGAGTTGAGGCTGAAATTCATGGGGATAATACGGGGATTCACGTCAGGGGAGAGAGAGAGTGTGGAGGATCTAGCAGCGGCATCTTTCCCGTCGCTGGCGGCGGCGCCGATCTGGGCAAGGAGCAGAGGAGCATCAGTCTGTATTATTACTTGTGTTCTCGCTGGACTAGTAGTACTAGTGGGTGCTCTGTTCGGTTGAGGACTACTAGTACATAACTAGTACAGGGAAGAGAAAGATAGGCTTAGTTTAGAGAAAGGGAGAGGGCACGTGGAGGATAAATTAGCTTAGTAACTTATCCAGGTGCACACCTAGTACGCGTACTAATGCAAGCTTAGTAAAAAGACATTAGAAAAAAAAGTAATATTTGACTGTAGGATGACCACACTGCACCGACGTATATTTTTTCATTTTCCTAGTATTCACTCGACTTAGTCTCAAAATATATATTTGCCGAACTGCAGGAAGCAAGTACAGTCAGGAGAAGGAGATGCTACAGAAGCAACCTGAGTCCGGGTCTGAGTACGAGAACTCAGGCAAGCTCTCCTTGATCATGCTGAGTAGAGCTATTTTTGAAAAACACTATTCTTTGCTGCATCTTATCATCAACTTGCATAAAATGTTTTGGTAATAAATTGTGTGGAGTGACTATTGCCAAAAAGTTGGGTTAGCTGATGGAGCAGCTAATCCATTGATTTATTTATTTTTTTATAATTATTTGGTGGGTAGAGGGTGCCCTGGATGGACATACTGGAAGGTGGGGCCCTCTACATATGGCTAGTATATTAAGAATTAAATAACTTTCACTCGTTTTATGCGCCGTACTACAACCGTATCAACCATGGTCTCGTCTAAGACGAGTTGAGCCCAATACCATCAAGTTATTATACTCTCCACATGGGTAAGTAGTAGTAGGATGGGCGATGAGTTCCCACGCTAATGCCGGATGGGTGCATTAGCAAGCGCTATATATATTAAGCGTTGGTGGAGTGCGGGTTCCGAAACCCGACACAACGGCTAGTGACACTAGCCGGGTGGAGATATAATATACAAATGGGAAAAAGCTTAGGTTCTGAACCATGTCTCGCATCTAAGGAAATGCAGATGGCAATTATGGTTTCGAGCTCTATGAGTAAAGTGATACAAACTCTGTAGAGTTAAAGGAAAACATGAATTCATGCCAGTCTCTTGGATTGGGGATTATGGGGACCTATTGGTGGTCTATCTCGCAATACGAATGTTTGATAGCTTTTATAAATTGAAATAAACTTTTTGCAACAAATGGTTATTTTGAAAGGTGTTGAGTTGAGGTAGGACTTGTTGATTTATATTGAGCTATCATGAGTGTTGCATTTTGCCTTTTGAGCTTGCTGAGTACTTTGTACTCACTCTTGCTATTAATCATCTTTTTCGTAGAGCAAAGCGTGTATGAGAATCCTACTGGACCAAGTGAGGAGAGCAATGGTGATGACTACAACTACACAGGGTACCTAGATGTGGATCCATCTAGTGCTATGTACGATCTGGATGCCACATATGGGGGTTGGGATGAATAAGTAACTATGATCTAGCTATGTAATCCAGAAACTATTTTATCATCATCTATCTAGTACTGCTAGTTGGAACTCCGGTGTTAGGAGATGTAATAATTTGGCAAAACATGTGAGAAGCCTACCTGAGACTTTTAGCCCTGTGTGGCAAGGTATTGTAATATAAATGACCATCTCTAGCTATTTCCCTGTTGCATATCTCTGACATGGATTATTATTTGACAAGACAAGATTTTGTCAAGAAATAATCCAAGGACTAGTGTCATTATCTATAGTAATAATGACACGGGTCATCACAGGTGGTATCAGAGCAATGGTTTCGAGGGCCACGCAGATAGTTAGAGATGGTAGGAATACTTTAATTGGAACCCATACTTGCTATATTGCACTACCAATAAATCCCACATCATAATTATTCTGTCCAGTAACTTTAGATGACTACCATGCTAATTAGAAGCCTGTTGCAGGATGGTTCGAATTAGAATTCCACCATCAAGGGTTCATGGCCAGCATGTCCTACTACTTTGGCAAATGATGCAGGAGCTTGGGGCACCATGTCCTCAATTCTTTGAAGAGATGCCAGATGATGGAACACACTACTACAGGCGTGTAGTTGTGGTGCTCAGCGGTGTTCCATCAGACATGGACTTCTATGTGGAGCTCTCCACAATGCAGCGGTCATCCGATGACACTCTACCCATGCAGGAGGTTGCCAAGGAAGTTATGCTTGGACTACGAGCACGCTTTGGAGAGAAACTGCGCACCACCGGATACCGAGACTTGCCAGCACTTGATTCTGGGGGTTTTGGGCAGAACCATCAGCAAGGACCTAGAGGAGCAAGCCTGGGTGTTGGGTCTTCATCAGCTCAGCCTACACCTGTCGCTTCAACAGTTAGCACCACTTCTAGTATGATAATGATTGCTGATACGATGATGTATCATACAATGAAGGAGGAGCTTATTAGACACCAGGAAGCAACCCAATTCTGGTATCAATGCTATCAGATGAGCGAACATGATAGGGTTGTGCTTCAGGGAGCACTAAATGCTATGCCTGGAGGTCCTCTTAATCCTATAATAGTACCAGGTGATGTTCAAGAGGAAGAAGAGGAGGATCCAGAGGAAGTAGAACTAGAGGAACAGGAAGAAGTTGAGGGAGTAGAGAACCCAAATGAGCCACTAGTTCCACCCTCACCGAACGTACCACCTGCACCACCCCAGCCGCTACCTGAACATATAGTTGAACCAGAACCAGCCCTACAGCCAGATATAGAGCAGCAGCAGCTACCCCACTTCCCTATTCCACGACCACACCAACCTGACTTTATCCACCCACACATGAGTGTCAGCTCGAGGGAGTACAGGGAGGCTGCTACCTATGCAAGGGTACTTGGGCTTGGCGCGAGTGGCAGTGGCGGAAGCAATGGAAGTGGCAGCGGTAGCAACAATGGCGGTGGCAGCGGCATCGCCTAATCAAGTTCCAATCTTCCAGACTCTTAGGCGTGGGACGCCTGGGCCATAGACTAATCTTTTGGGATCAGCAGTAGTTAGTGTAGTGGCAGCCTGAATATGTGTGTTTATGTAAAATATGTGTGAATTGCAAGGTAGAGTTTGTCCCCTATGTACTAGTAGGGACTGAACCCTATGTGGTGTGTGCTCTAGTTGTAATGCAGTTATGCCCTTAAGCAAGACTTATGTGATGTACTGATTGTAATATAAGTGCTTGTTCTATAGTATATAACTTGTGTGCATTAGGAGGCTCATAGTACCTTACTATTGTGTGCTTTAGTGAGTAATCAGAGTGGTATCATTCTGGTTAGCAAGAGGCATTTGCCACCATGATTGCACTTCATGTTGGGTTACTGCAAATTTAAGGACAGCATGCTATTTATTGGTATCACTTGCACTTGTGCTTGCTGATTTGAATCAATAATCATGCAAAGAAGTAACCAACTAACTAGAAAAAAAATGCAGGATGAATAACAATGGTTTGACTGAGCAAGACCTTGTCTTTCGTTTGGGATCAAGCACCCATGATCAGCATGGGGGTACTCCAGTTTCAGAAAATCAAAGTGCCCTACCCGGAGCGGCACAACTTCCAAGCAATCTAGAAGTGGGCAATGCTGGAACTTCTGGACTTATGGGTGGAGAAGGCAATCTAGGAGATGTCCTTAAGTTCATGGAGAATTCTCGAAGGGAGTCCCAAGAGAACCAGAACCGCTTCCTCGAAGCGATACTAACAAGACTAGTTCCTGGAGGAGCACACCTACCCGTTGCAGGAGTTAGCTTGGGAGAATTTTTGAAAACTCAGCCACCCACATTCTCCAAGGCGGTGGATCCACTAGAGGCAGATGACTGGCTGTTAGAAGTAGAACACAATCTGGAAACCGTGGGGTGCTCAGATGAAGAGAAGGTGAGATATGCATCACACCAGCTAACCGGACCAGCAGCAGCTTGGTGGAGAAATTTCAGCCTTAACCGAGCAAATAATCAGCCTATCACTTGGGAGGAGTTCAATGAGAATTTCCGTCAGACCCATATTCCAAAGGGAAAGATGGATATAAAAAAGAGGGAGTTTCGCAATCTGACTCAAGGTAGCAAGAGGATAAACGACTACCTAAACCAGTTTAATGATTTGGCAAGATATGCTCCAGATGATGTGAACACTGAAGCTAAGAAAGTGGAGAAGTTTATGGAGGGGCTGCATCCATTCCTGAAAATGCACCTCTCAATTCACGGGATCACCCAGTTTCAAGACCTTGTCAACAGGGCCTTCATACTTGAGAATGAGCATGCCAACCTAAGTGAAGAGAGAAGGAAGAAAGCAAGGGTAGATCCACGCCCCATGATGCATCACCCACATCCTATGATGCCTGGACCAATGCGTCCTCATATGCCACCACCACGGCCTAGATTTCCTACTCAGCCAATCTTTGTTCCTAAATGTGGGAAGTGTGGAAAAGGTCATGCTACTCGAGATTGTATGACGGGTACAGGACTTTGCTTCAATTGTGGGAGACCAGGACACCACAAGCTCAATTGCACCTCTCCTCCCACGAATCCTACAAGGCCACCTATACAGCAGACTCAAGTGCATCGTCCACCAGCTGGGCGAGGACAAGGCGGACCTATGAACTATGCAGCAAGAGGAGCTGGGCGGGGAGGACAAGTAGGAGGACAACCAAGGCTGAATTATGTGGCTGCAGAGCAACTAGGAGAAGCTACAGATGTTGTCATCGGTAAACTACTCATTCCTCCTTCAGTTGGTACAGTTCTTTTTGATACTGGTGCCACACACTCATTTATTTCCCAAGATTTCGTGAATAAGAATGGATTAACATGCACACCGTTGGAAAAGGCTTTAGGAGTTAACTCACCTGGAGGGAAGATTACAGTAGAGGCAATGCGCAGAAATCAACCAATAATAATCCACAACACCAAATTTTCAGCAGACCTGCATGTTATAGAGATGTCAGGGTTAGAAATAATCCTTGGGATGGATTGGTTAGCTGCTAATGGAGTAAAAGTAGATTGTGAACTTAAAAGTGTATCCATAAGGAAGTCTGATGGCTCTAGGCTGATATATTTTGGAAGTAGAACCAGACCCAACAATCCCTTAGTAATGGCAGCAAGTGGACAAAAGAAAGAAATAAAGGATATACCTATAGTTTGTGAGTTTCCTGATGTATTTCCGGATGAACTGCCGGGTATGCCGCCTGATAGGGAGTTAGAGTTCAGCATTGTTTTAATGCCTGGGGCATCACCCATCTCCAAAAGACCCTACAAAATGTCACAGCCAGAGTTAGTGGAGCTAAAGAAACAATTGGATGAGCTGAAGGAAAAAGGATTCATTAGGGAAAGCATGTCACCATGGGGAGCACCAGTATTATTTGCAGAGAAAAAAGGATGGAGGGTTGAGGCTATGCACAGATTTTCGAGACCTTAACAAGGTAACTGTAAAGAATAAGTATCCGTTACCGAGAATAAATGATTTATTTGATCAACTCAAGGGTGCATGTGTCTTCTCGAAAATTGACTTGAGATCTGGATATCACCAAATGAAAGTGAAGGAAGAGGATATTGAGAAGACGGCATTTGTATCTCGATATGGACACCATGAGTACACTGTGGTTCCATTCGGTCTAACTAATGCCCCAGCTATGTTCATGAACTTGATGAACAAGATTTTTATGCAATATTTGGACAAGTTTGTAGTGGTCTTTATTGATGACATATTAATATATTCAAGAAGCAAGGAAGAGCATGTTGAACACTTGAGGATAGCACTTCAAATCTTAAGAGAGAATCAGTTGTATGCAAAATTTAGTAAGTGTGAGTTTTGTCTGGACCAAGTAGCTTTCTTGGGGCACGTAATTTCAGGAAGAGGAGTTGAGGTTGACCCATCCAAAATTGAGACAGTTGTGTCTTGGGCTCGTCCGACCAACCCAAGTGAGATAAGGAGTTTCTTGGGCTTTGCTGGATACTACCGCAGATTTATAGAAGGGTTTTCGCAGATTACAGCACCAATCACCAAATTGCTTAGGAAAGAAGCTAAATTTATTTGGACTGAAGAGTGTGAGAGAAGTTTTGAGGAACTAAAGAAAAGGTTAACTACCGCACCAGTGTTGGCATTACCTGAAAGTGGACAAGATTATGTGGTGTATTGTGATGCTTCAAAATCTGGACTAGGATGTGTTCTGATGCAAAATGATAGAGTGATAGCCTATGCTTCTAGGCAATTAAAGACACATGAAGTAAATTACCCTACCCATGACTTGGAGTTGGGAGCTGTTGTGTTTGCACTGAAAACATGGAGGCACTACCTATATGGTTCTAAGTGCACACTGTACAGCGACCACAAGAGTCTCAAATACATATTTACACAAAAAGAGTTGAACATGAGGCAGAGGAGGTGGCTGGAACTAATCAAGGATTATGATCTGACAATTAACTACCACCCTGGTAAGGCAAATGTAGTGGCAGATGCACTTAGTAGAAAGAAGCAATGCAACCACATATCAATTGAAGGGTATGGCAAAGAGCTACTGCAGGATCTTGCAAAGATGGGAATAGAGCTGAGAGAGGCCACATCTAGTGCTAATATAGCAGCCATGACATTTCACCCCACATTGCTAGATCAGATTAAGGAAAAGCAAGCAATGGATGCATTCATCAAGGAGGAAACGAGAAGAATTCAAGCGGGACAACCTTCACAATTCAGGTTGGACCAGGAAGGAGTTCTTTGGAACCATAGTAGGATCTGTGTACCAGATGACCTACAAATCAAGGAAATTATTCTGCATGAAGCTCATGACACTTTGTACACTATCCATCCTGGGAGCACGAAGATGTATAAGGATGTGAAGGGAAATTTTTGGTGGCCTGGTATGAAGAGGGAAATCGCAGAATATGTCAGCAAGTGTGACACTTGTCAGAGGGTAAAAGCGGAGCATCAAAGGCCTTTCGGGTTATTAAAGCCATTAGAGACACCAGAGTGGAAATGGGAAGATATTTGTATGGATTTTATTACTGGTTTGCCTATGACACCGAAAATGAAGGATGCTATATGAGTTGTGGTCGACCGACTCACTAAGTCAGCACACTTCATTGCTACAAACCAGAAATATTCCTTTGATAAGTTGGCTGAACTGTACTTAGAGAGGATAGTTACCCTCCATGGTGTGCCAAAGACCATAACGTCTGGCCGAGGTTCCGTGTTTACATCAAGCTTTTGGAAGAGCCTACAGAAGTCTCTTGGAACTGAGCTCCACTTTAGCACGGCTTATCATCCCCAAACTAATGGCCAGACAGAGCGGGTAAATCAGATCCTTGAGGATATGTTGAGAGCATGTGTAATGAACTTTGGAGAATCATGGGATAAGAATCTACACCTAGCAGAATTTGCTTACAATAATAGTTATCAATCCAGCATACAAATGGCTCCATATGAGGCATTGTATGGGAGGAAATGCAGATCACCTATATGCTGGTATGAAGTTGGAGAGAGACCATTACTTGGTCCTGACATAGTGAGAGAGAATGATGAGAAGATCCAACTAATCAAAGAACGACTCCAGATTGCACAAAATAGGCAAAAGAGCTATGCTGACCGGAATAGGAGGGTTATGCAATTGGCAGTAGGAGACTTGGTGTATCTAAAAGTATCACCTATGAGAGGGGTTAGACGCTTTGGAATCAAAGGAAAGTTGAGTCCTAGATATGTTGGGCCATTTAAAATTTTGGAGGAAAAGGGAACATCTGCTTATAAGTTGGAGTTACCAGAACGTTTATCAAGAATTCACAATGTCTTCCACATATCTCAACTTAAGAAATGCAACAAGCCACCACCACAAGTATCAGACTTGGAAATTGAATTACAACCAGACCTGAGTATGAAGAACGACCATTGAAGATCTTAGAAGTTGAAGACCGCAAGCTCAGGACAAGGACCATTCGGTTCTGCAAAGTGCAATCGAAGAACCACTCAGTTCGTGAGGCGACGTGGGAGAAGGAGGAAGACCTACGAGTAACCTACCTCAACCTTTTTAAGTAAGTTTTCGATTTCGAGGACGAAATCTTTTTCTAAGGAGGGTAGGATGTAACGACCCGTATATTTTCACATAGTATTTCCACCCTTAACTAGATAATTAAGTCGAATCCATTAAGAAAATACATATCAGATTTCTTCAACAAGCATTCATAACCACTCAAGTATATATATATTTATATTCATAAACCTCAGACAGTATAGCTGTACAGGTGTATTACAAATCTTTGAGAATATATATATATATATATATATATATATATAGAAAGAGAGAGAGAGACCAGACTATGCTAAGCTATACAACAAAGGGTACACCAAACTTAGACCAACCCAAAAATATCTCGTGGTCAAAGCAGTAAACAGTGAGACATATTTGGGATACACATTGACCACCACCATCACGTGCATTATAGATATCAGTAGTCAATTGACCAACAGTTGGTCTAGGAATGGGCTGCAACTCCTAGCCAATAGAGAGACTCCACAAATGACTACACTGTACAGCAGGGATGGGCAGCCATAACTAGCTAGGTACTAGAAAGAGAGGAGGAGTAACCTGGCTAAGGTTTCACCGTAGCACACTCTTCACTCTGCTTCCAAATAGCCAGACCAAGCTCTCTTCTTCTTCTCAGTAGCATTTCCATTCCCCTGTTCACAACCAACAAAGATCCAAGATCAATAAGTGAAGATGGTGACCTGAGAAATCATCAGTAGACTGAAGGGGACAGGCTGGAGCTACAATCTAGCCTACTGGAGTGGACTTGGAGCGTAGGAGCAGCAAGAGTAGGACCAACAGAGAGGGAAAAAGAAGAAAGGTGAGTTCTTCTTCTTCTGCCACCATATATTTCTCACATACACAAAGAAGACCAGCCCAGATGCACACACAAGTCTCATAGTCATTCACAGATGCACGCAGAAGTATCCTAATTATTCATAGGTGCACAAAAGTCACAGCAGGAACATCTACCCCAGATCTTGGAAGCAACAGTACTTGGAAACATGGATAAGGCATTAAGATGTAAAATAAAAAGTTCCTAGATTAATTAGGCAGCAGAAATACACCAAGATTATTCAAAGGGGTGAACATGTTCAGTACACACACATGGGAGCCATTTTAATCTACTAAATCTGAGAACTTGACTATCCTAAATATTTGAGAAAGGAACAAGGGCACCACTAACCTGCACCCATGGTGGATCTGCTCCACGGACACGCACTGGAGCTCTGACCTGCACCATCCAGCATCACGGCGGCGCCCAACGCCAACCACTTCAATCTGGAGCAGGGAAATCACATCCCCAATAGGGTTTGACCTGCAAGCCAAAAGAACACACACACAGAGGGGGATTAGAGAGTTGAGGCTGAAATTCATGGGGATAATACGGGGATTCACGTCAGGGGAGAGAGAGTGTGTGGAGGATCTAGCAGCGGCATCTTTCCCGTCGCTGGCGGCGGCGCCGATCTGGGCAAGGAGCAGAGGAGCATCAGTCTGTATTATTACTTGTGTTCTCGCTGGACTAGTAGTACTAGTGGGTGCTCTGTTCGGTTGAGGACTACTAGTACATAACTAGTACAGGGAAGAGAGAGAGATAGGCTTAGTTTAGAGAAAGGGAGAGGGCACGTGGAGGATAAATTAGCTTAGTAACTTATCCAGGTGCACACCTAGTACGCGTACTAATGCAAGCTTAGTAAAAAGACATTAGAAAAAAAGTAATATTTGACTGTAGGATGACCACACTGCACCGACGTATATTTTTTCATTTTCCTAGTATTCACTCGACTTAGTCTCAAAATATATATTTGCCGAACTGCAGGAAGCAAGTACAGTCAGGAGAAGGAGACGCTACAGAAGCAAACTGAGTCCGGGTCTGAGTACGAGAACTCAGGCAAGCTCTCCCTGATCATGCTGAGTAGAGCTATTTTTGAAAAACACTATTCTTTGCTGCATCTTATCATCAACTTGCATAAAATGTTTTGGTAATAAATTGTGTGGAGTGACTATTGCCAAAAAGTTGGGTTAGCTGATGGAGCAGCTAATCCATTGATTTATTTATTTTTTTATAATTATTTGGTGGGTAGAGGGTGCCCTGGATGGACATACTGGAAGGTGGGGCCCTCTACATATGGCTAGTATATTAAGAATTAAATAACTTTCACTCATTTTATGCGCCGTACTACAACCGTATCAACCATGGTCTCGTCTAAGACGAGTTGAGCCCAATACCATCAAGTTATTATACTCTCCACATGGGTAAGTAGTAGTAGGATGGGCGATGAGTTCCCACGCTAATGCCGGATGGGTGCATTAGCAAGCGCTATATATATTAAGCGTTGGTGGAGTGCGGGTTCCGAAACCCGACACAACGGCTAGTGACACTAGCCGGGTGGAGATATAATATACAAATGGGAAAAAGCTTAGGTTCTGAACCATGTCTCGCATCTAAGGAAATGCAGATGGCAATTATGGTTTCGAGCTCTATGGGTAAAGTGATACAAACTCTGCAGAGTTAAAGGAAAACATGAATTCATGCCAGTCTCTTGGATTGGGGATTATGGGGACCTATTGGTGGTCTATCTCGCAATACGAGTGTTTGATAGCTTTTATAAATTGAAATAAACTTTTTGCAACAAATGGTTATTTTGAAAGGTGTTGAGTTGAGGTAGGACTTGTTGATTTATATTGAGCTATCATGAGTGTTGCATTTTGCTTTTTGAGCTTGCTGAGTACTTTGTACTCACTCTTGCTATTAATCATCTTTTTCTTAGAGCAAAGCGTGTATGAGAATCCTACTGGACCAAGTGAGGAGAGCAATGGTGATGACTACAACTACACAGGGGACCTAGATGTGGATCCATCTAGTGCTATGTACGATCTGGATGCCACATATGGGGGTTGGGATGAATAAGTAACTATGATCTAGCTATGTAATCCAGAAACTATTTTATCATCATCTATCTAGTACTGCTAGTTGGAACTCCGGTGTTAGGAGACGTAATAATTTGGCAAAACATGTGAGAAGCCTACCTGAGACTTTTAGCCCTGTGTGGCAAGGTATTGTAATATAAATGACCATCTCTAGCTATTTCCCTGTTGCATATCTCTGACATGGATTATTATTTGACAAGACAAGATTTTGTCAAGAAATAATCCAAGGACCAGTGTCATTATCTATAGTAATAATGACACGGGTCATCACAACAGACCAGTTATGGCTTCAGTGCCAAGACGCATATGGGGAAAATGCGACATTGATTGTACAAGATGCATGAGTAATAATTGCACTGCTGATAGCTCCAGAACCGATCAGAAGATATTCTTGCCTTTGAGTAGGGGTTCTTGACGCTATTGAAGAAGGTGTTGTGTGCTTTGAAGCCATTGATATTGAACAATCCAGGTGCAGATGCAGTGCCTGGAAACCTAGGCAGCCTTGGCATTGGCTTCTGAACCTGAGGCCTGCGCTCGACGTGATAGCCAAATTGAGGACCAGCAGTAGGTGGAGGAACAAGAAGAGGCCATTTGACATTGATGAGCTGACCATAGTTGTGTGCTTGCTCAATAGTATGTGGCCTTGGTGGCAGAACAGGAGTAGTGGCATCAACAGAGGCGTCAGGCTGCACATCTGTTGCAGGTGCATCATTGGCTTCATTGACCTCTGGCACAGTGTTAGGTGCAGGCTCCACAGTGTCTTCAGCCATGACCACGTCATTGGCTTCAGTGGTGTTAGTGGTGGTAGCCTCAGGATTCTCAACCTCCACTTGAGGAGCTGGAGGGTCGGTCATGTTCTCCTCGAGAACAACATCTTGGTGAGACGGGGGTGTAGCAAATCTTGTGTCTCTTGGGGATTCTTCTTCATCTTCTTCTTCATCGGCTGATGCAGCCGGAATGTCTTCAGCAACTTTAGCTTCAGACTCGGAAACATTCACAGTAGGAGTGGCTTCGGGGAACACCTGACGTGCAACAGATTGGTGGTGCACTTCTCCTTCTGGAAAGCTCGAAAGAGGGACTTGGGGCCTTGGTCCTTTGCGAAGCCTGCATAACGCTGGCGACGCCTGTGGAGATGGAGTTGGCTGGGCCTCAAAGTCATCTTCTTCTTGCACATGTGGGGTGACGTGTTGTTGGGGATTACTCAGGGTGTCTTGTTGTTGTGGGTGATCAGCCCATGATGCATCCTGAGCAATTGGCGTCAGAGGACGACCAATGCTAATGAGTTCGTTGTTCGTGAGAACAGGCGATGATACCAAGTTGTGCTCGATCTGAGGAAGAACTACATCATCTTCAACATTGTCATGGTGACCAATGTCTTCAGCAGCGATGGGGTCAACTGCTGGAATGTCTTCAGCTTCAAGAGCCTCTGTAGAAGCAGGCTCATGAACTATCATCTATCGTTCTTGATGCGAAGATTTAGGACGAGCAACCGAGATGGGCTCGACAACAGGTGGCTCTGTGGGAGCAGCCCGATCTTTCTTGGTTTTGCGCTTCTTCTTGGAGGGAGCGACATCAGAACCTTCAGAATGTTTCCTCTTTCTGGCTTCAGCCTCGACAACCCTTGTCTTCTTTAATTCTGAAGCCACTATGGGGACCTTAGGCTTCGAGCCTGTCATACTGGCTGGGAAGACAATGGGATGTGCTTCCTGCCTTGTTGCTTCGGGTTCGGCCACAACTGGCTTCTTCTTCTTCTGTGCAGCCATCCTGGGATCGATACCAGGATGCCCAAGAGCCTTGCGCTTTTCAGCTTCATTGTAGGCTTGCACGCACTTGTCAGCCAGACTCTTCATGCGCTCACGAGAACCTTTAGCTTCTTCGTGTTTCTTGAGAAAGGCTTCCTTGAGCTCGTGCAGCATAGTCTTGAAGTTCTTGACATCTTGCACACTGAGCTTTGCCATGTGCTACTTGAACTGAGCTTTCTCATAGTCGATCTTTTGCTTCAGTTCAATGATGCGCTGAGCTAGAGCTAGCTCAGAAGCAATGGCGCCAGTGAAAGCGACGTTGAGGCCAATTGGAAGTTGCAGATCTTCAAAGCTGAGATTGGGGGTTTGAAACCACTCGTCAATGAAGTTGTGGATGATTGCCACGTCAAAGAGAGGCAAATCATTGAAGATTTCTGCTTCTTCCTTGCTCTTAATCAGTTGCTCAAGAGCGTCATCTGCAAGATCTTCATCGCTGGACAGATCAATGGCGTCGTTGTGCAGAATAGCAGCAGCAGTTAGTGTCTGATCAGTATTATTTCTCATCTCAGTCTTTTTGGAGATACGTGATAGATCTTCAGACTGCACACTTTCTTCAGGAGGTGCAGTAGCCAGTGGCTTCGCCCGTAAGATTTTTGGTGCTGAGGCAGACTTTGAAGCTTTAGGCTTCTTCAGCTTCGTTGGCCTCGGTGGTGCAGGTGCTTCGTCAGATTCAGCATCATCTGCAGGTTGATCCACGACTGCCCCTTGAACCACAATATGAGTGATGAGACCTTCTAGGTTGTAGAAGGGCCCAACCAGATTGGGTTCAGCATCGCGTGTGCCGTCAGCCCGGGGAGCAGAAGGACCAGGGTTGAAGTCTAGTCCCAATGACTTCTTGTTTTCCTTGGCCGATGCCTTTGCATGCTGGAAGTTGCGCTTGAAGAGATTATCGTCACGACACCAGAGCAGTGATGATGGGTCGGCATTTTCAGGCTGTGGTCCACGGACCATACAAGGATAGAAACCCTGAGCAATAGCTTCAGCTCTGGTCTTCGGTGGAAGGCTTCAGAAGAGAATGTCACCCAAGGACTCTTGATGGCATTCTTCTCAGCATACTCCTGGGTCACAAACTTGTATTTAAACCATTGTTCGGCCCAATATCTTTGAATCCATTGGATTCGTGTCTTGCGCTGATTGTAATCCTCTTCTGGATCTGTCTTGTACAGCTCTGAGAGGTCATCGGGCAGATCTCTTGATGTTCCCCCTCGACGCTGTCTGCCACCCTTCCTTGCAGATTTCTCTGTAGCCATGAACTTCAAACTGAATGGCTTCAACACATTCAAAGGCTTCTGCTTGCTGGTCAAACAGGAACTGGCTTCGGGAGAGTTAATGTGATGTTGTAAGAATTCTGTAAACGAATGCAGACTATGAGAACCAAGGGATTCTCCCACGGACATGTACCTGTGATAGCATTAAGGTGCGAGGGAAGGGGAAGAGGTCATATGCATTCTCAGAAGATTTTGAAGATAAATCAGTTTAGAAGACATTGACCTCATAGTGCGAAGACATTCACTCATAGATAGAGAGTTGGTTCCAGATTTGTGCGAATCCACGAATAAGTACAAGTGAGGAATCTAACTACTTTGTGAAGCATAAGTGAACATACTAGGCATATTATGAGATGAAGTATGAAATAGATCCAACTTGTGTGAACAGAAACTGCTTGTGGTAGAAAGTGATGAATCTATAGGATCAAAAGGGCCGTAAAAAGGAAGTTTTATTTGCCACACGAAGAACTGCTAGACGGAGTGGGAGAGGAGGCCGAGCAGTTCGATCGTCTGTGCCCTAACTTGGCGACGGAGGACACCTACGACGACGGCGGAGAAGATGATGTCCGCGGCCGGCGTGAAGACGGCGTCGGTGAGGTCGCGGCAGCTAAGCGCTTCGTCGCCGGCATCGTCGAGGGCTAGCAGTGGCGCTAAGGTTTGTGCGAGAGTGAAAGAAAAGATAATGACTGTGGTGAGACGTGTATTTATAGGGACAGGGACGGCACACTGTTATTACACAGGTGCCCCTGGCGATTCACATCTGGAGGACACGTGGCCATCATGCAACATATCAGAGGTTGTTCCACGTTCCCGCGCACGCCTGGATTGTCGGGTGGTTGTTCCCACTTCTCCTGGTTTCAGGTGAAGGAATTAGCATTGGAAACGGACTTAATGTTTGTCTCTGTATCTTCTACTGACAAGGACGCAGAGAAGACATTCGACAGTTTCAATAGAATGCATATGATTTGGACAGATAGAGTTTGAGATAGAAAGCATAGAGAGATTAGGGTCCGATCACATTCACTTAGTTCAAAAAATTCAACAAGGAAAACGTAGCTATAAGTGAATGCTGTAGAGGACAGAACACTAGTATGTATATATCAGAAGACAATCAAGTCAACATAGTGAAGATAATCATGAAGACAAGTTGAAATCGAAGAAAAACCAAATGTGAAGACATAGCAAATGTAACGCCATGGGTAAAACACTTCAAACAGAAGAATTTGGTGGTGGTGTTACCCACCGTATAGGAAGTATTAGACCCAGACACGACGCACAATTATCGTGGTGCTCCGAAGTCAAATTCCACGTTAATGTATTCACACTCAGAGTGTAAGTCTTCATTGATTGAAGATATACTTTACTTCGTGTGTTGCACATCTAAGTCATCAACGTGCATAAGTGTTAGGATGTGTGCCTGATCACAGGACATTTGAGGATTCCAAGATATTTAGCTCACACCATAACTTGCAAAACCTCTCTCATCCAAGGGCTTGGTGAAGATATCTGCCAATTGCTCTTCAGTGTTGACGTGTATGATATCAATATCTTCCTTCACAACATGATCTCTGAGAAAGTGATGACGAATTTCAATGTGCTTTGTCTTCGAGTGCTGAACTAGGTTGTTGGCAATCTTGATGGCGCTTTCGTTATCGCAGTAGAGTGGTACTTGCTTCAGGTGAATGCCATAGTCTTTGAGTGTTTGCTTCATCCATAGAAGCTGAGCGCAGCAAGATCCAGCAGCAATGTATTCAGATTCAGCAGTGGAGAGAGATACACAGTTCTTCTTCTTTGAAGACCAACATACAAGTGATCGTCCCAGAAAATGACATGTGCTTGATGTAGACTTGCGATCCACCTTGTCACCAGCATAATCAGTATCCGAGAATCCAACTAGATCAAACTCTGAGCCCTTTGGATACCATAATCCTAGTGTTGGGGTGTGAGCCAAATATCCGAGAATTCGCTTCACAGCTAAGTGATGCGATTCCTTTGGTGCTGCTTGGAACCGGGCACACATGCAAACACTAAGCATGATATCTGGCCTAGATGCACATAAATAAAGCAAGGAACCAATCATGGAGCGATATACCTTTTGATCGAACTCTTTACCATTGTCGTCGGGACCCAGATGATGTTTGGCTGGCATTGTCGTGTAGCCTTTGCAATCTTGCATTCCAAATTTCTTCAGGCAATCTTTGAGGTATTTCTCTTGAGATATAAAGATGTCGTTGCGTTGCTGACGTATTTGAAGACCAAGGAAGAACTTCAGCTCACCCATCATGGACATCTGATATTGCTCTTGCATCATATATCCAAACTCGTCAGTGTATTTCTGATTGGTGCAGCCGAAGATAATGTCATCCATATATATTTGGCACACAAACAGTTCACCATCATATGTCTTCGTGAAGAGAGTGGGGTCGAGGGAACCAAGTTTGAAGCCTTTGCTCTTTAGGAAGTCTTTGAGTGTGTCATACCAAGCCCTAGGGGCTTGTTTGAGGCCATACAGTGCCTTGTTGAGCTTGTACACCATATCAGAATGTTTTGGGTCTTCAAAGCCAGGCGGTTGTGCAACATACACTTCTTCGTCAATCTTGCCATTGAGAAAAGTGCTCTTCACATCCATTTGATGCATAAGAATGTTATGATGATTTGCATAGGCCAGCAGTATGCGTATGGCTTCAAGTCTAGCCACAAGAGCAAATGTCTCATCGAAGTCAATCCCTTCAACTTGAGTATATCCTTGAGCAACGAGACGAGCTTTGTTTCTGATAACTTGACCATGCTCATCTTGCTTGTTGCGGTATATCCATTTGGTGCCTATTATATTGTGCTTGCGAGGATCAGGACGCTTAACTAGTTCCCATACATTATTCAGCTCAAACTGTTGAAGCTCTTCTTGCATAGCTTGAATCCATTCAGGTTCCATGAAGGCTTCATCAACTTTCTTGGGTTCAGATATTGAGACAAATGCGAAGTGTCCACAGAAATTTGCTAGCTATGTTGCCCTTGTACGAGTGAGTGGACCTGGTGCATTGATACTATCAATTATTCTCTCAATCTGCACTTCATTTGCAACACGAGGATGTACAGGACGAAGATTTTGCTCTTACTGATCATTTTCATCGTTAGAAGGATTGTCTTCAGGCTGAGCATTGTTTTCAGGTTGATCAGGTGCGGAGATGATAAGTTCCTCTTCAGGCTGAGCTTCAGATGGTATGATTTCTCCAGTTCCCATAAGTTTGATTGATTCACTGGATGGAACTTCATCTAGCACATTTGGCAGGTGCTCTCTTTGCGAGCCGTTAGTCTCATCGAACCGCACATCCACAATTTCAACCACTTTATAGTGAAAGAGGTTGAAGACTCTGTAGGAGTGCGAATCCTTTTCATATCCAAGCATAAAACCTTCATGTGCTTTTGGTGCAAATTTTGAAGTGTGATGTGGATCCTTGATCCAGCACTTGGCACCAAATACTCTGAAGTAACTGACATTTGGCTTCTTGCCAGTAAGGAGCTCATAGGAAGTCTTATTCAAAAGCTTGTGAAGATAAACACGGTTGATGATATGGCATGCAGTATCAATGGCTTCAGGCCAGAATTTTCTTGGAGTCTTGTATTCATCAAGCATCGTCCGAGCCATCTCAATAAGTGTTCTGTTCTTGGGTTCGACGACGCCATTCTGCTGTGGCGTGTACGGAGCTGAGAATTCATGTGTGATGCCCAAAGTATCAAGATATGTATCTAGCCCAGTGTTCTTGAATTCAGTGCCATTGTCACTTCTGATGTGCTTTATCTTGACGCCATAGTTGTTCATGACTCGATTTGCGAAGCGTCTGAAGACATCCTGCACTTTAGTCTTGTAGAGGATTATATGCACCCAAGTATATCTTGAATAATCATCAACAACGACAAAGCCATAGAGACAAGCAGTAGTAGTAAGAGTTGAGTAATGAGTGGGACCGAAAAGGTCCATGTGGAGAAGTTCGAAGGGTTGAGTCATTGTCATGATTGTCTTTGAGGGATGCTTGGCCCTCATCATCTTTCCTGCTTCACAGGCACCGCATAAGTGATCCTTCTTGAACTTGCCGCCCTCGATGCCTATGACATGCTTCTTTCTTGCAAGAGTGTGCAAGTTCCTCATGGCAACATGCCCTAGCCTCCGATGCCAGAGCCAGCATTCTGAAGCTTTTGCTAGAAGACATACGGTAAGTTTTTGGTCCTGCTGAGAAATCTACCACGTACAAATCATCTTTTCGATACCCTTCAAACACTAGAGACTTGTCAGATTCCATTAGAACAAGGCAACGATATTTTTCAAACATCACAATCATGTTTAAATCGCAAAGCATTGAGACAGACATTAAGTTGAAACCAAGGGATTTAACAAGCATGACTTTATCCATGTGTTGATCCTTTGAGATTGCAACTCTACCTAGACCCAATACCTTACTTTTACCAGTGTCAGCAAATGTGATGTGACTCTTGTCAGATGGACATAAGGTTGAGTCCATAAGAAGGCTTCGCTTGCCAGTCATGTGATTGGTACACCCACTATCAATAATCCATTCTGAAGCAGCTGGTGTCGTACCCTACAGTGCAGTTAGGGGGATAGGCTTCACGAAGAGAATTGTGAAGTAAAAACATTTGACAAGCCAGTGGATTATGAAAGTTTAGATCAAGATTAGGACTGATAGGGCAAGTAGCAAGCGACTCAGGAACAAAAGTACATAATAAGACTATTTGGGCATTTGATCTTGCGCCCTACAAGATGTTTAAGGTCCCCAGCAATAACGACAGACGATTTTGGTTTTCGGCTGGAGACCTTTCCCTGCAAAAGAGAGTTAGCTTTCTTAGCCACCCACATCTTCAAGGATGGCTTCGAAGCAATGAGTCTAAGTGCAGCATCTGAGAACTTTGGATTTGGAGCCCTAGCAAAAAGTCTTGCAGGTGGACAATAGTACTCATAAGAATAAGCAGAATAGTTCTTGGTCTTATGAACATGGCGATTTGATGAACCGCGCTCATATTCATAGGCCTGAGTATGGCTTTCCTGCAAAACATTTGCATTAGTGCGACTCAGGTGAGTCCTCTGTCTATATGAAGCCTTTGGGCCGTATGAAGCCTGTGGTCTGGGGTTTGTCTTCTTCACTTGTGGTGTCATGACGACATTCACAGGAAGATTCTCCAAACACCTTTTCGGCACCCAGACCTTCTTCATAGGCGGCCCATTGCTGCAGTTAGTACCAATATACCTGGCAAACACTTCACCATTCTGATTCTTAAACAGTTTATAGTTTGCATCAAAGGATTCATCAATAACAATGGGATTAGCACAAGTGAAGCTAGATAGGGTGGATGGATCCACTAAAGGTCCCTTTGCAGCAACCCATGTGGTTTTGGGGTACTGCTCAGGTTTCCAGTAAGAGCCATCAACATTCATTTTTCTTTCGAACCCAATACCCTCTTTCCTAGGGTTTCGGTTCAGGATCTGCCTTTTGAGGACATCACATAGTGTCTGATGCCCTTTGAGACTTTTGAACATCCCTATTTCAAGCAATGTCTTCAACCTAGCATTCTCATCAACAATAGCAGTGGCATCCTCAACAGAGGGGTTAGTTATCACATCAACAGTTGAAGATATTGCAACAGTAGCAGCAGTAGAACATTCAGCAACAGAAGTAGCGTTATCACGCTCAATGCATTTAAGACATGGTGGTTCAAAACCTTCCTGAACGGAACTGATCTGTTTGGCATGAAGTGACTTGTTTTTCTTTTGAAGATCTTCATGAGCCGCTCTCAATTTTTCAAGGTCTTGCTTCCTTTGAAGATAATCATAGGAAAGCTTTTCATGAGATGTTGAGAGCGTTTCATGACGACTTTCAAGTTCCTCATACTTAACATGAAGATTTTTTGTCTTCAATTAAGGACTAAGATCGAGTCATTTCATCGTCCAACAGGTCATCGCTTTTGTCTAATAGTTTTTGAATATGTTCCATAGCTTTTTGTTGTTCAGTTGCAATTTTAGCAAGTGTTTTGTAACTGGGTTTGGAACCACAATCAGAGTCATCTTCACTTGATGTTTGATAGTGAGTGGCGCGTGAGTTTACCTTGGCACCGCGTGCCATGAAGCAGTAGGTGGGAGTGGAGTCGTCCTTGTCATTAGCATCGGCGTTGGTGACATTGTCTTCAGTGTTGAAGATGGACTTGGCAACGTAAGTTGCAGCCAGACTTGCAATGCCAGAATCGGACTCCTCCTCAGACCCCACCTCTGCCTCCTCAGAAGCGGACTCCTCCTCTGAATCCATTTCCTTGCCAACAAACGCACGTGCCTTGCCAGATGAGCTCTTCTTGTGCGATGAGGACTTTGAGGAAGACTTGGCAGAAGACTTTGAGTATTTCTTCTTCTTCTTGTCGTCAGAATCATACTCCTTGCTCTTCTTTTTCTTCTTGTTCTCATTGTCCCACTGCGGACACTCAGAGATGTAGTGGCCAGGTTTCTTGCACTTGTGGCATGTTCTCTTCTTGTAGTCATGAGCAGAAGCTTCATCATTCCTTGAGCTTGATCTTGAGGACTTTCTGAAGCCTTTCTTCTTGGTGAATTTTTGGAACTTCTTCACAAGCATAGCAAGCTCCTTTCCAATGTCTTCAGGATCATCAGAACTGCTGTCAGATTCTTCTTCAGACGAGGAGACAACTTTTGCCTTCAAGGCACGAGTTCACCCATAGTTAGGACCGTAGATATCTCTTTTCTCAGAAAGCTGAAACTCATGTGTGTTGAGCCTCTCAAGTATGTCAGACGGATCGAGTGTCTTGAAGTCAAGACATTCTTGAATCATCAGGGCCAGGGTGTCAAACGAGCTATCAAGTGATCTCAGGAGTGTCTTGACGACTTCATGCTTGGTGAACGCCGAGGGCTTGAAGCTCATTTGTGATGTTAGTGAGTCGATCAAACGTGAGCTGGACATTCTCATTGTCATTTCTCTTGAAGCGGTCGAAGAGGTTGCGAAGGACACTGGTTCTCTGATCCCCCTGGGTTGAGACGCCTTTGTTGACCTTGAAGAGCCAGTCCCAGACTAGCTTAGATGTTTCCAAAGCACTCACGCGGCCATACTGTTCTTTGGTCAGATGATCACATATGATGTTCTTGACAGTGGAGTCCAGTTGAACAAACTTCTTGACATCAGCAGCGGTGACACCTTCACCAGCCTTGGGAATGCCATTCTTGACGACATACCATAGGTCGACATCAATGGCTTCAAGATGCATGCGCATCTTATTCTTCCAGTAGGGATATTCAGTTCCATCGAAGACGGGGCACACAGCGGAGACTTTAATTATCCCTGCAGTCGACATAGCTAAAACTCCAGGTGGTTAAATCGAATCACACAGAATAAGGGAGTACCTTGCTCTGATACCAATTGAAAGTGCTAGTGATCGACTAGAGGGGGGTGAATAGGCGATTTTTATGAAAGTCTTCAAAACATGAAAGTTTGGAAGACAAACGATAGAAATAAACCTATTACCATGCAGCGGAAGGTAGACTACACTAGGCAAACCATAGTCAAGTATTCAATGAAGTGAAAGCACAATGACTAATAGCAGCTAGACAGTAAAGATCAGGTAGGAAGATATTGTGAAGCCAATCAGAACAAGCAGTCACTCAGTAAGTAAAGGGAAGGAAATGATGAAACCAGTGACTCGTTGAAGACAATGATTTGTTGGACCAGTTCCAGTTACTGTGACAACTGTACGTCTGGTTAGGGAGGCTGAGATTCAACTCAGAAAACCTCGTCTTCACCTTATTCCCCTTGAGCTAAGGACACCCAGTCCTCGCCCAATCACTCTGGTAAGTCTTCAAGGTAGACTTCCAAACCTTCACAGACTTCGTTCACCGGCGATCCACAATGACTCTTGGATGCTCAGAACGCGACGCCTAACCGGCTGGAGGATTCACAGTCCTCAAGTGTAATAAGTCTTTAGATCATACAGACAGGAAGACTTAAGTGATGCCTAACACTCTTTGGCTCTGGGTGTTTAGGGCTTTATTCTCGCAAGGAATTCTCTCTCAAAGGCTTCGAGGTGGGTTGCTATCAAACGACAAAAGCCGTGTACTAACTCTGAGCAGCCAACCGTTTATGGTTGTAGGGGGTGGGCTATTTATAGCCACTAGGCAACCCGACCTGATTTGTCCGAAATGACCCTTGGTCACTAAGGAACTGACACGTGTTCCAACGGTCAGATTTCAAACACACACGACAACTTTACTTGAGCTACAAGCAAAGCTGACTTATCCAACTCTGGACAAGATTTGCTCTCATAGTCTTCACTCGAAGACATAGGATTTTGGTTAAGCATCACTTCAGTCATTCTGACTGTTTCTCTTGGACCCCACTTAACAGTACGGTGGTTCCTATGACTCAATAAGGAAAAACACAGAACGACGAAACTGCTAAGTCTTCTCGCTCCATAGTCTTCATGCGATGTCTTCTCTTGTCATAGTCTTCAATGTGAATGTCTTCACATACCACCTTTGACTTCAATGTCTTCATACATTTTTAGGGGTCATCTCTGGTAGGAAAACCGAATCAATGAGGGACTTCTACCTGTGTTATCCTGCAATTCTCACAAACACATTAGTCCCTCAACTAGGTTTGTCGTCAATACTCCAAAACCAACTAGGGGTGGCACTAGATGCACTTACATTATTGCAGTATTTTCTACAGCTGAGGTCTTGTTACAGATTTTTTTTGCAACAGAGCTCTTGTTGCATAATTTTTTCGCAACAAAGATCTTGTTGCTGAATCATTTTTATGAGTTTTTCCGCAATAGAGGTCTCGTTGTATATATTTTTCGCAACAAAGGTCTTATTGCAGAATCATTTTTACGAGTTTTTCTGCAACGGAGGGCTTGTGGTAGAATTTTTTCGCAACAAAGGTGTTGTGCGAGAATCATTTTTACGAGTTTCTATGGAACAAAGATCTCATTGTAGATTTTGTTTACAACAAAGGTCTTGTTACAGAATCATTTTTATGAGTTTTTTAATACTGCAATAGGTCCCTTTTGCAGAAAAGCCTTGTTGCAGTAACAACCCCTTTGTTGCAAAAACAAATATCTTCTATCTTCTCCTTACGCCATGGCTATAGTTTGGGTTATGGATAATCTAAAAAGCAGATTGACACCGCCATTCACCATTGCTGGAGCTTGGCCCATGGATGATTTAGGAAACAGATCAACACCACTGTTCGTTCTGGTTGGAGCTTGGGTTGTGGATGATTTGGGAAGTAGATTGACACCCCCATCCGCCATGGCTGGAGCTTGGCTCGTGGATGGTTTTAGAAGCAGATTGAGTGAAGGAAGTGTTAGAGCATCATGGGGAGAGAGACGAGATCGAGGGGATCGAAAGCGGGGAAACAAGGGAGTAGGTGCTAGATTCGTCGAGCGGATCGAACGATTGTTTTCTGTTTCTGCAACATCGTTGCCTCGCACATGTGGTCATCGTTGCCTGTTATCGCTAGAGGCAAGCGGTAAGTGGTCCCAAGCTGCACGCGCAACCACGATCTAGTGGACCAGTGGATCGCAATCTGACGGCCGCGCGAGCGGCGGATGCGGCGAGAAGATCAATTGGCTTTTTTTTGAGACAACAGAAGATCAGTTGGTTGATTGGAAGGTTTTTCCAATAAAAATGGTTCAGGAAGGTTTTTCCAATAAAAATGGTTCAGGAAGGTTTAGACTTTTCAAAACCTTTGGGTGTATCGTAAATGGCCAGGACTTGGTCTTACCAGAAACCCTAGACACCACGGAACTTGGCCAGGCCCATGTGCTCATCCCGGCCCAAACCACAGCCAGGGTTTTGCCTGAAGCCGCCAGAAGTTCTCAAGTGGAAGCACGAAGAAGAAAGCACCACAAACCCTCGCCCCCGCGGCGCGTCCTCCCTCCAGAAACCTACCGCCGCCTCATTCTCCCCCACCACAGCACCCCTCCCAGTCCTCGTCCGATCCGCCCTTCCGGAGGTTTCTGGGAGAAGCGGCGCCAGCGCTCCGGCGGCCATGGCGCTCGCCTTCGACGAGTACGGGCGGCCCTTCATCATCCTCCGGGAGCAGGAGAAGAAGTCGCGGCTGCAGGGGCTCGACGCGCAGAAGGCCAACATCGCCGCCGGCAAGTCCGTAGCGCGCATCCTCCGCACCTCCCTCGGGCCCAAGGGCATGGACAAGATGCTCCAGTCCCCCGACGGCGACGTCACCATCAGTAATACCCGCTCCCTCTCGCTTTCTCCTGGTTTTAGGTTTTAGGTCTGGTCTTTCCGGTTAGCCTGGTACGAGATCCGGAAGTTTTCGCCTGCCATTGGATCTTCGACGTTGGTGGCAATGGCTGTGCGTTGAGGATCAGGGTTTCTCTTAGGTGTCACAGCGAGTCTTATGATGGCGAGATCTAGCTTTGTGGGATGCCCCTTACTTTCGTGCTGTTATGTTGTTGCTTGGGGAAGGAGATGGTACGATTTGTAGGGCTAGTTTGTTGCTTTCGTTATGTCTCTGCTCGGATTGGAATACTGTGTATCGGGGAAATGCTAGGTTGCCATTTCTGTAGCTATCTCTATCTAGTGGGTACGAGCGTGCTCTTACTTTTACTCCTGCAAATGTTATGCTGAAGTGAGGCGAGGTGCCCCATCCTATGTGGATCTGGAGATCCGGTTGTGTTTTTAGCACTTCATTTATTGTGCTCACGTACTGAATTGATTTGTCTCATGTTTTGTTTACTGACCTTCTTTCCAATGGATTTTCAGCAAACGATGGGGCGACGATCCTGGAGCTAATGGATGTTGACAACCAGATTGCGAAGCTCATGGTGGAGTTGTCCCGCAGTCAAGACTATGACATTGGAGATGGTACCACCGGGGTTGTGGTCCTGGCTGGGTCGCTCCTGGAGCAGGCTGAGAAGCTGCTGGAACGTGGTATTCACCCAATAAGGATCGCCGAAGGTTATGAGATGGCGTCGAGGATAGCTGTTGATCACCTTGAAAGCATCTCCACGAAATATGAGTTCAGTGCTACAGACATAGAGCCTTTGGTGCAGACCTGCATGACAACTTTGTCCTCAAAGATGTGAGTAATAACATATTGTGCTTAATCAGTCAGCTGCTTTAGAACCGAGTTATAAGATATTACCTCTGTCCCAAATTAGTTATCTTAGATTTGTGTGCATATGGATGTACCTAACACTAAAACGTGTCTAGATACACCTGTATCTAGACAAATCTAAGATAACTAATTCAGGACGGAGTGAGTATTATTTTGGCTTGAATCAGGCTTCACATTTTTCTACAACATGAAGGCTGTCAGGGGGAACATATTGACAGTTTAGTTCCCTTTGTTTTGCGAGAACCCAATTTATGGACAGTATACTTGCCTACAGTTTGGGAGAATTTCTGGTGTCATTTTAATTGCAGATGTTACTGTCTTGTACCGTTGTCTCTTGAGCTCATTTTGTACAATAATATCAATTCCGCAGTTCTACTTCTAAAATGGACATTACATGAAAGAAATATTCTGGTATAGCAGAAAAACTATTTGTTACAGCCTTATAAGTTGGAAGTATCCCTTCCGTTTTAGTATAACTGTCCTTGACCTCAAGTGAAATCTGTTTCAAATAACTCTAGCCTTGCTTTATTGCCTTACTAGATGTACTCATTTTTTGCTAACTCTTTCTTAGTGTTAGCGTTGGTCTGTGTGCATGGTGGGCTGATGATATAGTGGCAATGTGTAATGGATGGAGTATTTCTGCATGGGTACATTTTACATAGGTTATTTCAAACCTTTCTGATCTGTCCAATTATTCTGATTCTACAGTGTTAGCCGTTGTAAGAGGGCTCTAGCTGAGATTGCTGTCAAAGCAGTCCTTGCGGTCGCTGATTTGGAAAGGAAGGATGTAAATTTGGACTTGATTAAGGTGGAAGGTAAGGTTGGTGGGAAGCTCGAGGATACTGAGCTAGTACAAGGAATCATTGTTGACAAAGATATGAGCCACCCCCAAATGCCAAAGAGAATTGAGGATGCTCACATTGCCATTCTGACCTGCCCATTTGAGCCCCCGAAGCCTAAGACAAAGCATAAGGTTGACATTGACACTGTAGAGAAATTCCAGACACTGCGTGGGCAAGAGCAGAAATACTTCGATGACATGGTTCAGAAATGCAAGGTAAAAGCCTATAAAGGACAAACTGTTTATATATTGTGGAGTAGCTTGTTTTTGTATTCTTGGTTTGTGATGTGTGCTCTTTTACAATAACTAGATGGTACCTCACGTGTTGCGGGAATTGGTTGCAATATATTAATTTTAATGAGATTGGATTGTGTGGAATATAAATATTTTGATTGATAAGACGTGAACCAAAGTTAAAAATACGTAAGACTTATTGTATTTGATTATGTATAGTTGTAAATATTTATGAATACAAGTAGAATAATAGAATGAAAAATAATCCCATGCACAGTTGCATGTTGAGGTGGGCCTTGTCCCGTCTATAATTGTATGGTGGTGTGGCATGCTTGCATGTTGAGATAAATAAGTTAGTGGGGATGGCTCTTTTAGATATATATAGGATACATTATTGTTAATACCCTTAGGCTGCAAAAAACACTTTCTACCTCCCCTTATTAACATTTATGTTACTAATGCTATGCTGTACGAAGTGTATGCACATCAATCTGTTTTTTATGTTCAGTGTATGATTTGCTCAAAACATAATCACGTAACTATGTACATTTTATAGGATGTTGGTGCAACCCTAGTTATTTGTCAATGGGGGTTTGATGATGAAGCCAATCACTTACTAATGCAAAGGGAGCTGCCGGCTGTCAGATGGGTTGGTGGTGTTGAATTAGAATTAATTGCCATTGCGACAGGTAACCTACCTCTCTTCATGTGTTTCTAAATTATATTTTATGGCAGTACGTAACATTTAAGAACTGAGTGCAGGAGGGAGGATTGTTCCAAGGTTCCAAGAGTTGACTACCGAAAAGCTTGGGAAGGTATAACCTGATCTGTCTATATCTTTCTTCAAACAAGTAATATGCATGCTATCTTGTGAGGGTTCAACTGAGAGTGAATGTAACCGTCTGTGGGTTTCTGAGGGCGACCATTCACCACTACTTGATATGCTGAATGTTTATCTCCAACCCTAAATTCAACCATCATGCTATCTTGGTAGCCGAGTTAGTGGTTTAGTCAGTTTCTTGAAAACACCATGTGAATGCCTTGCACTTCTGAACAGCAGTTACATTAGAGAATGCAGAGGATGTATTGTTTGAACTTTGAATTGCATATGCTTGGTAGCCATCTTAATTTGCTTTGTAAAGCATAAGATTTATGTTTGTTTGCTTGTCCTGCTTAAATAGGCTGGATTAGTCAGAGAGAAGTCATTTGGAACAACAAAAGATCGGATGCTATACATCGAGAAGTGTGCCAATTCCAAAGCTGTAACTATTTTCATCCGTGGTGGTATGTTCTGATGTATATGTTTTTTCTTTTCTTCATATTGACACATGTATGCTCAGTGATTTGTTGGGCCATGGAAGCATTATCCCACCAACCACGAATCTGTTCGAGACACACTTTACAGTTAATACTGGATAGCCTGGATATTGTTATATCAATTGGCAGTATTCGTATGAATTTTCAAAGCAATGGTTTTAGAAGAAAATTTTAATGCATGTCAACTCCATATTAGATCGTACCAACTGTTAATTGTAATACATGAGAAATAATTCTTGTTTTCACTACAACTGAAGAAATGCTAACATGTTTTTAATCGTGATTATATTTTATCGTACTTGCCATACCTCAAGACGGCTTATAAAATGACACCAGTTAACTACAAAATTTCTAATTTATGCCATGAACTATCCAAAGTCGTCCAATAGACCCTCAAATGTTGATCTGGGTGATTTGGGAGTCTGTTGGTAACTAATCCACATCATTGAGCTATATATTCAATACCTCACTGGTATTGAATATAACTCCTTGCCTGTTTGGATCTCACTGGTTATGTAGTTCTGGGGCTTTTAGTAAGGACATGTTTGGTTTGTGCCCAAAGTTGCCCTGTCAAAAAAGTTGGCTAGCCAAAAATTTTGTTGAGGTTTTGCTTGCCAACAAATTGGATAGAAAATGAACTAGAGTTGGTAAATGAACATTTGCATGCCAAACAGTTGGTATCATCCAAACAAAAAGCCAATGCTTTTGTGATGACCGACAAATTGGGAAGGTACACTTTGGTCACAATCTGAACATAACCTAGGCACCTCTGTTGTTCATGATAATGTCCATATTTCTTGTTGAATCGTTATACAGTCATATCATAACATTAAAGTCATCTGTACTATTTAGCTTTGTGCTGTTACTTTTTTAGGATTATAAGATTGAAGTCCTCAAAATATTTGAGAAACACCAAGCCTAACTGCTGTCTTCCAGTCTTAGTTAGTATACATTTCAGTCATATTTAGGCTAATAATGTATATGGGTATCTTCTGATTGGTATTCTGGTATTGCACAGGCAACAAAATGATGATTGAGGAGACCAAGCGAAGTATTCATGATGCTCTATGTGTTGCAAGGAATCTGATCATCAACAACTCAATTGTGTATGGTGGTGGCTCAGCAGAAATATCTTGCTCAATTGCTGTTGATGCTGCAGCAGATCGGCATCCTGGAGTTGAGCAGGTAATTGTGGTTTTGGAACTGGTACTACAAAAGAAATCCATATATGTTTTCTTCTAATTGTGCTTCTTTGTATTTTCAGTATGCAATCAGGGCATTTGCTGATGCTTTGGATGCCATTCCACTAGCTTTAGCTGAAAACAGTGGTTTGCCGCCTATTGATACTCTCACTGTCGTAAAATCCCAACATGTCAAGGTATTTTGTTTTCTCTGTTGATTTTGACAGTCACTTTAAAATGTCGGTTGTCAGCCTGTTCTTCTCTCTTTAAAACATCCTCCTTGTTCTGTTATACTCCTACTAATTAGCCGCCTGTGTTTTTGTTGGGCTTGTGATAGAATTTATTTCAGAAGTTACTTTTGGCTAGTGCCTGTGCTTAGTCCTTATAGTCCTTAGTCCTTCCCCACCTGGCATTGATTGTGCTTGATGCTGTACACGTTGTACCATCATGTAAGTCATATTATGTAGTGTACGATGTGAGGGTTCCAGAAACCAGCACTAGGCATGTCACTGCCAGTCACCAGTGTTTTTGAGCTCATATCTACTACTCCCTCTGTAAACTAATAGTGATCTAAAAGATCTTATACGTATTAGTTTACAGAGGGAGTAATTGTTATGGCATTCCTTCTGAATTGAGGGTAACATTTCATTTCTGAACATATTTCTAGGAGAACAATTCCCGCTGTGGCATTGATTGCAATGATGTTGGTACCAACGACATGAAAGAACAGAATGTTTTCGAGACTCTGATCGGCAAGCAGCAACAGATCTTGCTGGCAACACAGGTGGTCAAGATGATCCTCAAGATTGATGATGTCATAACGCCTTCTGAGTATTGATGACGCCTTCAAGAACGGGAATCGACTGTGCTAAGTGGCATGCGCTCCATTAGTCAGCATATTTTATATGGGTTGATTTTGATTTGCTCCTAGAATTCTTACATGGAGTGGTCACTTGTTTTGTTTGATGAGCTATCTAGTTTTGTGACGTGCGTTCACACTTTGTAGAGCTTGAGACAGTAGCACAAGTCATGTCGATACCAGACCATTCGTTGTGTTGTTCAGATGCTTAATGTATGGTTTTGGACCACTAATTTGTCTGCTTTATCGTAATTGTTTCATTTTTTTGTTTGCTTTGTCTAAAGTATCTCAGGTAAAGTTGGTGTGAGTCAGACTTACTATATGTATCGAGTTGCTTGTTTTTGTACCGATCAGTGCCAGGAACGGTGCACATGTCTTCAATTTACTTACCTCTGAAAACTAAATTATACGTGACATAAACTGAAAAGCTACTTGTCTTACGGAGTCTGTTGGTGACTTTAGATGTTAGTAACGGTAGTGAACAAAACATCTGTGTTTACAATTAACTTCATGAGTAAAATGCGCCTCTTATGCTCCTTGGAAGAACCGGAATTAGCCATTTGCGATCAGTTCCGAACAAATCCTATGCCAGTTGAGATGAAACACGCCTCTGAAACTAGGTAGATTTTGCTGCCTATTCCCTCTCTCGAGTAAGTGGCCTCTATTTGTTGCCGCTCCCCGTCCATACACCTGCAAAACGGAGGGGAGATTCTTGAAAGATTTCGGCTTGTAGGTTTTTGTGCCCGGGATTCTGAAGCTAGCAAATTTGTCTTCAGTAGAATCACGGCAGTGCCTGTGACTTCTGGAAATGGGACATCTCTACAGAGATTTTTCGGGTCGCAAATGGAGTTGATCCTACACCTGTTCATGAAATAATTAAGGAGATAGCAGGGGGCAGTCACACATTTGCAGGAGGTAAGCAGCAGTGCATGCTAGATAATGTTGCAGGTGACTAGAGGCATGGAATGACGGTTGGAGAACGCAACAGCTTTATTGAAAGAGAAGTACTCTAACTGGATGTTGAACGCACTTGCCAGATAGTGCAAAGGCTAGACGATGCTGTTAGGTTGCTTGTGTGTATTCTAGTCGTTCAGCTAGTTAGGCTTATCAAATGAGGTAGTTGGCTATGGACACACTTTGCTATGTGTGTGTTAGTTGGGAAATAAAACTCAGTGTACCGTTATTATGTTCATTGGGGTCACAATGTGTGAAGATGAATTGAGCACTTTTGCGGAAGATGATCATTATGCGTGTTTCCTAGAGATTACTTGTTGTGCATGTGCTCTTCAACAATACAGACAACAACATTGCTTTTAAGTGACTATAACAAAAAGATCATCACAACAAGTTAATCACATGATGTAACAAAAGCAGCATCACCACATTGCATCCAAGAAAGCTAACAATTGTCCAAACCAAATATTGCTCTAGTTTGAGATGCTTGAGCACTAGAAGTTCTTCATTTGCATCTGCCTCTGCCTCTTCTACCATCCCTTTTGCCATTGCAACCACAAATACCGAGTCGCTTCTCCCATCTTCGCGGCATGCAAGCACAAGCGATGGACTATGCATGAGGACATGAGGGACAATGCTTGGCCGAGCAAGATAAACCCTTCCGTGGAGATCACTTTGGGCCACATTATCGAGTTTGTGGTCCTTTGGGTCCGCTTAGAGCACTTCCATCTTCATATGAGTACTCCGCGATGTCCGCGTATGAGGCACAATTCATGGGCTCAACGTTGACCACCATGGACAAGACTGTTTGTAAGGTTTGCCCTCCACCCCTGGTCAAGTTCTTCGCCTGGCTAGCATTGCAAAATAGGCATTGGACGGCGGACCGATTGCAAAGGCAGGGATGGCCTAATTGTGGGCTATGCATGCTATGCAAGAGCCAACGAGACAGCCCCACCTTTTCTACAAATGTCGTTTCACGTTGCGAGTGTGGAGGATAGTGAAGGATTGACTCGGTTCGGCGAACCTACCGATGGATCAATGGTCGAATGGATATTGTCAAGAAATGGTGGACCAACATGTCAAGGCCCAACACAGCTCTTCGTAAGGCCATGGCCATCCTCACCATGCTTGTCACTTGGGTGTTGGGTCATTTGAAACGAGAGGAATGCCAGAGTGTTGCGAAAGAAATCGACACCACCATTCTACATTCTAAAGCTCATTAAGGATGATGCCAAACTTTAGGTCACCGTGGGGGCTAGGCACTTGGGCGCTATTATGCATGCCACCAGAGTAATCTGATGATGTAATTTTTGTTGATGAGCTAGTTGGGCCGCCCATTGATGACCCACAAGTATAGGGGATCGATCGTAGTCCTTTCGATAAGTAAGAGTGCCGAACCCAATGAGGAGCAGAAGGAATCAATAAGCGGTTTTCAGTAAGGTATTCTCTGCAAGTGATGTAAAGTAGCCGTGACAGATAATTTGATGCCAAGATAATTTGTAGCAAGTAACAAGTAACAAAAGTAGAAAGGTGCTTGAGGAAACATGGTAATTCTGTCTAGTCATTTTAATCACGATTCATTGACTCACATTCATTGCTTTGATAAATTGTTATGTGGGTGGACTGATGCTAAGGTGTTGTTCTTACTTGAATAAACAATCTACTTATGATTAGCCCCTCTCGCAAGAATCCGCAATTACGAAAGAAGAATTAAGATAAATCTAACCATAACATGAAATATATGGATCCAAATAAGCCCCTTACATAATAGCGCATAAACTAGGGTTTAACCATCTGTCACTCTCGCAAACCATCATCTACTTATTAATTCTACAATACCTTCCCCTAGGCCCAAGCATGGTAATGTGTCATTTAGTCGACGTTCACACGATACCACTAGAGGAAAAATAACATAAGACATTATCAAAACATTGAACAAAAACCAACTTCACATGATTACTCATAACGAGACTTCTCTCATGTCCTTGAGAACAAACAGAACTACTCAAATCATATTCATGTTCATGATCAGAGGAGAATAATATATTACTAACAATCTGAACATATGATCTTCCACCAAATAAACCAACTAGCATCAACTACAAGATGTAATCAACACTACTAGCAACCCACAGGTACCAATCTGAGATTTGAGACAAATATTGAATACAAGAGGTGAACTAGGGTTTGGAGATGAGATTGTGTTGGTGAAGATGTTGATGGAGATGAGTCCTCCCATGATGAGAGCAACATTGGTGATGAGGATGGCTTCTATTTCCCCTCCCGCAGGGAAGTATCCCCGGTAGAATCGCTCCACCGGAGAACAAAAGTGTTCCTGCCCAAGTTCCACCTCGAGATGGCGGCGCTTCCTCCCGAAAGTTGTCTCTTTATTTTTTAGGGAAAATGGCTTCATATAGAAGATGGGCCACAGAGGCTTGATGTGGGCCCCACAAGTTCTAATGATGCGCCCTAGGGGGCGCTGATACGTCTCCAACGTATCTATAATTTATGAAGTATTCATGCCATGTTTGCAACAATTTTATATGGTTTTGGTATGATTTTATTAGAACTAAACCGGACTGATGTTGTTTTCAGCAGAACTACCGTGATGTTGTTTTTTGTGCAGAAATAAAAGTTCTCGGAATGGGTTGAAAATTTACGATGATTTTTTATGGACCAAAAGAGATCCCCGAAGCACCGGAGTTGGACCAGGAGGTGACCGAGGAGGCCACAAGCCTGGGGGGCCCGCTCCAAGCTTATGGGCCCCTCAAGCACCCCCTTGACGTGAGACCGATGCCAAAAATTCTTATAAATACCCAAACCTTCGAAAAGAACCCTAGACCGGAAGTTCCACCGTCGCAAGCCTCTGTAGCCACAAAAAACAATCGGGAGCCCGTTCCGGCACCCTATCGGAGGGGGAACCATCACCGGAGGCCATCTCCATCATCCCGACGGCTACCATGATGAGGAGGGAGTAGTTCACCCTCGGGGCTGAGGGTATGTACTAGTAGCTATGTGTTTGATCTCTCTCTCTCTCTCTCTCTCTCGTGTTCTTCACTTGGCACGATCTTGATGTACCACGAGCTTTGTTACTATAGTTGGATCATATGGTGTTTCTCCTCTCTATATTCTTGTGATGAAGTGAGTTTTACCTTTGAAGTTTCACTATTATCAGATTGAATACTTTCATGGATTTGAGAACACTTGATGTATGTCTTGCGTGGGATACCAGTGGTGAGAATGGGGTGTTCTATGTATGTTTTGGCACTCAACTCGCGGATTCCCGAGGTGACATTAGGGTAATCTATGCATAGGAGTTGATGCACGTTTTCATCCTTGTTTCTCCGGTAGAAATCTTGGGGCACACTTTGAGGTTCTTTATGTTTGATTGAATATCATGAATCTGAAGTTGTTTGATGCATATCGTATAATTGACCCACAGATATTTGTGGTGACATTGGAGTATCTAGGTGACATTAGGGTTGATTGATGTGTATCATATGGTGTTATTTCAGGACGAACTCTAGGGCGGTTTGTGACACTTATAGGAATAGCTCAAAAGATTGATCAGAAAGAATAACTTTGAGGTGGTTTCGTACCCTACAAGCAATTTCATCTTATGTTCTCCGCGATAGGAACCTTGGAGTAACTCTTTTTCGCACACTGAGAGATTTCCATATGATTTAATTATGTTATCATTGTTGAGATACTTTGCACTAGTGAAAGTATGAACCCTAGGCCTTGTTCTCAAGCATTGCAATACCGTTTTTGCTCACTTTTGTTACTAGTTACCTTGCTGTTTTTATATTTTCAGATTACAAAAACCTATATCTACTATCCATACTACACTTTTACTATTGTATTGGGTGTGTTGGGGACACAAGAGATTTCTTGTATTTGGTTGTAGGGTTGTTTGAGAGAGACCATCTTCAGCCTATGCCTCCCATGGATTGATAAACCTTAGGTCATCCACTTGAGGGAAAATTGCTACTGTCGTACAAAACTTTGCGTTTGGAGGTCCAACACGAGTCTACAAGAAGAAAGGTTGCGTAGTAGATATCAAGCTCTTTTCTGGCGCCGTTGCCGGGGAGGTGAGTGATTGAAGGTATATCTTTAGATCTTGCAATTGAATCTTTTAGTTTCTTGTTTTATCACTAGTTTGGTTTATAAAATAAAACTACAAAAAAATGGAATTGAGGTTGCCTCATATGCTTCATCTTTTTAATGTCTTTCTTGAAAATGATGGAGAGAAAACTTGTGCTCAATTGTTAGAAGAAGTTAATAAAATGTTTGGCACTAAATCTTTGAATGATGAGCATGATTGCAATGTTGTTAGTATGAATTCTTTTAATACCCATGATGCTAATGACATGCAAAGCCATAAGCTTGGGGATGCTATATTTGATGAAGATGATATTTTGATTCCCCAAAGTTTTGATGTGCAAATTTATGATGATGATAGCATGCCTCCTATTTATGATGATTATGTTGATGAAAGTGGGTTTGAAAGAGTGTCAACTCTAGTTAATGATCCCACTATTTTGGAGGATGTTGAATCTTTTCACAATATTTATAAAAGTGGATTTGGAGAGGTCATGACTTTATTTAGTGATGAATCCACTATTTTGGAAGAGGTTTCAATTGATTATGAGAACAAAGTTGCTATCTATGATGATTATTGTGATGACATGTATGTTATAAATAATGATGATAACCATGAAATTTGTCATCATGATTTTAATGTTCAAATTGATTATGTGAATCAAGTATCTCATTATAGTAATTTTGTTGAGTTTGCTCCCACTATTATGAATGAGAATAAATTTGCTTATGTGGAGAGTAGTAAAATTTCTATGCTTGTGGATCATGAAAAGAATGCTTTATGTGATAGTTATACTGTTGAATTCATTCATGATGCTACTCAAACTATTATGAGAGAGGAACATGTGCTTGTAGGGTTGCAATAATATCAAGTTTCCTCTCCATGTGTTGAAAGTTTTGAAGTATTGCTTGTTTTGCCTTCCTATGCTAGTTGATTCTTGTTCCCATAAATTGTTTGCTCACAAAATCCCCATGCATAGGAAGTGGGTTAGACTTAAATGTGCTATTCATATGCTTCATGATGGTCCCATTATGTTTAAATTCTTATCTTTTATGTGAGCACCATTAAACTCATTATGGCTAGTTAGGGGCATAAAACAATAGCGCTTGTTGGGAGGCAACCTAATTTTTATTTTGTGTTTTTGTTTTTGCTTATGTTTTCAGTAAATACACATTATTACATCTGTAGTGATTGTGTTTTAGTGTTTTAATTAGTGTTTGAGCCAAGTAAGACCTTTGGGATGGTCTATTATGATAGTTGATTTGATCTTGCTGAAAAACAGAAACTTTTGCGCTCATCGACAGAATTTTAGAAAATCACAGAAATGTGCTTTTGATCTGAATTTTTACAAAGGATTTATGTAACATCCTAAATTTTCAATTTGGAATGTTATACATTAGATCATCATTTGCATATCATATTTTATTGCATTTGGCTTGATCCTAGAAATTCTACGCAACTCAAGGACCTACGGAGAGAGTTTGGGATTTCATTATTTTCATATTCGAGTTTTCTCGAATTTTGGAAAGAGAATCGTTTGATTTTAATTATTTTCTATTCGATTATTTCTTTAATAAAAATAAAAGAGAGAGAATAAAATGACTTCCTCAAAATAGATAAATATCAAAGATTTCATATTAAAATCAAATAAGATTTTCATTCGGAGATTTATTGCTATTTTATTTGAATTAGGAAAAAATATGCATTTTCCAAAATTGCATTTTAGGCCCAAATAAATGTTCACCTTGTCCGTCTTATTTTTAGATGATGGGGAGAATTTATTTCGGAATTTTTGGAATCCGTTTAGTATTTCTTTTCTTTCTTTTTCTGCATGTCGGAATTATTTAAAAAAAAGGACAAACCGACTTCAGGCCGTACCCGGCCAGGAGACCTCGGGCCGACCCTCTTATATGCCGCACCTGAGCCAGCCCAGCCGTGCCTCGCCCCGAACCCTTACCCTAGCCGCCGCGCCGCCGCCGCCGCTGCCGCCCCGCGCCGCCCGTCGCGCGCTGCCGCCGCCACCCGCCGCCCGCGCCGCTGCCGCTGCCGCACCGGAGCCACCCGCCGTCACCGGACCTTGCCGGACCCGAGGTAGCCGCCTCGGTTTTCTGAGAAAACCGTTTTTTTTCGAAATCCTAAATCCGTTTTTATTAGATCTCGGTTTATTTTCGGTTTAGTTGTTTAGGGAACGTCCGTTTTTACGTTCGTTTTAACGAACGGTTTTCACCGTTTAGCCACAGACAGCGAACGTTCGTTCGTTAGCCTGTTCATCAGTTTTTTCTTTTTCTTAGATTTTCCACGATTTTTTTCGATCGTGATTTCTAATCTGATTTTCGCTTTAGTATAACTTTTCGCTCGTTTATCAGAATCAGGCGATTCAAGCGCGTAGAGTTTCGTCTCGAAACCCTCTTTCCGTTTAACCAACTTGAACAAGATTTTGATACAGTAAAATTTGACTTTAGTCCAGATTAGTATTCAGATCTGGTTTCTTTCGCAGTTTGAGTTTCGTTGCTCCGTTTGATTTGATTCTTTTTGCAAACCGGAGTTCTTAAGTTGAACTTTCTGGTTAGATCTCTTATTTGAGTTTTACCTGTGCCCTTGTTTGATTGCTGGTTAGATCTCTTATGCTTGTTTGATTGTGATAGAGTACCCGGAGTGCGAAGCGTGCTACATCGAGTCTCTAGGTTTCACGGATCATCAGCAAGGGAAGTAACACTTTGATCATATCCCTTTATCACCCAGTTTTTATGCATTAGTTTCAACCCTCAAACATTGCATGGCTAGGACTTGATAACATGTGGGATTGGGAAGTAGATGAGGTAGTACCTATTCACCTGTTCATTATCAAACCTTTGGGAGTTACTTCTACGTATTGCTTATATTGTATGCTATGCTCGTAGACGTGGATTGAGTTTGAGTGAAGGCATGACAGATGTGAGATTGTTAATTAATGGTTCAACTTAAGGTGGCAACTTTAATACACATCTGGGTGGATTGCTTGTCGGGCACCTGGAGAATCCAGTGTTGTCCTAGGATATCCCGGAGTACCCATGTGATAATCTTAGGGTCCGCCACCCAGGCTCAAAGGGAACTGAGATATTTCATGCTAGAAACTTCCGTGTGCAGCCACAAGCTATTATGGGCTCTAGCATAGTTGAGTAAGTTGCGTGAAGCTCTTGAAGAGGTAGACTAGCAGATGTAGTGGGTTGTAGGTGGTATAGTCTATCCGGAGTAGAGAGTTAATGCTTCTGAAAGACTATGTCTCGGTCATCCGTTTCTCAAACACCATGTAGTGCGAGAAATCCAATGGAGGAGATCGAGTCTTGTGGGGAAAAGTGCGCAAAACCTCTGCAGAGTGTACAAACTAATCATGGTTAGCCATGTCCCCGGTTATGGACATCTTGAGTATCTAGTACTTGGATTATCATATGTATCTCATCACTCTAAATTAATATTGTTTGGTTGATAATTAATTTTTAATTGGGATTGAGTTGGAGGAACCTTCTCAATGATGTTTCAACTACCATGATAGTTAAATAAAATCTATTCCTTTGTTGTAGGGAAAAATTGGCTTTTCGCAAAACTTTAACCGTAGAGCTTTTCACCAGCCAAATATGCATATAGTGATAGCATTATTCTGTTCTTGCTCTATCGTGTTATATTGCCAGCATATTCCATGTGCTGACCCGTTTTCGGGCTGCAACGTATTATGTTGCAGACTTTTCAAACGAGGAGTAAGGTTTGTTAGGTCGTTTCCGTGCAGCTCAGCTATGCCGTTGGAGTTGATGGACTCACTTTATCTTCCAAGCCTTCCGCTGTTATCGTATTAGATGGCCTTAAGCCATATTTATTGTAATAAGTTCTCTTTTGAGACATTCGATGTAATAAGTGTGATTGCTACTCTATTATAAATCCTTCGAGTACTGTGTGTGTCAGCATTACCAATCCAGGGATGACACTGAAGTACAGAGACTTGACCGTTTGAGGTCGGGTCACTACAATTTATATACAAATTGCCTAGATTGTCCTAATTTTTTAAAAAAATTGGAGTTACATAAGTATACGAAATTTCCATATTACTACAGACTGTTCTGTTTTTGACAGATTCTGTTTTCTATGTGTTATGTGCTTATTTTGATGAATCTATGGGTAGTATCGGAGGGTATGAACCATGGAGAAGTTGGAGTATAGTAGATGTAACACCAATATAAATTTAGAATGAGTTCACAATAGTACCTAAAGTGGTGATTTATTTTATTATACTAACGGATCTTACGAGTTTTCTGTTGAGTTTTGTGTTGTGAAGTTTTCAAGTATTAGGTAAAGTTTTGATGGACAAAGGAATAAGGAGTGGTAAGAGCCTAAGATTGGGGATGAACAAGGCACCCCAAGGTAATATTCAAGGACAACCAAGCATGTAGGCTTGGGGATGCGCCGGATGGCATCCCCTCTTTTGTCTTCAATCCATCGGTAAATTTACTTGAGGCTATATTTTTATTCACCACATGATATGTGTTTTGCTTGGAGCGTCTTGTATGATATGAGTCTTTGCTTTTTAGTTTTCCACAATCATCCTTTCTGTACACACCTTTTGAGACGGACACACATTAATCGTGAATTTATTAGAAAACTCTATGTGCTTCACTTATATATATTGAGCTAGGTAGTTGCTCTAGTGCTTCACTTATATCTTTTTAGAGCACGGCGGTGGTTTTATTTTGTAGAAATTGTTGAACTCTCATGCTTCACTTATATTATTTTGAGAGTCTTTAAACAACATGGTAATTTTCTTAGGTTATGAATTTAGTCCTAATATCATGGGCATCCAAGAGGGATATAATAAAAACTACCATAAAGAGCATTGAATATATGAGAAGTTTGATTCCTTGCATTTGTTTTGAGATATAAAGATGGTGATTTAGAGTCATTCTAGTGAGTAATTGTGGATTGATAGAAATACTTGTGTTAAAGTTTGTGATTCCTGAAGCATGCATGTATGGTGAACCGTTATGTGATGAAGTCGGAGCATGATTTATTTTTGATTGTATTCCTTATGAGTGGCGGTCGGGGACGAGCAATGGTATTTCCTACCAATCTATCCCCCTAGGAGCATGCACATTAGTACTTTGCTTCGATGGCTAATAATTTTTTGCAATAAGTATCTGAGTTCTTTATGACTAATGTTGAGTCCATGGATTATACGCACTCGCACCCTTCCACCATTGCTAGCCTCTCTAGTACCGCACAACTTTCACCGGTGCATTAAACCCACCATATACTCTTCCTCAAAACAGCCACCATACCTACCTATTATGGCATTTTCATATCCATTCCGAAATATATTGCCATGCAACTTCCACCGTTCCGTTTATTATGACACATACCATCATTGTCATATTGCTTTTTGCATGATCATGTAGTTGGCATAGTATTTGTGGCTTGGCCACCGTTCATACTTTTTTATACATGTCACTCTTGATCATTGCACATCCCCGTACACCGTCAGAGGCATTCACATGGAGTCATATCTTTTGTTCTAGTATCGAGTTGTAATTCTTGAGTTGTAAGTAAATAAAAGTGTGATGATCATCATCATTAGAGCATTGCCCCATGTGAGGAAAGGATGATGGAAGCTATGATTCCCTCACAAGTCGGGATGAGACTCCAGACTTCAAAAAAAATTAAAAAGAGGCCAAAGAGCCCAAACAAAAAAAAGAGAGAAAGAGAAAAGGGACAATGTTACTATCCTTTTACCACACTTGTGCTTCAAAGTAGCACCATGTTCTTCATGATAGAGAGTCTCATATTTTTTCACTTTCATATACTAGTGGGAATTTTTCATTATAGAACTTGGCTTGTATATTCCAATGATGGGCTTCCTCAAATTTCCCTAGGTCTTCGTGAGCAAGCAAGTTGGATGCACACCCACTTAGTTTTCTTTTGAGCTTTCATACACTTATAACTCTAGTGCATCCGTTGCATGGAAATCCCTACTCACTCACATTGATATGTATGATGGACATATCCATAGCCTGTTAATATGCCTAGTTGATGTGAGCCTTTCTCCTTTTTGTCTTCTCCTCACAACCTCCACCATATTCTATTCCATCTATAATGCTATATCCATGGCTCATGCTCATGTATTGCGTGAAAAGTTGAAAAAGCATGAGAACATTAAAAGTATGAAATAAGTGCTTGGCTTGTCATTGGGGTTGTGCATGATAAAATACTTTGTGTGATGAAGATAGAGCATTGATGTCGGCTAGGACAACGTCGGTATTTCCCCAAAGAGGAAGGGATGGTGCAACACAGTGACGATAGGTATTTCCCTCAGTGAAGAAACCAAGGTTCTCGAACTAGTAGGAGAACCAAGCAACACAACGTAAACAACCCCTGCACACAAATAACAACCACTCGCAACCCGACGTGTTAAAGGGGTTGTCAATCCCTTTCGGGTAACGACGCCAGAAATTGGTGCGCAGACGGGATAAAGTTGTAATAGACTGAATAAATAGATCGTAAATAGAATAAAGTGCAGCAAAGTATGTTTGTATTTTTGGATTAATAGATCTGAAAATAAATGGCAAATAAAAGTAGATCGCAAAGGCAAGTATACGAGAAAGAGACCCGGGGGCTGTAGGTTTCACTAGTGGCTTCTCTCGAGAAAAATAGCAAACAGTGGGTAAATAAATTATTGTTGGGCAATTGATAGAACTTCAAATAATCATGACGATATCTAGGCAATGATCATTACATAGGCATCACGTCCAAGATTAGTAGACCGACTCCTGCCTGCATCTACTACTATTACTCCACACATCGACCGCTGTCCAGCAGGCATCTAGTGTATTAAGTTCATGGAGAAATGGAGCAATGCAATAAGAATGATGACATGATGTAGACAAGATCTATCTATGTAGAGATAGACCCCGTCATTTTATCCTTAGTAGCAACGATACATACGTATCGGTTCCCCTTCTGTCACTGTGATCAAGTACTGTAAGATCGAAGCCACTACAAAGCACCTCTTCCCATTGCAAGATAAATAGAACAAGTTGGCCAAACAAAACCCAAATATTGGAGAAGAAACACGAGGCTATAAGAGATCATGCATAAAAGAGATCAAAGAAACTCAAATACTTTCATGGATATAAAAAGATAGATCTGATCATAAACTCAAAGTTCATCCGATCCCAACAAACACGCCATAAAAAGAGTTACATCATATGGATCTCCAAGATACCATTGTATTGAGAATTCAGCGAGAGAGAGGAATCCATCTAGCTACTAACTACGGACCCGAAGGTCTACAAAGAACTACTCACGCATCATCGGAGAGGCACCAATGGAGGTGGTGAACCCCATCCGAGATGGTGTCTAGATTGGACCTGGTGGTTCTGGACTCTGCGGCGGCTGGATCAATATTTCATCGACTCCCCTAGGGTTTTGGGAATATTGGGGTATTTATAGAGCAAAGAGGCGGTCCGGGGAGCACCCGAGGTGGGCACAACCCACCAAGGCGCGCCTGGGCCTCCTGGCGCACCTTGGTGGGTTGTGCTCTCCTTGGAGCACCCCCGGCATAGCCAGGGCCCATTAGGTGTCTTCTGGTCCATAAAAAAATCTTCGTAAAGTTTCGTGGCATTTGGACTCTGTTTGGTACTGATTTTCTGCGATGTAAAAAACATGGAAAAAACATCAACTGGCACTTGGCACTATGTCAATAGGTTAGTACCAAAAAATGCTATAAAATGACTATAAAATGATTATAAAACATCAAAGATTGATAATATAACACCATGGAACAATCAAAAATTATAGATACATTGGAGATGTATAAGCATCCCCAAGCTTAACTCCTACTCGTCCTCTAGTAGGTAAGTGATAAAAACAGAATTTTTGATGTGGAATGCTGCCTAACATGTCATATCATACTCTTTTCTTTATAGCATGGACATTTGGACTTTTATATTTTTCAAATCAATAGTCTAGTTTTGACATGATAATTTAAATACTCAAGCATATCAACAAGCAACCATGTCTTTCAAAATATCAATGCTAAAATAAGTTATCCCTAGCCCATCATTCTCAATCATTGATCCATTGATCATATTGCCTCCTAGTTGGTGCTTTTATAAGAGAATATGGAGACTCAAATTCCAAAAAAATTGTATAAAGTAAAAGAAAGGCCCTTCGCAGAGGGAAGTAGGGATATGTAGAGGTGCCAGAGCTCAAAGCGAAAAATTAGAGATAAAAACATTTTGGGAGGTGTATCCATCCCACCAACGGAAACGACTTAGAGTTCCCAACACTTTCCATGCTAGATATATGATAGGCGGTGCTACCTCTTGAGCACTATGTTGGTTTTCCTTGAAGAGGAAAGGGTGATGCAGCAAAGTAGCATAAGTATTTCCCTCAGTTTTTGAGAACCAAGGTATCAATCCAGTAGGAGACTACACGCAAGTCCCTCGTACCTACACAAAGAAATAAGAACCTCGCAACCAACGTGATAAAGGGGTTGTCAAGCCCTTCACGGTCAATTACGAGAGTGAGATCTGATAGAGATAATAATAATAAGATAAATATTTTTGGTATTTTTATGATGTAGATTGAAAGTAAAGATTGCAAAATAAAATAGATGGGGAACTTATATGATAAAATATAGACACGGGGGCCATAGGTTTCACTAGTGGCTTCTCTCAAGATAGCATAAGTATTACGGTGGGTGAACAAATTACTGTCGAGCAATTGATAGAAAAGTGCGTAATTATGAGAATATCTAGGCATGATCATGTATATAGGCATCACATCCGCGACAAGTAGACCGAAACGATTCTGCATCTACTACTATTACTCCACACATCGACCGCTATCCAGCATGCATCTAGAGTATTAAGTTCATAAGAACAGAGTAACGCATTAGGCAAGATGACATGATTTAGAGGGATAAACTCAAGCAATATGATATAAACCCCATCCTTTTATCCTCGATGCCAACAATACAATACGTGCTTTGCTGCCCCTGCTGTCACTGGGAAAGGACACCCCAAGATTGAACCCAAAGCTAAGCACTTCTCCCATTGCAAGAAAGATCAATCTAGTAGGCCAAACCAAACTGATAATTCGAAGAGACTTGCAAAGATAACCAATCATACATAAAAGATTTCAGAGAAGAATCAAATATTGTTCATAGATAAACTTGATCATAAACCCACAATTCATCGGATCTCGACAAACACACCACAAAAAGAGTTACATCAAATAGATCTCCAAGAAGATCAAGGAGAACATTGTATTGAGATCCAAAGAGAGAGAAGAAGCCATCTAGCTAATAACTATGGACCCGAAGGTCTGTGGTAAACTACTCACACATCATCGGAGAGGCTATGGTGTTGATGTAGAAGCCCTCCGTGATCGATTCCCCTTCCGGCGAAGCTCCAGAAAAGGCCCCAAGATGGGATCTCTTGGGTACAGAAGGTTGCGGCGGTGGAAATAGGGTTTCGTGGTGCTCCTAGATGTTTTCGGGGTATATGGATATATATAGGTGGAAGAAGTAGGTCGGTGGAGCTGCGAGGGGCCCACGTGGGTGGGGGCGCGCCCAGGGGGGCAGGCACGCCTCTCTGCCTCATGGCTCCCTCATTTCTTTCTTGACATCCACTCCAAGTCCCCTGGATCACGTTTGTTCCAAAAATAACTCTCCCGAAGGTTTCATTCCGTTTGGATTCCGTTTGATATTTCTTTTCTGCGAAACACTGAAATAGGCAAAAAACAGCCATTTGCACTGGGCCTTGGGTTAGTAGGTTAGTCCGAAAAATAATATAAAAGTGTATAAATAAGCCCATTAACATCCAAAACAGATAATATAATAGCATGGAACAACCAAAAATTATAGATACATTGGAGATGTATCAAGCATCCCCAAGCTTAATTCCTGCTCGTCCTCGAGTAGGTAAATGATAAAGTTAGATTTTTTTGATCTGGAATGCTACGTAGCATAATTCTCAATGTAATTTTCTTTATTGTGGCATGAATGTTCAGATCCAAAATATTCAAGACAAAAGTTTAATATTGACATAAAAATAGTAATACATCAAGCATACTAACAAAGCAATCATGTCTTCTCAAAATAACATGGCCAAAGAAAGTTATCCCTATGAAATCATATAGTCTGGCTATGCTCTATCTTCATCACACAAAGTATTTAAATCATGCACAACCCCGATGATAAGCCAAGCAATTGTTTCATACTTTTGACGTTCTCAAACTTTTTTAATCTTCACGCAATATATGAGCGGCGAGCCATGGACATAGCACTATATGTGGAATATAATGGTGGTTGTAGAGAAGACAAAAAGGAGAAGATAGTCTCACATCAACTAGGCGTATCAACGGGCTATGGAGATGCCCACCAATAGATATCAATGTGAGCGAGTAGGGATTGCCATGCAACGGATGCACTAGAGCTATAAGTGTATGAAAGCTCAACAAAAGAAACTAAGTGGGTGTGCATCCAACTCGCTTGCTCAAGAAGACCTAGGGCATTTTGAGGAAGCCCATCATTGGAATATACAAGCCAAGTTCTATAATGTAAAATTCCCACTAGTATATGAAAGTGACAACATAGGAGACTCTCTATCATGAAGATCATGGTGCTACTTTGAAGCACAAGTGTGGTAAAAGGATAGTAACATTGTCCCTTCTCTCTTTTTCTCTCATTTCTCTTTTTTTATTTGGGCCTTCTCCTTTTCTTATGGCCTCCTTTTTTTCTCTTCTTTTTTTCGTTCGGAGTCTCATCCCGACTTGTGGGGGAATCATAGTCTCCATCATCCTTTCCTGGGACAATTATCTAATAATGAGGATCATCACACTTTTATTTACTTACAACTCAAAAATTACAACTCAATACTAGAACAAAATATGACTCTATATGAATGCCTCCGGCGGTGTATCGGGATGTTCAATGACTCATGAGTGACATGTATGAAAGAATTATGAACGGTGGCTTTGCCAGAAATACGATGTCAACTACATGATCATGCAAAGCAATATGACAATGATGTAACGTGTCATAACAAACGGAACGGTGGTAAGTTGCATGGCAATATATCTCGGAATGGCTATGGAAATGCCATAATAGGTAGGTATGGTGGCTGTTTTGAGGAAGGTATATGGTGGGTTTATGGTTCCGGCGAAAGTTGTGCGGTACTAGAGAGGCTAGCAATGGTGGAAGGGTGAGAGTGCGTATAATCCATGGACTCAACATTAGTCATAAATAACTCATATACTTATTGCAAAAATATATTAGTTATCGAAACAAAGTACTAAGCGCATGCTCCTAGGGGGATAGATTGGTAGGAAAAAACCATCGCTCGTCCCCGACCGCCACTCATAAGGAAGACAATCAATATATAAATCATGATCTGACTTCATCACATAACGGTTCACCATACGTGCATGCTACGGGAATCACAAACCCTAGAACAAGTATTTATCAAATTCACAACTACTCAACTAGCATGACTCTAATATCACCATCTTCATATCTCGAAACAATCATCAAGTGTCAAACTTCTCATAGTATTCAATGCACTTTTTATGATAGTTTTTATTATACCCATCTTGGATGCCTATCATATTAGTATTAATTTTATAACCAAGGAAAATTACCATGCTGTTCTAAAATACTCTCAAAATAATATAAGTGAAGCATGAGATATCAATAATTTCTATAAAATAAAACCACCACCACGCTCTAAAAGATATAAGTGAAGCACCAGAGCAAAATTATCTAGCTCAAAAGATATAAGTGAAGCACATAGAGTATTCTAATAAATTCCAATTCATGTGTGTCTCTCCCAAAAGGTGTGTACAGCAAGGATGATTGTGGTAAACTTAAAAAGCAAAGAATCAAATCATACAAGACGCTCCAAGCAAAACACATATCATGTGGTGAATAAAAATATAGCCCCAAATAAAGTTACCGGTGGAAGAAGACAAAAGAGGGGATGCCTTCTGGGGCATCCCCAAGCTTAGGCTTTTGGTTCTCCTTGAATTTTACCTTGGGGTGCCTTGGGCATACCCAAGCTTAGGCTCTTGCCACTCCTTATTCCAGAATCCATCAAATCTTTACCCAAAACTTGAAAACTTCACAACACAAAACTCAACAGAAAATCTCATGAGCTTCGTTAGTATTAGAAAACAAACCACCACTTAAGGTACTGTAATTAACTTATTCTTTATTTATATTGGTGTTAAAACTACTGTATTCCAACTTCTCTATGGTTCATACCCTCCGATACTAGCCATAGATGCATCAAAATAAGCAAACAACACACGAAAAACAGAATTTGTCAAAAACAGAACAGTCTGTAGTAATATGTAGGTTTCGAATACTTCTGTAACCACAAAAATTATGGAATAAATTGGTGGACGTGAGGAATTTGTCTATTAATCATATGCATAAATAATAAACCTAATCTCACTCTCCAGTAAAAAATGGCACCAAATCTCGTGAGCGCTAAAGTTTCTGTTTTTTACAGCAGGATCGCTAAACTTCCCCCAAGTCTTCCCAAAGGTTCTACTTGGCACAAACACTAATTAAAAGCATAGAAAACACATCTAAACAGAGTCTAGATGAATTATTTATTACTAAACATAACCAAAAAGCAAGAAACAAAAATAAAATTGGGTTGCCTCCCAACAAGCGCTATCGTTTAACGCCCCTAGCTAGGCATAAAAGCAAGGATAGATCTAGGTATTATCATCTTTGGTATGCAATCCATAAGTGGCTCTCATAATAGACTCATAAGGTAATTTAATTTTATTTCTAGTAAAGTGTTCCATGCCTTTCCTTAACGTAAATTGGAATCTAATATTCCCTTCTTTCATATCAATAATTGCACCAATCGTTCTAAGGAAAGGTCTACCAAGAATAATAGGACATGAAGGATTGCAATCAATATCAAGAACAATGAAATCTATGGGCACATAATTCCTATTTGCAACAATACTAACATCATTAATCATTCCCATAGGTTTCTTAATAGTGGAATCCGGGAGATGCAAATTTAAAGAACAATCATCAAATTCACGGAAACCTAACACATCACACAAAGTTTTTGGAATCATGGAAACGCTAGCACCCAAATCACATAAAGCATAGCATTCATGATCTTTAATTTTAATTTTAATTGTAGGTTCCCACTCACCATGAAGTTTTCTAGGGATAGAAACTTCTAATTCAAGCTTTTCTTCATAAGATTCCATTAGAGCATCAACGATATGTTTGCTAAAAGCTTTATTTTGACTATGAGCATGCGGAGAATTTAGCACAAATTGCAACAAGGAAATACAATCTATTAAAGAGAAATTATCATAATTAAATTCCTTGAAATCCAAAATAGTGGGTTCATTACTATGTAAAGTTTTGACCTCTCCAATCTCACTTTTACCAATTTTTGCATCAAGATCTAAAAACTCCGAATCATTTGGACGCCTTTTAACTAGAGTTGACTCATCTCCAGTCCCATCATTATCAAGATTCATATTGCAAAACAAAGATTTAATAGGAGACACATCAATCACTTCTAGATCTTCATCCTTATCATCATCAAAACTAGAAGAACACGCTTTTATAAAGCAATCTTTTTTAGCACGCATCCTAGCGGTTCTTTCTTTGCACTCATCAATGGAAATTCTCATGGCTTTGAGAGACTCATTTATATCATGCTTAGGTGGAATAGATTTAAGTTTCAAAGAATCAACATCAAGAGAAATTCTATCCACGTTCCTAGCCAACTCATCAATCTTAGACAATTTTTCTTCAATCAAAGCATTGAAACTCTTTTGCGAACTAATAAATTATTTAATACTAGATTCAAAATCAGAGGGCATCTTATTATAATTTCCATAAGAATTGTTGTAGGAATTACCATAATTATTGGAGGAATTACTAGGATACGTCCTAGGATTAAAGTTTCCTCTATACGGGTTGTTACCAAAATTGTTCCTACCAACAAAATTCACATCCATAGATTCATTATTATTCTAAATCAAAGTAGACAAAGGCATATAATTAGGATCATAAGAAACACTCTTATTAGCAAACAATTTCATAAGTTCATCCATCTTTCCACTCAAAACATTAATTTCTTCTATAGCACGAACTTTTTGACTAGTAGATCTTTCGGTGTGCCATTGAGAATAATTAACCATAATATTATCTAGGAGTTTGGTAGCTTATCCTAAAGTGATTTCCATAAAAGTGCCTCCCGCGGCCGAATCTAAAAGATTTCTAGAAGCAAAATTCAATCCAGCATAAAAAATGTATGATCATCCATAAATTCAAACCATGTGTAGGGCAATTACAAATCATTAATTTCATCCTCTCCCAAGATTGTGCAACATGCTCATGATCTAGTTGCTTAAAGTTCATAATATCATTTCTAAGAGAGATGATCTTCGCCGGAGGAAAATACTTAGAAATAAAAGCATCTTTGCACCTGTTCCAAGAATCAATACTATTTTTAGGCAAAGACGAAAACCAAGTTTTAGCACGATCTCTAAGCGAAATCGGAAATAGCTTCGATTTAAGTATATCATTATCCACATCTTTCTTCTTTTGCATATCACACAAATCAACGAAGCTGTTTAGATGGGTAGCGGCATCTTCACTAGGAAGGCCAGAAAAAGGATCTTTCATGACAAGATTCAGCAAAGCAGTATTAATTTCACAAGATTCAGCATCGGTAAGAGGAGCAACCGGAGTGCTAATAAAATCATTATTGTTGGTATTGGAAAAATCACACAATTTAGTATTATCTTGAGCCATCGTGACAAGCAATCCAACACACAAGCAAGCAAGAGGCAAACAAAAGAGACGAACGAAAAAGAGGCGAGCGGAAAAAGAGGGCGAATAAAAGGGCAAGGGTGAAGTGGGGGAGAGGAAAATGAGAGGCAAATGGCAAATAATGTAATGCGAGGGATAAGAGTTTGTGATGGGTACTTGGTATGTCTTGACTTGTGAGTAGATCTCCCCAGCAACAGCGCCAGAAATCCTTCTTGCTACCTCTTGAGCACTGCGTTGGTTTTCCCTTGAAGAGGAAGGGTGATGCAACAAAGTAGCGTAAGTATTTCCCTCGGTTTTTTGAGAACCAAGGTATAATCCAGTAGGAGACTACACGCAAGTCCCTCGTACCTACACAAACAAAGAAGAACCTCCCAACCACCGCGATAAAGGGGTTGTCCTCACGGTCACTTACGAGAGTGAGATCTGATAGAGCTAATAATAATAAGATAAATATTTTTGGTATTTTTATGATGTAGATTGAAAGTAAAGATTGCTAAATAAAATAGATGGGAAACTTATATGATAAAAGATAGACCCGTGGGCCATAGGTTTCACTAGTGGCTTCTCTCAAGATATCATAAGTATCATGGTAGGTGAACAAATTGCTGTCGAGCAATTGATAGAAAGTGCATAATTATGAGAATATCTGGGCATGATCATGTATATAGGCATCACGTCCGCGACAAGTAGACCGAAACGATTCTGCATCTACTACTATCACTCCACACATCGACCGCTATCCAGCATGCATCTAGAGTATTGAGTTCATAAGAACAGAGTAACGCACTAGGCAAGATGACATGATGTAGAGGGATAAACTCAAGCAATATGATATAAACCCCATCTTTTTATCCTCGATGGCAACAATATAATATGTGCCTTGCTGCCCTGCTGTCACTGGGAAAGGACACCACAAGATTGAACCCAAAGCTAAGCACTTCTCCCATTGCAAGAAAGATCAATCTAGTAGGCCAAACCAAACTGACAATTCGAAGAGACTTGCAAAGATAACCAATTATACATAAAAGATTTCAGAGAAGAATCAAATATTGTTCATAGATAAACTTGATCATAAACCCACAATTCATCGGATCTCGACAAACACACCGCAAAAAGAGTTACATCAAATAGATCTCCAAGAAGATCGAGGAGAACATTGTATTGAGATCCAAAGAGAGAGAAGAAGCCATCTAGCTAATAACTATGGACTCGAAGGTCTGTGGTAAACTACTCACACATCATCGGAGAGGCTATGGTGTTGATGTAGAGGCCCTCCGTGATCGATTCCCCTTCCGACAGAGCTCCGGAAAAGGCCCCAAGATGGAATCACTTGGGTACAGAAGGTTGCGGCAGTGGAAATAGGGTTTCTTGGTGCTCCTAGATGTTTTCGGGGTATATGGATATATATAGGAGGAAGAAGTAGGTCGGTGGAGCTGCAAGGGGCCCACGAGGGTGGGTGGCGCGCCTCCCTACCTCATGGCTCCCTCGTTTCTTTCTTGACGTCCACTCCAAGTCCCCTGGATCACGTTTGTTTCAAAAATAACTCTCCCGAAGGTTTCGTTCCGTTTGGATTCCGTTTGATATTCCTTTTCTGCGAAACACTGAAATAGGCAAAAAACAACAATTTGCACTGGGCCTTGGGTTAGTAGGTTAGTCCCAAAAATAATATAGGAGTGTATAAATAAGCCCATTAACATCCAAAACAGATAATATAATAGCATGGAACAATAAAAAATTATAGATACGTTGGAGACGTATGAGGCGATTCCCAGACAGAAAATAAAGTTTATTCCTTTTTCAACCATAGTTTCACTTTCCATGGCTAGCCGTATCCACGGTTGCCCTCCATACCAACACTTTCCAAGGAATTTATTATTTGACAACATAAAGTAAATTCATTTTTCATTTCGGGACTGGGCATCCCTAATACATTTGCCTTACTCTCGTGCAATGACAAGTGAATAAACACTCATCGCGAGAATATCACATCTAGCATGGAAAATATTAGCCACCCCTCACCGCTCCGTGAGCGAAACGAACACACAAAAGAGAAGTTTATTTTGAAATTTAGAGATGGCACATACAAATTTTCTTAGAACAGCAAAAGAATACCGCATATAGGTAGATATAGTGGACTCATGTGGCAGAACTGGTTTAAATGTTTTTGGGTGCACAAGTATAGATCATACTTAGTGCAAAACGAAGGCTAGCAAAAGATTGAGAAGTGACCAACCAAGAAACGAATAATTTCGTAAGCAAGCATTATGCATAGTTAACACCGAATAATGCACCACAAGTAGGATATAATTTCATTGCATAATTATTGACTTTCGTGCTTGCATAGGGAATCACAATCCTTAACACCAATATTCTTACTAAAGGATAATTACTCATTAACATAACTCACATATCACATCATCATATCTCAAAACTATTACTAAGAATCAAGTTTATTTTGTCCAATGATCTTCATGAAAGTTTTTATTATATCCTTCTTGGATATCTATCACTTGGGCATGAATTTTCATATGTTGCTTTTGATAAGCTCAAAAAATATAAGTGAATATCATGAGCATAATTTTTCTTTCTCTCAAAATAGTTAGTGAAGCAAGAGAGAATTTCTTGAAAATTTTATTGACTCTCAAATAAATCTAAGTGAAGCAAGAGAGCATTTCTTCAAAAATACTAAAGCACACCGTGCTAAAAAATATATAAGTGAAGCACTAGAGCAAGTCCATAGCTCATAAAAAATTTAAGTGAAGCATAGAGAGCAATTCTAACAAGTCATGACATAATTTTGGCTCTCTCAAATAGGTATTTCCAGCAAGGAATCAAGACTTAAAACACAAAATAAAACAAGCAAAGACTCATATCAAACAAGACGCTCCAAGCAAAACACATAGTATGTGACGAATAAAAATATAGCTTCGAGTAAAATACCGATGGTTGTTAGAAGAAAGAGGGGATGCCACTCGGGGGCATCCCCAAGCTTAGTTGCTTGCTCTCTTTTGGATAATAGCAGGGGATGCCGGGGCATCCCCAAACTTAGGCTCTTCATACTCCTTATTCCTTCATCCATCGTAAGATAACCCAAAACTTGAAAACTTCAATCACATAAAACTCAACAAAACCTTCGTGAGATCCGTTAGTATAAGAAAAATAAATCACTACTATAAGTGTTGTATCAAACCAATTCATATTTTGTTCTTGCATTATATATACTGTATTCCAACTTTTCTATGGCAAAAACTCATCAAAGAAAACTATAGAGCCATCAAAACAAGCACACGACGCAAAGAAAAAAGAATCTGTCAAAACAAAACAGTAGGTAGCAATCTGACTATTTCAAATACTTATGTAACTCAAAAAATTCTGAAAAATTAGGACTGCCTGAGAAATTTGTATATTGATCTACTGCAAAAGGAATGGATATTTTATCGCTCTCTGGTTAAAAATGAGAATTATTTTCGCGAGTGCAAAAGTTTCTGTTTTTTCAGCAAGATCAAACAACTGTCACCCAAGAAGATCCTAAAGGCTTTACTTGGCACAAAAAATAATTAAAACATAAAAAACACAATCATAATAGTATCATAATTGTGCAAACACTCAAAAACAGGAAGCAAAAAGAAAAAATAAATTTTATTCATTGGGTTGCCTCCCAAGAAGCGCTATAGTTTTACGTCCTTAGCTAGGCATAAAGCAAGGATCTATGTTTTATCTTCCGAGGTTTTGGCAACTTTTGTAAGGGTTTTATCAAATCCGGGAGGCTCTTTGTGCTTCCCCAAATTCTCCGGAAAAGAAACCATCTTTAGATCCAAAATATCCAATCGCTTGTTACAAAGAGTAATCAAGGTATTCATGCGATTGATACTACCATTGAGGTGTTTGAGGGGTTCATTATATTTCTGTATTTCAACCATATGTTTATGTAAATCACCAAGTTTGTTCAACATTTGAACTCCCTCAGGGGTGAAAGAAAACCCCTTCTTTTGTGGTGGAACTCCCAAAATCCCTTCTAAAATTTCATAGGCAGCATTGGCATCAAGCTCAATAAAATTCTCTTTGGCAGCAAAATCTAGGAGTTGTCTATGATGCAAAGCCAATCCTATGTTAAAATTATGAAGCAAGATATTAGCTTCCCCCTTTAAATTGCAAATACGATAAGATTCCATAAGCCTATACCAAGCATCTTTCAAATTTTCTCCTTGTCTTTGCTTGAAGTAAAGAACTTCAAAATCAGGTGACAAAGGAGGAGTAGGCACACTATCCATTATGACTAGGAAGCGAAAACACAGATAGATCTGACGAGAAAACGGCGAACGAAAAAGAGGGGCGAATAAAACGGCAAATTTTGGGAAGTGGGAGGGGAGGAAAACGAGACCCAAATGGCAAATAATGCAAATTGCGAGGAGATGAGATTTGTGATTAGGAACCTGGTATATGTTGAAGATCCTCCCGGGCAACGGCGCCATAAATTCCTTTTGATGTCGGCTAGGACTACGTCGGTATTTCCCAAAAGAGGAAGGGACGATGCAACACATCGACGGTAGGTATTTCCCTCAGTGAAGAAACCAAGGTTATCGAACCAGTAGGAGAACCAAGCAACACAACGTAAACAATCCCTGCACACAAACAACAACCACTCGCAACCCGACGTGTTAAAGGGGTTGTCAATCCCTTTTGGGTAACGGCGCCAGAAATTGGTGCGTGGATGGGATAAAGTTGTAATAGATTGAATAAATATATCGCAAATAGAATAAAGTGCATAAAAGTATTTTTTTTGTATTTTTGAACTAATAGATCTGAAAATAAATGGCAAATAAAAGTAGATCGCAAAGGCAAATATATGAGAAAGGGACCCGGGGGCCGTAGGTTTCACTAGTGGCTTCTCTCGAGAAAATAGCAAACGGTGGATAAACAAATTACTGTTGGGCAATTGATAGAACTTCAAATAATCATGACGATATCCAGGCAATGATCATTACATAGGCATCACATCCAAGATTAGTAGACCGGCTCCTGCCTGCATCTACTACTATTACTCCACATATCGACCGCTATCCAGCATGCATCTAGTGTATTAAGTTCATGGAGAAACGGAGTAATGCACTAAGAAAGATGACATGATGTAGACAAGATCTATCTATGTAGAGATAGACCCCATCATTTTATCCTTAGTAGGAACGATACATACGTGTCGGTTCCCCTTCTGTCACTGGGATCAAGCATCGTAAGATTGAACCCACTACAAAGCACCTCTTTCCATTGCAAGATAAATATATCAAGTTGGCTAAACAAAAACCCAAACGCCGGAGAAGAAATACGAGGCTATAAGAGATCATGCATAAAAGAGATCAAAGAAACTCAAATACTTTCATGGATATAAAAAGATAGATCTGATCATAAACTCAAAGTTCATCCGATCCCAACAAACACACCGCAAAAAGAGTTACATCATATGGATCTCCAAGAGACCATTGTATTGAGAATTCAGCGAGAGAGAGGAATCCATCTAGCTACTAACTACGGACCCGAAGGTCTACAAAGAACTACTCACGCATCATCGAAGAGGCACCAATGGAGGTGGTGAACCCCATCCGAGATGGTGTCTAGATTGGATCTGGTGGTTCTAGACACTGCGGCGGCTGGATCAATATTTCGTCAACTCCCCTAGGGTTTTGGGAATATTGGGGTATGTATAGAGCAAAGAGGCGGTTCGGGGGGCACCCGAGGTGGGCACAACCCACCAGGGCACGCTTGGGCCTCCTGGCGCGCCCTGGTGGGTTGTGCTCTCCTCGGAGCACCCCCAGGCATATCCAGGGCCCATTAGGTGTCTTCTGGTCCATAAAAAATCTCCGTAAATTTTCATGGCATTTGGACTCTGTTTGGTACTGATTTTCTGCGATGTAAAAAACATGGAAAAAACAACAACTGTCACTTGGCACTATGTCAATAGGTTAGTACCAAAAAATGACTATAAATGATTATAAAACATCCAAGATTGATAATATAACATCAAGGAACAATAAAAAATTATAGATACGTTGGAGACGTATCAAGCATCGCCAGACTATATGATTTTGTACGGATAACTTTCTTTGGGCGTGTTATTTTGAGAAGACATGATTGCTTTATTAGTATGCTTGAAGTATTATTGTTTTTGTGTCAATATAAAACTTTTTTTGAATCTTATGGATCAGAACATTCATGCCACCATAAGGAAGATTACATTGATAAATATATTAGGTAGCATTCACACTTCAGAAATTATTTCTTTTATCATTTACCTACTCGAGGATGAGCGGGAATTAAGCTTGGGGATGATGATACGTCTCCAACATATCTATAATTTATGATATAGGCTTCCTAGAAGGTTTGGCAAGCACATTTTTAACAATGGCACTCTAGGAACAATATTAAGGAATTTGTTCTCAGTGATAGGTACCTTTATCAATTTGATGAAGTTGTGATGCATGCTATGTGACACCCCAAGACCGGCGCTCCAGATGCCTTCCATGGATTCCGAGATTCATCGTGTCATTTGTTTGGTCCGTTGCATTCATCTTTGCATCATGTGCATTGCATCATGTCATCTTGCACCTGTTTTTTTAAAACTCAGCTAAATAAATTGCATGGATCTTTGATCCGTTTAAACCGAGGGAATTCACAGTGATTTCTCTTTACGACATATCCTCCCAACATTTAGGGAGCTACTACAAATATTCCATTGATTTCGAAATTACCCATGAACTCACTTGCATTTCAATTCCACGCCTCTTCTGCCTCAAGTTGCACCTCCAAACTTTGCCAACAATTCTTTTCCCATTTATCGAGGCTCCTCCTAAATTCTCAATATTTTTGGACCTACCGAATACCCACTTCTTATTCAAACTCATTTGAATTTAATTCAAATGAGTTCGAATCCAATCTTCACACACATACTCACTTCTATTTTCTTGGATCAAGCTCATTTATATGAGTTCGGGAAAAAATATCCGCATGCTCAAATTCTTTCCCTATCCCCCTCTTCCTTTTCTTCTCTCTAATGCTTTTCTATTAAAGGAAATAAGAGAGAGGGAGAAGAGAGTCCAGCCCAGCTGGGCCTCCCAGTAGCCAACCAATTCGGCCCAAGGCCCATCTACACCTATAACCCTAGCCCGATCCCCTCGCAGCATCTCCACCCTCTCGATCTATCCCTCTCGTTCCCGTGCCCGCCGCCACACCTGCATCGCGCCCGATCCCATCACCCGCTCGACCTCTTTCTTCGTCCTGATCGAGAACAGAAGCGCCGCCGAGCCCTCGTGCCCATGAACGTCCTCCGCCGCCCGCCTCCGTTCACCGATGTCCGTCGCCGCGGGACCTTCCCTCGCATCGCTCCTCTGCTTCCATGCCGCGCGCCACCCAAGCCACTCACTGCTTCCACCACCCTCCATCGCCGAGCTTGGCCCGGCCTCAGACATGGCGCTCGGCCGCCCCTTGTCCCGCCTGCGCCGGCGACCAACAGCAGGTCGCTGCTCCGCACCGTCTGTGTCTTCTCCGTCGCTGGACTGCTGCCTCCGCCGCGCCCTTCCATCCTTTCGTCTCCCTGGTGGCCGGACGCCTCGACCTCCTCTGCAAGGACAAGCCGCCGCCACGGCAAGTCCCCTGCTCCGGCATCCTACACCTCCCCTTGCCAGATCCGTGCCTCTCCGCCATTCCTCATCGTCCCGACGCCCCTCGCCTCATCGAGCGACCTGGTCATCTCCCGTTGTCGCCATCCTCCTGCCATGGCGCGGTTGTGCCCGAAGAGTCACCCGTGCCGTCCACATTGAGCAGCCGCTCGATCGCCTGCGTTGACTGCTCGTGCCGCGTCACCCCATGGGCCACTACTTCACGGGCAGCCCTAGGCCCCATGGCCACCACTGAGACCCTCAAATCCTGTACCCGGAGCCCAAGTCTGAAGACTCCGTGGATGTGCATCTCACTTGTGCCACGTTGGATCGTCAAGACCGTTTCGGGATTCGCCAAATATCACTACGCCCGGAGACCACGGATCTGTGAAATTCCACTACCGTCGCCATGGATCAGACAAGTTCGCGAGTACGACTACATCCCACGACGACCTTGTACCACTATCGTCGCAATACTGCGAGTACCTCTACCGTCGTCATGTACCACTACTTCCCTCAACGAACTTGATCCGTTTTGAAAATGCATGCTTTGAAGGTATAACCTTGAGACAACGCCCGTGAACGAATGCATGTGTTTGGCCGTGTTCGATTTGTCCCTCGTATGCCTTGCCACCGACATGTGGGAACCCGGCATCCGGGATCACCCCACCATCCTTGCATAATACGCTCCTGTCACACTTCTTTTGCACCGGTCTCTCAACGAGTTACGGGAACCGATATGTGAAGGAAATATGCCCTAGAGGCAATAATAAAGTTATTATTTATTTCTTTATATCATGATAAATGTTTATTATTCATGCTAGAATTATATTAACCGGAAACATAATACATGTGTGAATACATAGACAAACAGAGTGTCACTAGTATGCCTCAACTTGACTAGCTCGTTGATCAAAGATGGTTATGTTTCCTAATCATAGACATTAGTTGTCATTTGATTAACGGGATCACATCATTAGGAGAATGATGTGATTGACTTAACCCATTCCGTTAGCTTAGCATTTGATCGTTTAGTTTGTTGCTATTGCTTTCTTCATGACTTATACATGTTCCTATGACTATGAGATTATGCAACTCCTGTTTACCGGAGGAACACTTTGTGTGCTACCAAACGTCACAACGTAACTGGGTGATTATAAAGGTGCTTTACAGGTGTCTCCGAAGGTACTTGTTGGGTTGGCGTATTTCGAGATTAGGATTTGTCACTCCGATTGTCGGAGAGGTATCTCTGGGCCCTCTCGGTAATGCACATCACCTAAGCCTTGCAAACATTGCAACTAATGAGTTAGTTGCGGGATGTTGTGTTACAGAACGAGTAAAGAGACTTGCCGGTAACGATATTGAACTTGGTATTGAGATACCGACGATCGAATATCGGGCAACATACCGATGACAAAGGGAACAACGTATGTTATGCGATTTGACCGATAAAGATCTTCGTAGAATATGTAGGAGCCAATATGAGCATCCAGGTTCCGCTATTGGTTATTGACTGGAGACGTGTCTCGGTCATGTCTACATAGTTCTCGAACCCGTACGGTCCGCACGCTTAAAGTTCGATGACGGTTATATTACGAGTTTATGTGTTTTGATGTACCGAAGGAGTTCGGAGTCCCGGATGAGATCGGGGACATGACGAGGAGTCTCGAAATGGTCGAGATGTAAAGATCGATATATTGGACGACTATATTCGGACTTCGGAAAGGTTCCGAGTGATTCGGGTATTTTTTGGAGTACCGGAGAGTTATGGGAATTCGCCAGGGAGTACATGGACCTTATTGGGCCATACGGGAATAGAGGAGAGAGGCCAAAAGGAAGGAGGACTACGCCCCCCCTCTGGTCCGAATTGGACAAGGGGTGCAGCCCCCTTTTTCCTTCTCCCTCTCCTCCTCTTTCCTTCACTCCTACTCCAACAAGGAAAGGAGGAGTCCTACTTCCGGTGGGAGTAGGACTCCCCCCTTGGCGCGCCCTCCTCCTAGGCCGGCCACCTCCCCCCTTGCTCCTTTATATACAGGGGCAGGAGGGCACCTCTAGACACAACAATTGATCTTTTGAGCTCTTAGCCGTGTGCGGTGCCCCCCTCCACCATAATCCACCTCGGTCATATCGTAGCGGTGCTTAGGCGAAGCCCTGTGTCGGTAGAACATCAACATTGTCACCACGCCGTCGTGCTGACGAAACTCTCCCTCAACACTCGGCTGGATCGGAGTTAGAGGGACGTCATCGAGCTGAACGTGTGCTGAACTCGGAGGTGCCGTGCGTTCGGTACTTGGATCGGTCGGATCGTGAAGACGTACGACTACATCAACCGCGTTGTGCTAACGCTTCCGCTTTCGGTCTACGAGGGTACGTGGACAACAATCTCCCCTCTTGTTGCTATGCATCACCATGATCTTGCGTGTGCATAGGAATTTTTTTGAAATTACTACGTTCCCCAACAATATGTTGCCTTGGCACCATTTCCGTTGTAGTTGCCGTGGCACCCCTTTCGTTCCGTCACGGTGAAAAATGCTTCATAACATGCTCATGTCACCATTTTCATAATTTGCATAAAACTTGTACATGTCATCCGCATCATGATAACAATATTTAAAATATTTAAAATTGTGTTTGCATTAAATTGCTAAATGACATAGGGATTTACCGGAATTGTTGTTTATTGTTCCGACCTCATTTAAACTTGCCAAAATAGTTAGTTTAGTTATGCCTCACCTCTTGCCATGTTAAGAACATTTAAACATGTTGAGTTCATAACAAGAACGAACTAAATAATTGAATGTGGTTTTTCGTCAATATGCAACTCGTTGTATATTGAACTCCACTTAACTTGTAGTATTGTTTGTTGCACTTTGCCCTGGCATGATTCATTAAACCGGACACGCATCATACTTGATTGTGCATCATGCCATGATTATGCTTGCTTGTTTACTATGTCGTTTGCTTCTTTCCGGTGGGGCTTCTCCTTCCGGTTACATTGCGATTGTGACGATCCATTCAACTACGTTGGTTTGTCTTCTTCATGGACTGGGTCTTCTTCCTAGCGGGATTTCAGGCAAGATGACCGTCACCTTGGATCTCACTACTATCTTTGCTTTGCTAGTTGTCTCGGTGTTATCGCTGTGTCGCGCTACCTACCACTTGGTTATCAAGCCTCCCAAATTGCCATGATAGCCTCTAACCTTCCCCCCTTCACAGCAAACCATTGTTTGGCTATATTACCGCTTTGCTCAGCCCCTTTTATAGCGTTGCTAGTTGCAGGTGCAGTTTGTTCCATGTTAGGACATGGATATCATGGGATATCACAATATCTCTTATTTAATTAATGCACATATATACTTGGTAAAGGGTGGAAGGCTCGCCTTTTGCCTGGTGTTTTGTTCCACTCTTGTCGCCCTAGTTTCCGTCATATCGGTGTTATGTTTCTTGATTTTGCGTCCCTAACACGATGAGGGTTTATGGGCCCCTCTTGACAGTTCGCTTTGAATAGAACTCTTCCAGCAAGGCACAACATTGGTTTTAACATTTGCCCAACCTAATAGCTAAACATGATAATAAATTTGACGCATAGGGAGTTAGCGCTACCCGAGGTTCGCTATTCAACCTAATACAGGGGGGCCAGTGCTGATGGTGTTGGTCCCAAACTAGAGCAGCTTGTGGTGCCGCTGATGTCTACTACACAACCTTCTTCTTGTAGACGTTGTTGGGCCTCCAAGTGCAGAGGTTTGTAGGACAGAGCAAATTTCCCACAAGTGGATGACCTAAGGTTTATCAATCCGTGGGAGGCATAGGATGAAGATGGTCTCTCTCAAACAACCCTGCAACCAAATAACAAAGAGTCTCTTGTGTCCCCAACACACCCAATACAATGGTAAATTGTATAGGTGCACTAGTTCGGCGAAGAGATGGTGATACAAGTGCAATATGGATAGTAGATATAGGTTTTTGTAATCTGGAAATATAAAAACAGCAAGGTAACTAATGATAAAAGTGAGCACAAACGGTATTGCAATGCGTTGAAATAAGGCATATGGTTCATACTTTCACTAGTGCAAGTTCTCTCAACAATAATAACATAATTGGATCATATAACTATCCCTCAACATGCAACAAAGAGTCACTCCAAAGATAAGCACGTGCAAGACATACATCAAGTGTTCCCAAGTTGATCACCAAAACGTACATCAAGTGGATCACATGATATCCTATTGTCACCACAGATAAGCATGTGCAAGACATACATAAAGTGTTCTCAAATCCTTAAAGACTCAATCAGATAAGATAACTTCAAAGAGAAAACTCAATCCATTACAAGAGAGTAGAGGGGGATAAACATCATAAGATCCAACTATAATAGCAAAGCTCGCGATACATCAAGATCGTATCACCTCAAGAACACGAGAGAGAGAGATCAAACACATAGCTACTGGTACATACCCTCAGCCCCGAGGGTGAACTACTCCCTCCTCGTCATGGAGAGCACCGGGATGATGAAGATGGCCAACGGTGAGGGATCCCCCCCTCCGGTAGGGTGCCGGAATGGGTCTAGATTGGTTTTCGGTGGCTACGGAGGCTTCTGGCGGCGGAACTCCCGATCTATTCTGCTCCCCGATATTTTTAGAGTATATTGATATATATAGGCGAAAGAAGTCGGTCAGGGGAGCCACGAGGGGCCCACGAGGTAGGGGGCGTGCCCGGGGGGTAGGGCGCCCCCACCCTCGTGGTGGCCTCGGGACTCTTCTGGCCCAGCTCCGGTACTATGTGGGCTTCTTCTCGTCCAAAAAAGATCTTCGTGAAGTTTCAGGTCAATTGGACTCCATTTGGTTTTCCTTTTCTGCGATACTCAAAATCAACGAAAAAACAGAAACTGGCACTGGGCTCTAGGTTAATAGGTTAGTCCCAAAATTCATAGAAAATAGCATATTAATGCATATAAAACATCCAAGATTGATAATATAATAGCATGGAACAATCAAAAATTATAGATACGTTGGAGACGTATCAGCCGCCCCTTGGCAACTTGGGGTATTTCGGTCGCTGTAACCATAGCTCATCCATCGTGGCATAAGACGAGAAACGCGCGGCTACTATCAGGGTGTCGGCACGTCGGGAGGTCTTGCTGGACTTGTTTTACCATTGTCGAAATGTCTTGTGCACTGGGATTCCGAGTCTGATCGAAGGACCCTGGGATGGAGGATTGTCTCCGCGGATCGTGAGCTTGTCATGGGCTAAGTTGGGACACCCCTACAGGGTTTAAACTTTCGAGATCCGCGCCTGCGGTTATGTGGCAGATGGGAATTTTTAATATCCGGTTGTAGAGAACTTGACACCAGATCCGAATTAAAATACACCAACCACGTGTGTAACCGTGACCGTCTCTTTTCGAGTGAGTTCAAAAAGAGAACACGGTGGGGTTATGTTTGAACGTAAGTAGTTTAGGATCACTTCTTGATCATTACTAGTTTGCGACCATTGCGTAGTTTCTCATCTTACTCTTATACTCGTAAGTTAGCCACCATACAATGCTTAGCCGCTTGCTGCAACCTCACCACTTATCCATTCCATACCCATTAAGCTTTGCTAGTCTTGATACCCATGGTAATGCTATTGCTAAGTCCTCGTGGGTCACAGATTACTACAACAACAGTTGCAGGTACAGGTAATACGATGATCATGGCGCGAGTGCGATGATTGCTTGTTTTGGAGTTCTTCTTCTGCTTCTTCTTCGATCAAGGGATAGGCTCCGGGTCGGGGAGCCTGGGATTAGCAGGGTGGATATTGTTCTTGTTTTTCGTTTGATTTCATCCGTAGTCGGATCCTGCTCTTCTGTATGATGATTGCTATGTATTGATGTAATTCATGTATTCATGTTTTAGCTTGTGGCGAGTGTAAGCCTTTATCTTGTATTCTCATCTATTCAGTACATGGTATGTTGTAATGATATCCACCTTGCTATGCGCTCGAAATGCGATTGTGCCCCGATCATGAATTCATCACATGATTAGGATAGAATCGCATCTATTCAGTACATGGAATGTTGTAATGATATCCACCTTGCTATGCGCTCGAAATGCGATTGTGCCTCGATCATGAATTCATCACGTGATTGGGATAGAATTGCATCTTGTGCTACATGCTAATCATTTTTAAATCATTCTTATCCCTACTAGATGTGGCACCGTTATCTTTAGGAACACACATAAGCTTAGGATTTCTGTTTGGAGGAGTCCTTTCAATAGTTCTAATGGAAGAAAAAGCTGAACCCAAATTACTAATGATTTCTTCCAATTAATCAATTCTAGCAGTACTTTGTTCTACTCTCTCGGTGATTATTGGTTCTTTTTTCCTTTAACATCTTTAATGTGGTTCCTACTGTTGAGCCAAATTTAGTAACTTGATTATGAACCTTCTTGTCTAGATTTTCAATATGTTCAACAGTGGACATTTTATTTTCATTAATTTCTAACCTTCGCATAACATGTTTCAAGTCAATGTTGTTTCATTTATAGTAATAGGTGGTGATCCCACTAAATTTCCCATGGCATTGAAAGCATATATAAGGTGACTACTTAGAAATTTTCCTCTGGTAATAATATCAAGCACAAATCTATACCAAATAGTAACACCCACATAAAAATTGCAAATAAGAATAGTAGTGGATTGTTTACGAGTTGATCTATTTTGAGCACCACAAATCCTATACCAAGCATATTTTAAAATTTCTCCCCCTCTTTGTTTAAAATTAAGGACTTCATTTTCAGGGATACAAGTAACAAGTGAAGAACTAGCCATAGTAGCAAAACAAGCAAGCAAGCAAAATAAAATATTTTTCTATTTTTGTTTTTTAGAGAAGTGGAGGGATATGAAAAAGAGAAGGCAAGTAAAAGAAATTAAAAAGTAGAACAAGTAAATAATAATGTGTATGAAGGAACCTGGAAGTGTTTGATGATGTCTCCCCGGCAATGGAAAAAGGAAATCTTTCTGCTACTTGTTAGTTGCGTTGGGATTTTGCTCGAAGAGGAAGGGTGAAGCAATATAGTAGAGGATGTTATTTCTTTTAGTAGAGAACCAAGGTTATCAAACCAATAGGAGAACTACAAAAACACTAGTGGATAGTACCTACACACACAGATTACTACAACAACAATTGCAGGTACAGGTAATACGATGATCATGACACGAGTGCGATGCTTGCTTGTTTTGGAGTTCTTCTTTTGCTTCTTATTCGATCAAGGGATAGGCTCCGGGGCGGGGAGCTTGGGATTAATAGGGTGGATATTGTTCTTCTTTTTCGTTTGATTTCATCCGTAGTCGAATCCTGCTCTTATGTATGATGATTGCTATGTATTGATGTAATTCATGTATTCATGTTGTAGCTTGTGGCGAGTGTAAGCCTTTATCTTGTATTCTCATCTATTCAGTACATGGTATGTTGTAATGATATCCACCTTGCTATGCGCTCGAAATGCGATTGTGCCCCGATCATGAATTCATCACGTGATTGGGATAGAATCGCATCTTGGGCGCTACAAGTTGGTATCAGAGCCTTACCGACCTTAGGAGCCCCCTTGATTGATCGAACGGCTGCCGTTGTTGAGTCTAGAAGAAAACTATTTTGAGTCTTAGTTATATCGAAGAGTAGGAATTATTTTTACTCCTCAGCCCCTTCGTCGCTCTGTTGAGGACTCCTGACGTACGTGTTTTTCCACTCTTCTATCCTTTTTCACTCAATTTTTTTAGGATCACGCGGGTATTGTTGGATCGTTTCGATACCATTGTAACGGGAATTTTGTCTTGGTGCCTCCTGGCATTTAGGGGTTGTGGCAGTGTACTGGGGAGTTGAGCTCCAAGGTGTTTTTTGTCACAGTGCTTATCATATCAGTTCCGGAATACCAGAGGTCACCGACATCGAAAACACTTCTATACTCTTTCTGGTGAGAGTAGTTTGACGACACCCAGTACTGGCAAGAGCGATCAGATGTATTGCCACAGCTAGTATATCGGATGTTTTTGAAGGTCTGAGGTACATGATTTCCTAGGTTTTCTTGGTTATGTGTTGACGGATGGATACAGTTGGAGTGTAGGATTTGTTAGTTGTGTGATATATTTGTGCCTCCCTGTATCCCCAACACCAGATTGCATGACCAGAAAGTTTCAGGAGTTTTTAGGTGGGAATTCAAGTAACACGTAGGATATCTTTTCGACAGATGCATGATATGAGATTGGGGTTCGACGTCTAGTGGTCCGCCTGTCCACGATTGGTTTTACAGTGGTCTCTTTATGTCTTAAAGAGTCCTTGGCTATGCTGACTCGGGGAAGCTTCGGATGTCATGTGCACTGCCTTGTACATGATGGTGTTGTACGATTGAGCCCATGCGGGCCCCACCATGAAAATTTTGGACGAAATCTCTATCATATGTTTGTTTCGGCTTATTCTGCAAGCCAATCCTTTGTTGTTTTGAGTTGTGGTATTCAAGTTGCTTCGAAGTCAAGTGTTGATTCCATATCTTTTCCTAAGCGGTGTTCTCATATTTCTATGGGAGTGCTAATCCTTCTTGTTTATCGAGATTTTCATGTCAATCCCTTTTCGACCGGTGCACTTCTCTTCAAGTTATTCCATACGGGCGCCGTTGAGGAGCCTGAGGATTCGTTCGTTTCATCCATCCCAAGTTGCATTTGTTTTTCCCACCCCACCCCTTTTTTCTTCAAGGACTCAGATTTCTTAATCAAGTATCCATCTTATGGATGTGAAGTCTCTTCATTCTTTTCTTTCAATGTTCTTATCCGGTGATTCTCAGGAAGATGCTCAGGAACTTCAAGTTTATCATTTTTCATTCCCTTTTCTTCTCCGGTGGACTTAATTCAAGCTTATGTCTTAATCATATCCCTGTCTTTTGTTTCACATGTTTTATCATGTTGGAATATCTTAACCAAGTCTCTCTTATTTATTCACCTCTCTCTATTCATATCTGGAGTGCTATTGATATCTCAGAAGATTCATGTTTCCATTCTTAATCTGTCACACTATTTGGAGATTATTATCTCATTCAAGTCATTTAATTCAACCGGTGCAATCTCTCTTCAAAATCATTTCAACGGAGTTTCTCTTGAGTGGGCCATAACCCACAGGTCTTTTCCCCAGGATCTTACGTGACTCTTCTATTTCTTCTGAAGCTATTCTCAAACGCTTTTCAATGTTTGACGTAAGAATGGATTTCCATCGGTCTTACGCCTTCTCCAAGATTGTTTCAAATTGTTTTCATCTTTTGCTCAACCTTTCTATTCTTCATTCTGGAGTGCCTCAACAAATCATGGTGGTGTTTCTCATCGTCATCCTCAGATTTTGAAGACCGAAGAAGTTTTTTTCTAAATCTTGGTGCGTTCTCTTGAAGATGTGTAGTCCAAGCTTGATTCCATCCTCTCATAATTGTTTTCGATTGTGAGAATTCTTTTCACCCATCCGACGCATTTCAGGAGTTGTGTTCCTTTCTCGATCATCCGAAGGCCATCATTTCGAACATTACTCATTCTCAGCTTTCAGCTCTCGTTCTCCAAATCTTACTGGTGCATCACTCAAGTATTCCCTAGTCAGCTCGTGATCTCTTTGTTCTCATATATTTATATTCCATCAAGTATCTTCGTTCATTTTCTAATTCTTCCCGGTGATTCGTTCACTTTTCTTCAATCGTTTTCAATTCTTATGGTGGTTCGTTCAAGATTCCTTTTCCTTGTTATCATATTAATTCATTTGTTTCTTTCCAAAAACCTATCGGTGGTCCATTGAGTTTGCGATATATCTCTCCTCAATCCTTGCAAGAAGAATAAGTGGCATGCCAAATCTGTTGCTTCTCATCAAGTCAAGTTGATGAAGGGTAAGCATGACATAATTCTTATTCTTGTTCCAGCCAAGTGATTAATTTCTTCTTCCGTAGTTTGTTCATGATATCAATTCCTTGGTTCTAAGTGATTCATCTTTTGTTTTCCGGAGTTCCAAGTTTTCCTCGGTTACCTCATCACGAAGCTGCACCTAATCATTGCAAGGCTTCACCTTGTGTTTTCAACTTCTCTTTCCTTTTGTTTGATCATTCTTTTGTTACCGGTGTTCTCACGAAGGATCAACATGGTGGTTCATCAAAGATTTAATTCATTCTCGAAGTGTTCTTCAAGATTTTCCTTGGAGGAGCTCAAGTATTCTTCTTCTTGCATTCCAAAGTGCAATTCCTTCCACCTTATCTTTTGAGGTGGTGTTATGTCATTCTTGATAATTTCCCTTCGTGTTTCATGATTCACATGTTGTCAAGAATGAGGTAGTTTAAATCCATCAATCTCTTCATTGGTGTTATCTTAGTATAGATTTCACTTAAAGCCTTCCCTAAGGATTGCGCTACTTGTGGTGCTTATCAATGATCCAAGTTATCTCTTATCATCTTGGTGTAAGAAGTTTTTCATCTCTTTGGTGTTCTCAATCAAATTAATTGATTCCGTTAGTGGCTGGTCTTCACCTCATAATTTTGGGATGTTTTCCTTAAGACCATTGGAAATCATATTCTTTCGTTGTTGATTTTCCAACAACTCCGTTCAATCCTTCTTCGCAAGGATGCTTTTGAAATTCATTTGTGGTAGGAGTTGTCATTTTCTTCTCCGTTCTTTTCTTTCCATCGATCCAGCTTCTATTCTTTCGTTCCGGAGGCATGATGGTGTTGCTCTCTTTGACCCATCATCTCGTTTTGTCAAGATCATGTTCTTTTCTTCCTTATCCAGTTAACCGGAGTGTTGTGTTCTCTTTCAAGTACTTTTCATCTTATCAAGTCTTGCATCTCTTTTCAACCGGAGTGCCCTTCCAATTTGTTCTTCCTCGTTCCATGTTTATCTCGTTTCAACCAGAGTGGCTTCAATTCCTTTTTGTCCATCGTACTCGTCATTCATAGCTCTGCAACCTCCAAGGTTCACACGGTGTTCCTTGTTTCTCTTTTCTACCGGAGTGCTCTCAATTTCGCTCAACTCTGTTGTGTTCTTCTTTCAAGTTTTCAACCTCTCAAGGTTCATTGGTTTCACTCGTTTGTCAAAGAAGCAACTTTGTCTTACCTCTTCCTCTTCCGTTTCTCCCCGGTGCCATCCTTAGATCTCGGGTCGAGATCTGTTGTAAGTGGAGGTGAGTTGTGACGCCCCAAGACCGTCGCTCCAGATGCCTTCCATGGATTCCGAGATTCGTCGTGTGATTCGTTTGGTTCGTTGCATTCATCTTTGCATCATGTGCATTGCATCATGTCATCTTGCACCCCTTTTTTAAAACTCAGCTAAATAAATTGCATGGATCTTTGATCCATTTAAACCGAGGGAATTCACATTGTGATTTCTCTTTATGACATATCCTCCCAACATTTAGGGAGCTACTATAAATATTCCATTGATTTGGAAATCACCCATGAACTCACTTGCATTTCAATTCCACGCCTCTTCTGCCTCAAGTTGCACCTCCAAACTTTGCCAACAATTCTTCTCCCATTTATCGAGCCTCCTCCTAAATTCTCAATATTTTTGGACCTACCGAATACCCACTTCTTATTCAAACTCATTTGAATTTAATTCAAACGAGTTCGAATCCAATCTTCACACACACGCTCACTTCTATTTTCTTGGATCAAGCTCATTTATATGAGTTTGGGAAAATTTTCCGCATGCTCAAATTCTTTCCCTATCCCCCTCTTCTTTTTCTTCTCTCTAATGCTTTTCTATTAAAGGAAATAAGAGAGAGGGAGAAGAGAGTCCAGCCCAGCTGGGCCTCCCAGTAGCCCAACCAAGTCGGCCCAAGGCCCATCTACACCTATAACCCTAGCCCGATCCCGTCGCAGCCTCTCCACCGTCTCGATCTCTCCCTCTCGTTCCCGTGCCCGCCACCACACCCGCATCGCGCCCGATCCCATCACCCGCTCGACCTCCTTCTTCGTCCCGATCAGCAACAGAAGCGCCGCCGAGCCCTCGTGCCCGTGAACGTCCTCCGCCGCCCACCTCCGTTCGCTGGTGCCCGTCGCCACGGGACCTTCCCTCGCACCGCTCCTCTGCTTCCATGCCGCGCGCCACCCAAGCCACTCACCACTTCCGCCGCCCTCCATCACCGAGCTTGGCCCGACCTCAGCCATGGCGCTCCACCGCTCCTTGTCCCACTTGCGCCGGCGACTAGCAGCAGGTCGCTGCTCCGCACCGTCTCCATCTTCTCCGTCGCTGGACTACTGCCTCCGCCGCGCCCTTCCATCCTTCCGTCTCCCTGGTGGCCGGCCGCCTCGACCTCCTCTGCAAGGACAAGCCGCCGCCGCGGCAAGTCCCTTGCTCCAGCACCCTACGCCTCCCCTTGCCAGACCCGTGCCTCTCCGCTGTTCCTCGCCGTCCCGATGCCCCTCGCCTTATCGAGTGACCTGGTCATCTCCCGTCGTCACCATCCTCCTGCAAATGGCGCGGTTGCGCCCAAAGAGTCGCCCGTGCCGTCCACATCGAGCAGCTGCTCGGTCGCCTACGTTGACTGCTCGTGCCGCGTCACCCCGTGGGCCACTACTTCACCGGCAGCCCCAGGCCCATGGCCACCACCGAGACCCTCAAATCCTGTACCCGGAGCCCAAGTCTGAAGACTCCGTGGATGTGCATCTCACTTGTGCCACTTTGGATCGTCAAGACCGTTACGGAATTCACCAAGTATCACTATGCCCGAAGACCACGGATCCGTGAAGTTCCACTATCGTCGACGTGGATCCGACAAGTTCGCGAGTACAACTACTTCCCACGACGACCTTGTACCACTACCGTCGCAATACCGCGAGTACCTCTACCGTCGTCGTGTACCACTACTTCCCTCAACGAACTTGATCTGTTTCGAAAACGCATGCTTCAAAGATGTAACCCCGAGACGACGCTCGTGAACGAATGCATGTTGTATGAGATGCTCTTGTTTGGCCGTGTTCGATTTGTCCCTCGTATGCCTTGCCACCGACATGTGGGAACCTGGCATCTAGGATCATCCCACCATCCTTGCATAACACGCTCCCGTCACACTTCTTTTGCACCGGTCTCTCAACGAGTTACCGGAACCGATATGTTGCCGTGGCACCATTTCCGTTGTAGTTGTTGTGGCACCCCTTTCGTTCCGCCACGGTGACAAATGCTTCATAACATGCTCATGTGACCATTTTCATAATTTGCATAAAACTTGTACATGTCACCCGCATCATGATAACAATATTTAAAATGTTTAAAATTGTGTTTGCATTAAATTGCTAAATGACATGGGGATTTACCGAAATTGTTGTTTATTGTTCCAGCCTCATTTAAACTTGCCAAAATAGTTAGTTTAGTTATGCCTCACCTCTTGCCATGTCATAAACTTGTTGGGTTCATAACAAGAACGAACTAAATAATTGAATGTGGTGTTTCGTCAATATGCAACTCGTTGCATATTGAACTCCACTTAACTTGTAGTATTGTTTGTTGCACTTTGCCCTGCCATGAATCATTAAACCGGACATGCATCATACTTGATTGTGCATCATGCCGTGATTATGCTTGCTTGTTTACTATGTCGTTTGCTTCTTTTCGGTGGGGATTCTCCTTCCGGTTACGTTGCGATTGTGAGGATCCGTTCAACTACGTTGGTTCATCTTCTTCACGGACTGGGTCTTCTTCCTAGCGGGATTTCAGGCAAGATAACCGTCACCTTAGATCTCACTACTATCTTTGCTTTGCTAGTTGTCTCGATGCTATTGCTATGTCGTGCTACCTACCACTTGGTTATCAAGCCTCCCAAATTGCCATGATAGCCTCCAACCTTTTTCCCCCTTCCCAGCAAACTGTTGTTTGGCTATATTACTGCTTTGCTCAGCCCCCTCTTATATTGTTGCTAGTTGCAGGTGCAGTTGCAGTTTCTTCCATGTTGGGACATGGATATCATAATATCTCTTATTTAATTAATGCACATATATACTTGGTAAAGGGTGGAAGGCTCGACCTTTTGCCTGGTGTTTTGTTCCACTTTGCCGCCCTAGTTTCCATCATACCGGCGTTATGTTCCTTGATTTTGCGCCCCTAACACGATGGGGGTTTATGGGCCCCTCTTGACAGTTCGTTTTGAATAAAACTTTTCCAGCAATGCCCAACATTGGCTTTAACATTTGCCCAACCTAATAACTAAACATGGTAATAAATTTGATGCATAGAGAGTTAGCGCTACCCAAGGTTCGTTATTCAACCTAATATAGGGGGGGGCAGTGCTGATGGTGTTGGTCCCAAACTAGACGGCGCCGCCCCTTGGCAACCTGGGGTATTTTGGTCGCTGTAACCATAGCTCATCTGTCGTGGCCTGAGACGAGATACGCGCGGCTACTAGCAGGGTGTCGGCACGTCGGGAGGTCTTGCTGGACTTGTTTTACCATTGTCGAAATGTCTTGTGCACCGGGATTCCGAGTATGATCGGAGGGTCCTGAGATGGAGGATTGTCTTCGCGGATCGTGAGCTTGTCATGGGCTAAGCTGGGACACCCCTGCAGGGTTTAAACTTTCGAGAGTCGTGTCCGTGGTTATGTGGCAGATGGGAATTTTTAATATCCGGTTGTAGAGAACTTGACACCAGATCCGAATTAAAATACACCAACCGTGTGTGTAACCGTGACCGTCTCTTTTTGAGTGAGTTCGAAAAGAGAACACGGTGGGGTTATGTTTGAACGTAAGTAGTTTAGGATCACTTCTTGATCATTACTAGTGTGCGACCGTTGCGTAGTTTCTCATCTTACTCTTGTACTCGTAAGTTAGCCACCATACAATGCTTAGCCGCTTGCTGCAACCTCACCACTTATCCATTCCATACCCATTAAGCTTTGCTAGTCTTGATACCCATGGTAATGGGTATTGCTGAGTCCTCGTGGGTCACAGATTACCACAACAACAGTTGCGGGTGCAGGTAATACGATGATCATGACGCGAGTGCGATGATTGCTTGTTTTGGAGTTCTTCTTCTGCTTCTTCTTCGATCAAGGGATAGGCTCCGGGCCAGGGAGCCTCGGATTAGCAGTGTGGATATTGTTCTTCTTTCTCGTTTGATTTCATCGGTAGTCGGATCCTGCTCTTCTGTATGATGATTGCTATGTATTGATGTAATTCATGTATTCATGTTTTAGCTTGTGGCGAGTGTAAGCCTTTATCTTGTATTCTCATCTATTCAGTACATGGTATGTTGTAATGATATCCACCTTGCTATGCGCTCGAAATGCGATTGTGCCCCGATCATGAATTCATCACATGATTAGGATAGAATCGCATCTATTCAGTACATGGAATGTTGTAATGATATCCACCTTGCTATGCGCTCGAAATGCGATTGTGCCTCGATCATGAATTCATCACGTGATTGGGATAGAATTGCATCTTGTGCTACATGCTAATCATTTTTAAATCATTCTTATCCCTACTAGATGTGGCACCGTTATCTTTAGGAACACACATAAGCTTAGGATTTCTGTTTGGAGGAGTCCTTTCAATAGTTCTAATGGAAGAAAAAGCTGAACCCAAATTACTAATGATTTCTTCCAATTAATCAATTCTAGCAGTACTTTGTTCTACTCTCTCGGTGATTATTGGTTCTTTTTTCCTTTAACATCTTTAATGTGGTTCCTACTGTTGAGCCAAATTTAGTAACTTGATTATGAACCTTCTTGTCTAGATTTTCAATATGTTCAACAGTGGACATTTTATTTTCATTAATTTCTAACCTTCGCATAACATGTTTCAAGTCAATGTTGTTTCATTTATAGTAATAGGTGGTGATCCCACTAAATTTCCCATGGCATTGAAAGCATATATAAGGTGACTACTTAGAAATTTTCCTCTGGTAATAATATCAAGCACAAATCTATACCAAATAGTAACACCCACATAAAAATTGCGAATAAGAATAGTAGTGGATTGTTTACGGGTTGATCTATTTTGAGCACCACAAATCCTATACCAAGCATCTTTTAAAATTTCTCCCCCTCTTTGTTTAAAATTAAGCACTTCATTTTTAGGGGTACAAGTAACAAGTGAAGAACTAGCCATAGTAGCAAAACAGGCAAGCAAGCAAAATAAAATATTTTTCTATTTTTGTTTTTTAGAGAAGTGGAGGGAGATGAAAAAGAGAAGGAAAGTAAAAGAAAGTAAAAAGTAGAACAAGTAAATAATAATGTGTATGAAGGAACCTGGAAGTGTTTGATGATGTCTCCCCGGCAATGGAAAAAGGAATTCTTTCTGCTACTTGTGAGTTGCGTTAGGATTTTGCTCGAAGAGGAAGGGTGAAGCAATATAGTAGCGGATGTTATTTCTTTTAGTAGAGAACCAAGGTTATCGAACCAATAGGAGAACCACACAAACACTAGTTGATAGTACCAACACACACAACAACAAATACTTGCACCCAACGCGGGCAAGAGGGTTGTCAATCCCCATGCACTCGTTAATTGCAAGGATCAAATCTGGTAATAGGTGATAGATAAATTTCAAAGTAAAATAAAAGATAGTAAGTTGCAACAAAGTATTTTTGGTTTTAGCAATATGATAAAATAGACCCGGGGGCCATAGTTTTCACTAGAGGTATCTCTCTCATAAACATAGCATATGGTAGATAGACAAATTACTGTTGGGCAATTGATAAAAAAGTGCATCGTTATGACATTATTCATGGCATGATCATGTACATAGGAATTACGTCCATGACAAGTAGACCGACTCCTGCCTGCATCTACTACTATTACTCCACTTCGAGAGCGCTGATGTGCTTGCCTCACTACGTATTAAGTTCATAATAAATAGAGTAATGCATGAAGTGTGATGATATAATGTAGACATAATAAAACCAAGCAATATGATTAAACCTCATCGTTTTACCCTTAGCAGCAACAATACAATATGTTCACCGCAATATTGAACCTACCATAAAGCACCTCTCCCATTGAAGATAAATCAGTCTAGTTGGCCAAACCAAACTGGTAGATCAGAGAGAAATACAAAGCTATAACAATCACACATAATAAAGTTCAGAAAAGACTTAGTTACTTTCAATGAATTATTTGATCATAAACTCACAATTCATCGGATCTCAACAAACGCACCGCAAAAGAAGATTACATCAAATAGAACACCAAGGAGAACATTCTATTATAGATCGGAGAAAGAGAGAGGGGGGAGAGAGAGATCTATATAATCATTATGGACTAGTAGGTCTGTGGTAAACTACTCACACATCATCGAAGGTGCAGCAAGGTTGATGTAGAGGCCCTCCGTGGCCCCCTCTGGCAGAGTACCGGAAATGGCCTCCATATGGGATCGCAGAAGAACGCAGACTTGCGTCGGCAGAAAAATTGTTTCGGTGGGTTCTATGGGGTTTTCCAATATTAGAGAATTTATAGCGTTGAATTGGGTCAAATGGAGCCACGAGGGGCCCACAAGGCATCAGGGCGTGCCTACCCCCAAGGTGCGTTGTGTTGCCTTGTCGTCTCCTCATAGGTCTTCTGGTCCTCCCCCGAAGCTTCTAGGGTCTCTTATGTCCAGAAAAAAATCATCAAAAAGTTTCGTCGTGTTTGGACTCCGTTTGGTATAAATTTTCTGTAAAACCAAAAACAAGCATAAAATAACAACTGGCATTAGGCACTGAGTTAATAGGTTAGTTCCCAAGAATGACAAAAAATTGCATATAAATTATGTAAGATTGATAATATAATAGCATGATGAAGGAAATATGCCCTAGAGGCAATAATAAAGTTATTATTTATTTCCTTATATCATGATAAAAGTTTATTATTCATGCTAGAATTGTATTAACCGGAAACATAAAACATGTGTGAATACATAGACAAACAGAGTGTCACTAGTATGCCTCTACTAGACTAGCTTGTTAATTAAAGATGGTTATGTTTCCTAACCATGGACAAAGAGTTGTCATTTGATTAACAGGATCACATCATTAGTTGAATGATCTGATTGACATGACCCATTCCATTAGCTTAACACCCGATCGTTTAGTATGTTGCTATTGCTTTCTTCATGACTTATACATGTTACTATGACTATGAGATTATGCTACTCCCGTTTGCCAGAGGAACACTTTGTGTGCTACCAAACGTCACAACGTAACTGGGTGATTATAAAGGAGCTCTACAGGTGTCTCAAAAGGTACATGTTGGGTTGGCGTATTTCGAGATTAGGATTTGTCACTCCGATTGTCGGAGAGGTATCTCTGGGCCCTCTCGGTAATGCACATCACTTAAGCCTTGCAAGCATTGCAACTAATGAGTTAGTTGCGGGATGATGTATTACAGAACGAGTAAAGAGACTTGCCGGTAACGAGATTGAACTAGGTATAGGATACCGACGATCGAATCTCGGGCAAGTAACATACCGATGACAAAGGGAACAACGTATGTTGTTATGCGGTCTGACCGATAAAGATCTTCGTAGAATGTGTAGGAGCCAATATGGGCATCCAGGTCCCGCTATTGGTTATTGACCGGAGACGTGTCTCGGTCATGTCTACATTGTTCTCGAACCCGTAGGGTCCGCACGCTTAAGGTTACGATGATAGTTATATTATGAGTTTATGCATTTTGATGTACCGGAGTCCCGGATGTGATCACGGACATGACGAGGAGTCTCGAAATGGTCGAGACATAAATATTGATATATTGGAAGCCTATGTTTGGATATCGGAAGTGTTCCGGGTGAAATCAGGATTTTACCGGAGTACCGGGAGGTTACCGGAACCCCCCGGGAGCTATATGGGCCTTAATGGGCCTTAGTGGAAGAAGAGGAGAGGCAGCTAGGGCTGGGCCGCGCGCCCCTCCCCCCTAGTCCGAATAGGACAAGGAGATAGGGGCCGGCGCCCCCCTCCTTCTCTCTCTCTCTTTTCCCACCTCGCGAATCCTATTCCAACTAGGATTGGGGGAGAAGTCGGGAGTAGGACTCCTCCTGGCGCGCCCTATGATGGCCGGCCGGCCTCCCCCTCTTGAGCCTTTATATACGGAGGCACGGGCACCCCAGAGAGACACAAGTTGATCCACGTGATCATATTCTTAGCCGTGTGTGGTGCCCCCTTCCACCATAGTCCTCGATAATATTGTAGCGGTGCTTAGGCGAAGCCCTGCTGCAGTAGTACATCAAGATCGTCACCACGCCGTCGTGCTGACGGAACTCTTCCCCAACATTTTGCTGGATCGGAGTCCGGGGATCGTCATCGAGCTGAACGTGTGCTAGAACTCGGAGGTGCCGTAGTTTCGGTGCTTGATCGGTCGGGCCGTGGAGACGTACGACTACATCAACCAAACGCTTCCGTTGTCGATCTACAAGGTACGCAGATCATACTCTCCCCTCTCGTTGCTATGCATCACCATGATCTTGCGTGAGCGTAGGAATTTTTTTGAAATTACTACGAAAACCATCAGTGGCATCCGAGCCTAGGTTTTATATGTTGATGTTATATGCACGAGTAGAACACAAGTGAGTTGTGGGCGATATAAGTCATACTGCTTACCAGCATGTCATACTTTGGTTCCGCGGTATTGTTGGATGAAGCGGCCCGGACCGACATTACGCGCACGCTTACGTGAGACCGGTTCTCCCGACGTGCTTTGCACATAGGTGGCTTGCGGGTGACAGTTTCTCCAACTTTAGTTGAACTGAGTGTGGCTACGCCCGGTCCTTGCGAAGGTTAAAACAACACCAACTTGACAAACTATCGTTGTGGTTTTGATGCGTAGGTAAGATTGGTTCTTGCTTAAGCCCGTAGCAGCCACGTAAAACTTGCAACAACAAAGTAGAGGACGTCTAACTTGTTTTTGCAGGGCATGTTGTGATGTGATATGGTCAAAACATGATGAGATATAAGTTTTTGTATGAGATGATCATGTTTTATTGAAGTTATCGGCAACTGGCAAAAGACTTATGGTTGTCTCTTTATTGCATAAGATGCAAGCGCCAAATAATTGCTTTACTTTATCGCTATACGATAGCAATAGTTGCAAGAGCAATAGTTGGCGAGACGACCATGTGACGACACATTGATATAGATCAAGATGATGGAGATCATGGTGTCATGCCGGTGACGATAGAGATCATGACAGTACTTTGGAGATGGAGATCAAAGGCGCAAGACTATGATGGCCATATCATGTCACATATTTTGATTGCATGTGATGTTTATCTTTTATGCATCTTATCTTGCTTTGATTGACGGTAGCATTATAAGATGATCTCTCACTAAATTATCAAGAAGTGTTCTCCCTGAGTATGCACCGTTGCGAAAGTTCTTCGTGCTGAGACACCACGTGATGATCCGGTGTGATAGGCTCTACGTTCAAATAGAACGGGTGCAAAACAGTTGCACACGCGGAATACTCAGGTTATACTTGACGAGCCAAGCATATACAGATATGGCCTTGGAACACGGAGACCGAAAGGTCGAGCGTGAATCATATAGTAGATATGATCAACATAGTGATGTTCACCAATGAAACTACTCCATCTCACGTGATGATCGGACATGGTTTAGTTGATTTGGATCACGTAATCACTTAGAGGATTAGAGGGATGTCTATCTAAGTGGGAGTTCTTTAAGTAATATGATTAATTGAACCTAAATTTATCATGAACTTAGTACCTGATAGTATCTTGCTTGTTTATGTATGATTGTAGATAAATGGCCCGTGCTGTTGTTCCGTTGAATTTTAATGCGTTCCTTGAGAAAGCAAAGTTGAAAGATGATGGTAGCAATTACACGGACTGGGTCCGTAACTTGAGGATTATCCTCATTGCTGCATAGAAGAATTACGTCCTGGAAGCACCGCTGGGTGCCAGGCCTGCTGCTAGAGCAATGCCAGATGTTGTGAACATCTGGCAGAGCAAAGCTGATGACTACTCGATAGTTCAGTGTGCCATGCTTTACGGCTTAGAACCGGGACTTCAACGACGTTTTGAACGTCATGGAGCATATGAGATGTTCCAGGAGTTGAAGTTAATATTTCAAGAAAATGCCCGGATTGAGAGATATGAAGTCTCCAATAAGTTCTATAGCTGCAAGATGGAGGAGAACAGTTCTGTCAGTGAGCATATACTCAAAATGTCTGGGTATAATAATCACTTGATTCAGATGGGAGTTAATCTTCCAGATGATTGTGTCATTGACAGAATTCTCCAATCACTGCCACCAAGCTAGAGCTTCGTGATGAACTATAATATGCAAGGGATGAATAAGACTATTCCCGAGCTCTTCGCAATGCTGAAAGCTGCGGAGGTAGAAATCAAAAAGGAGCATCAAGTGTTGATGGTCAACAAGACCACTAGTTTCAAGAAAAAGGGCAAAGGGAAGAAGAAGGGGAACTTCAAGAAGAACAGCAAACAAGTTGCTGCTCAAGAGAAGAAACCCAAGTCTGGACCTAAGCCTGAAACTGAGTGCTTCTACTGCAAGCAGTCTGGTCACTGGAAGCGGAACTGCCCCAAGTATTTGGCGGATAAGAAGGATGGCAAGGTGAACAAAGGTATATGTGATATACATGTTATTGATGTGTACCTTACTAATGCTCGCAGTAGCACCTGGGTATTTGATACTGGTTCTGTTGCTAATATTTGCAACTCGAAACAGGGACTACGGATTAAGCGAAGATTGGCTAAGGACGAGGTGACGATGCGCGTGGGAAACGGTTCCAAAGTCGATGTGATCGCGGTCGGCACGCTACCTCTACATCTACCTTCGGGATTAATATTAGACCTAAATAATTGTTATTTGGTGCCAGCGTTAAGCATGAACATTATATCTGGATCTTGTTTGATGCGAGACGGTTATTCATTTAAATCAGAGAATAATGGTTGTTCTATTTATATGCGTAATATCTTTTATGGTCATGCACCCTTGAAGAGTGGTCTATTCTTATTGAATCTCGATAGTAGTAACACACATATTCATAATGTTGAAACCAAAAGATGCAGAGTTGATAATGATAGTGCAACTTATTTGTGGCACTGCCGTTTAGGTCATATCGGTGTAAAGCGCATGAAGAAACTCCATACTGATGGACTTTTGGAACCACTTGATTATGAATCACTTGGTACTTGCGAACCGTGCCTCATGGGCAAGATGACTAAAACGCCGTTCTCTGGTACTATGGAGAGAGCAACAGATTTGTTGGAAATCATACATACAGATGTATGTGGTCCGATGAATATTGAGGCTCGTGGCGGATATCGTTATTTTCTCACCTTCACAGATGACTTAAGCAGATATGGGTATATCTACTTAATGAAACATAAGTTTGAAACATTTGAAAAGTTCAAAGAATTTCAGAGTGAAGTTGAAAATCATCGTAACAAGAAAATAAAGTTTCTACGATCTGATCGTGGAGGAGAATATTTGAGTTACGAGTTTGGTGTACATTTGAAACAATGCGGAATAGTTTCGCAACTCACGCCACCCGGAACACCACAACGTAATGGTGTGTCCGAACGTCGTAATCGTACTTTACTAGATATGGTGTGATCTATGATGTCTCTTACTGATTTACCGCTATCGTTTTGGGGTTATGCTTTGGAGACGGCCGCATTCACGTTAAATAGGGCACCATCAAAATCCGTTGAGACGACGCCTTATGAACTATGGTTTGGCAAGAAACCAAAGTTGTCGTTTCTGAAAGTTTGGGGCTGCGATGCTTATGTGAAAAAGCTTCAACCTGATAAGCTCGAACCCAAATCAGAGAAATGTGTCTTCATAGGATATCCAAAGGAGACTATTGGATACACTTTCTATCACAGATCCGAAGGCAAGACTTTTATTGCTAAGTTCGGAAACTTTCTAGAGAAGGAGTTCCTCTCGAAAGAAGTGAGTGGGAGGAAAGTAGAACTTGACGAGGTAACTGTACCTGCTTCCTTATTGGAAAGTAGTGCATCACAGAAAACTGTTTCTGTGACACCTACACCAATTAGTGAGGAAGCTAATGATAATGATCATGAAACTTCAGAACAAGATACTACTGAACCTCGTAGATCAACCAGAGTAAGATCCGCACCAGAGTGGTACGGTAATCCTGTTCTGGAAGTCATGCTATTAGATCATGATGAACCTACGAACTATGAAGAAGGGATGGTGAGCCCAGATTCCGCAAAATGGCTTGAAGCCATGAAATCTGAGATGGGATCCATGTATGAGAACAAAGTGTGGACTTTGGTTGACTTGCCCAATGATCGGCAAGCAATTGAGAATAAATGGATCTTCAAGAAGAAGACTGACGCCGACGGTAATATTACTGTCTACAAAGCTCAACTTGTCGCAAAAGGGTTTCGGCAAGTTCAAGGGATTGACTACGATGAGACCTTCTCACCCGTAGCGATGCTTAAGTCTATCCGAATCATGTTAGCAATTGCCGCATTTTATGATTATGAAATTTGGCAGATTGATGTCAAAACTGCATTCCTGAATGGATTTCTGGAAGAAGAGTTGTATATGATACAACTGGAAGGTTTTGTCGATCCAAAAGGAGCTAACAAAGTGTGCAAGCTCCAGCGATCCATTTATGGACTGGTGCAAGCCTCTCGGAGTTGGAATAAACGCTTTGATAGTGTGATCAAAGCATTTGGTTTTATACAGACTTTTGGAGAAGCCTGTATTTACAAGAAAGTGAGTGGGAGCTCTGTAGCATTTCTGATATTATATGTGGATGACATATTACTGATTGGAAATGATATAGAATTTCTGGATAGCATAAAAGGATACTTGAATAAGAGTTTTTCAATGAAAGACCTCGGTGAAGCTGCTTACATATTAGGCATAAAGATCTATAGAGATAGATCGAGACATTTAATTGGACTTTCACAAAGCACATACCTTGACAAGATTTTGAAGAAGTTCAAAATGGATCAAGCAAAGAAAGGGTTCTTGCCTGTGTTACAAGGTGTGAAGTTGAGTAAGACTCAATGCCCGACCACTGCAGAAGATAGAGAGAAGATGAAAGATGTTCCCTATGCTTCAGCCATAGGCTCTATCATGTATGCAATGCTATGTACCAGACCTGATGTGTGCCTTGCTATAAGTCTAGCAGGGAGGTACCAAAGTAATCCAGGAGTGGATCACTGGACAGCGGTCAAAAACATCCTGAAGTACCTGAAAAGGACTAAGGATATGTTTCTCGTATATGGAGGTGACAAAGAGCTCATCGTGAACGGTTACGTTGATGCAAGCTTTGACATTGATCCGGACGATTCTAAATCGCAAACCGGATACGTGTTTACATTAAACGGTGGAGCTGTAAGTTGGTGCAGTTCTAAACAAAGCGTCATGGCGGGATCTACATGTGAAGCGGAATACATAGTTGCTTCGGAAGCAGCAAATGAAGGAGTCTGGATGAAGGAGTTCATATCCGATCTAGGTGTCGTACCTAGTGCATCGGGTCCAATGAAAATCTTTTGTGACAATACTGGTGCAATTGCCTTGGCAAAGGAATCCAGATTTCACAAGAGAACCAAGCACATCAAGAGACGCTTCAATTCCATCAGGGATCTAGTCCATGTGGGAGACATAGAGATTTGCAAGATACATACGGATCTGAATGTTGCAGACCCGTTGACTAAGCCTCTTCCACGAGCAAAACATGATCAGCACCAAGGCTCCATGGGTGTTAGAATCATTACTGTGTAATCTAGATTATTGACTCTAGTGCAAGTGGGAGACTGAAGGAAATATGCCCTAGAGGCAATAATAAAGTTATTATTTATTTCCTTATATCATGATAAAAGTTTATTATTCATGATAGAATTGTATTAACCGGAAACATAATACATGTGTGAATACATAGACAAACAGAGTGTCACTAGTATGCCTCTACTAGACTAGCTTGTTAATTAAAGATGGTTATGTTTCCTAACCATGGACAAAGAGTTGTCATTTGATTAACAGGATCACATCATTAGTTGAATGATCTGATTGACATGACCCATTCCATTAGCTTAACACCCGATTGTTTAGTTTGTTGCTATTGCTTTCTTCATGACTTATACATGTTCCTATGACTATGAGATTATGCAACTCCCGTTTGCCAGAGGAACACTTTGTGTGCTACCAAACGTCACAACGTAACTGGGTGATTATAAAGGAGCTCTACAGGTGTCTCAAAAGGTACATGTTGGGTTGGCGTATTTCGAGATTAGGATTTGTCACTCCGATTGTCGGAGAGGTATCTCTGGGCCCTCTCGGTAATGCACATCACTTAAGCCTTGCAAGCATTGCAACTAATGAGTTAGTTGCGGGATGATGTATTACAGAACGAGTAAAGAGACTTGCCGGTAACGAGATTGAACTAGGTATAGGATACCGACGATCGAATCTCGGGCAAGTAACATACCGATGACAAAGGGAACAACGTATGTTGTTATGCGGTCTGACTGATAAAGATCTTCGTAGAATGTGTAGGAGACAATATGGGCATCCAGGTCCCGCTATTGGTTATTGATCGGAGACGTGTCTCGGTCATGTCTACATTGTTCTCGAACCCGTAGGGTCCGCACGCTTAAGGTTACGATGATAGTTATATTATGAGTTTATGCATTTTGATGTACCGGAGTCCCGGATGTGATCACGGACATGACAAGGAGTCTCGAAATGGTCGAGACATAAAGATTGATATATTGGAAGCCTATGTTTGGATATCGGAAGTGTTCCAGGTGAAATCGGGATTTTACCGGAGTACCGGGAGGTTACCGGAACCCCCCGGGAGCTATATGGGCCTTAATGGGCCTTAGTGGAAGAAGAGGAGAGGCAGCCAGGGCTGGGCCGCGCGCCCCTCCCCCCTAGTACGAATAGGACAAGGAGAGAGGGGGCCGGCGTCCCTCTCCTTCTCTCTCTCTCTCTTTTCCCACCTCGCGAATCCTATTCCAACTAGGATTGGGGGAGAAGTCGGGAGTAGGACTCCTCCTGGCGCGCCCTATGATGGCTGGCCGGCCTCCCCCTCTTGAGCCTTTATATACGGAGGCAGTGGCACCCCAGAGAGACACAAGTTGATCCACGTGATCATATTCTTAGCCGTGTGCGGTGCCCCCTTCCACCATAGTCCTCGATAATATTGTAGCGGTGCTTAGGCGAAGCCCTGCTGCAGTAGTACATCAAGATCGTCACCACGCCGTCGTGCTGACGGAACTCTTCCCCGACAATTTGCTGGATCGGAGTCCGGGGATCGTCATCGAGCTGAACGTGTGCTAGAACTCGGAGGTGCCGTAGTTTCGGTGCTTGATTGGTCGGGCCGTGGAGACGTACGACTACATCAACCAAACGCTTCCGTTGTCGATCTACAAGGTACGTAGATCATACTCTCCCCTCTCGTTGCTATGCATCACCATGATCTTGAGTGAGCGTAGGAAATTTTTTGAAATTACTACGAAAACCATCACATGAAGCAACAAAAAAATTACACATACATTAGAGACATATCAATGCATAGAAAGGTTAGCATTAATAATAACAAGATATATTTTATTTCCATCTAGATAAGCATATCTGGATGTATCTGGGAGTTTCTTTAGTTCGAACTATGACCACCCTTAGGAGGAGGAGGATCTCTCAAAATTTCAATAGGCAAATTATGCTTACGGATAGGTGCTTGCCTAACGAATATTTCATCTATTTCATTTCTTTTGTTCATATACATATCATTTTCATGATCTAACAAATATTGCTCTAACTGATCAGTAAGAGGCACGATAATAGAAGTAAGGCCAATAATATCATCTTTATTAGGTAAATCTTTCTCATGAGGTTGTCGAGTGAGCATAGAGAAATTAAATTCATGAGATACATCATCAAACTTAACATTAACATTCTCTTTAACACAATCTATTTCAGCATTAACAGTGTTCAAGATTTTTATTTGGTTGTAAACTATTTATTATTGTCATACTATGTGATTTGGTTATAATAAAACTATGTGCAATGTTGTTTTTTTAGATATATGCATGCAAGATTGTGCACATTTGGCCGCCGGCCGGCCAGGTGGACCAAATGGGTCAACCAGTTAGGCGCACTGCGGACTCAAACACGGGCACGCATGGACGCCGTCCTTTGGCCTGACCCAATCCCGTCGTTTGTTCTACCAGTTGGAGTTTTCCTTAGGTCATCTACGGTCGGACATGGTAAATCCGGCCCCTCAAACGCTCGTGGACGTGTCCACGGGCACTAAGTGGTCACTTCTCAAATTGCGTCGTCCACATCCACATATCTCATATCCGATCCCCTATATCCGTGCTAAACCATGCAAAATCGATAAAACTATGTAGATCATGAGCGAACATAAAAACAAACCTATAAATGCATAATCGGTTCATCGAAACATCACGATTGGATCTTCAAAAGATCGCCAAAGTTCACACAATGCACATAATACAACGGGCAAGTTTAAACTACATCTAAAAACTTGAAATTACAGCGGAGAAGGCAGATCTTCACCACTTCCTTGCCGACCCTTTCTCCTACCGGTCGCCGACGCAGCTGTAAGTGTTGGCGGCTGGTGGAGGATCGCCCGAGTCGTCGAACGAGGCGCCATGGTCATCGCTGTCGTCGTCATCGGAAGAGTCGAAGAGGATATGAGCCCTTTGAACCGCCGGACGACTCTGTCCTGCTGTCGCTCGAACTTCGCCAGCCCAGCCGGCTCCGTCGCCTTGTGCTTGGACTGCTCAATGGCAAGCCGGAGCGCCTTGGCATTTTTTGGCAGAGTCGTCGAGCGTTCATCTCTGCCACCGTAAGCAACCAGCGAGACCCAAGCGAGGAGCCGCTCGTCCTCGTAGAGCTCCGCCGGAAACATGCGAAGGCGGCACACAGATTTCTCCGTTGCGTTCCTCTCCCTTGCCCGCTACCTCTCGCGATGGGCGGCACGCTCCTCCGATTCCCACGTGCGCATCCGGACCGACGGGTGAGGGAGTCCTGGATTAAGGGGCCTCGGGCGTCCGGCCTGTTAGCCATGGGCCGGACTGATGGGCTGTGAAGATACGAAGACCGAAGACTGTACTCGTGTCTGGATAGGACTCTCCTTGGCGTGGAAGGCAATCTTGGTGATCGGATACATAGATTTCCTTCTTTGTAACCGACCTTGTGTAACCCTAGATCTTCCCGTTGTCTATATAAACCGGAGGAGTTAGTCCGGATAGGACACTCATTATCATAGCCATACAAGCTAGACCTCTAGGGTTTAGCCATTACGATCTCGAGGTAGATCAACTCTTGTAATACTCATACTCATAAAAATCAATCAAGACGGGCGTAGGGTATTACCTCCATAGAGAGGGCCCGAACCTGGGTAAACACCGTGTCCCTTGTCTCCTATTACCATCGTCCTTAGACGCACAGTTCGGGACCCCTGCCCGAGATCCGCCGGTTTTGACACCGACATTGGTGCTTTCATTGAGAGTTCCACTGTGCCGTCGACAACAAGATCGATGTATCGCCTTGTTTTCAAGGATAATATTACCACCGGAGGAACGCTGGCTCCAGGCCAAACCCTCCGGCTGGGCGGCTTTACCATGACCGCCCGTTCGGCCATTAAGCCGACGATGGCCTCTCGGGTCATCGAAAACCCCTTTCGTATCGACTCCGAATACTCCAAGTAGATGGATCCAGCGGAGCTTTCGTCTTTAAACGAGCTCCTAGATCGCATCGCCGCCCTTGGGGTCGCTACAGACTACGATTGGATTGGGCTTAAACCCGATCAGAGAGAAATCAAATCTCCGCCGGTCACCCACCAGATAGCGGTAGTCAAGGAACGTGTTGATAACTCTTCCTCCATATTAAGGACGGACTATGTCCGGATCTTCGGTCTCGAAGAGCCGGACACCTACCCGCGAGGTGAAGCATCCTGCCCTCCAAACGTAGAATCGGATGACGGGCCTAAGAAATCAGCAGACACCCCGGAGCCCGATCTGTTAAGTTCGGAAGACCTTCAAACTCCGGATCCAAAACTGGGGCAGGGTTCAGATTCAAATCCACCCACCCACCTGAATACAAGCGCTCTCACGAGCATAAAATAGCAGTCTGAGGAAACAGCCCACCACTTCTGGGCTAGATTCCTTCTTGTCAAAAACAAGATTAAAGATTGCCGTGACGAGAAAGCGATCTCAGTGTTCTGCAACAATTGCAGGGACGAAGGAATCCTCAACGCAATTAACCACCGTCGCATCCTACACTTCGCTGACTTGGCAACCATCATACAGAAGTACAGTGCAATGCAAAGCGCCTGGAAAACTCAAGCAGCTCATTGGGAATCATCGGTCCCCACTCAACCCTTCATTCAGGCGAAAAGGGCGCACCCTTGCAACACGCCCGGTTCAATAGTAAAGAAATACAAGTCTAGTATGGGGCGTGGAACCGTTCTGGAAGGATGGCTCGACGGGCCATGCAAAATACATGCAACACTGGATAACATACCAACACATAGCCTTAGAGCATGTTGGATACTCCGGCAAGTGGCAAAGAGCGGCGAGGATATCCTCACCAAGAATAACCCAGAACAACACCCCCCAGAGGACAACGACTCCAAAGTATTGACGGTCTTCGAGACATTCGCCTCCAACAATAGGCGCAAGAGAGCACTACGCGGACTCGCTGAAGTCTGTCAAATAGAAGCAATAAACCCTTGGAACGACACAGCTATATAACTTTTAATGCCAGCGACGAACCAAAATACAGGACAGTCCGAGCACTAGTCACCTTGGTCCTCAGTCCAATTGTGGATGGCTTTCGGCTAACCAAGGTCCTTATGAACGGCGGTAGCGGACTAAACCTCATCTACGAAGATACACTCCGCAAAATGGAAATAGACAGGAGCCGCATTGAGCAAAGTAGCACGACCTTCCGAGGAATTATCCCCAGTCGGGAGGTGCGGTGTGCGGGAAAAATAACACTCGACGTGGTATTCGGCACACCGGAGAATTATCGGTCCAAAGAAATAACCTTCCAAGTGGCCCCTTTCTACAGCAGGTATCACGCCCTCTTAGGGCGAGATGCATTTATGCGCTTCCAAGCGGTACCCCATTACGGATACATGAAGCTTAATATGCCTGGGCCCAAAGGTATAATCACTCTAGCTAGTGATCCGGACATAGCACTCCGCACCAAGAATAAGACCGCATCCTTGGCCCTCGAGGCGTTATCTGAAGCCCTCGCGGCCGAAGAACTAGCCGCGCTGCGCTCCATGGTGGACAGGGATGATGTCGGCCTAGATAAATGACCCAAATCCACCTCCTTCAAACCAGCAGAAGAAATAGTCAAATTCCAAGTCCATCCAACGGACCCCAAGAAGACATCATCCATCGGAGCACAATTTGATCCAACGGTTGACGCCGCGCTACGAGAGTTTCTGCGCGAAAATTGGGATATATTCGCCTGGCACCCTTCTGATATGCCAGGAATCCCACGCGAGCTGGCCAAACACAGCCTCAATATATTAAAAGGATATAAACCGGTCAAGCAAACACTGCAGCGCTTTTTCGGACCCAAACGTCAAGCTATGGGGGAGGAGCTAGCCAAGTTAATCGAGGCCGGATTCATCATAGAAATAAAACACCCGGACTGGCTGGCAAACCTGGTGATGGTACCAAAGAAGGACAAATCCTGGCGGTTGTGCGTCGATTTTAATGACCTCAATAAGGCTTGCCTAAGGATCCCTTCCCCCTCCCCCGCATTGATCAAATCATTGATACTACCGCAGGACACGACTCACTGTGTTTCCTGGATGCATATTCCGGATACCATCAAATCAAAATGAAGGAGTCCGATCAAGCTGCAACAACATTCATTACCCCATATGGGCCATTTTGCTTCAACACCATGCCCTTCGGGCTCAAGAATGCCGGCGCCACATACAAACGCATGATTCAAACATGCCTAGAGAAGCAGATCGGCAAGACAGTTGAAGCTTACATGGACGATGTCGTCATCAAAACCAGGCGCGCCGAAACATTAATAGACGATTTATGTCTCACATTCAATAACCTCCGTGAGTATGACATCAAGCTCAATCCGGAAAAGTGCGTTTTCGGTGTCCCCGCCGGAAAACTGCTAGGCTTCATCATTTCCAATAGAGGAATTGAAGCAAATCCAACGAAAATTCGAGCTTTATCGCAATTGGCTACGCCAACAGACCTTAAACAAGTTCAAAAACTCGCGGGCTGCATGGCATCTCTAAGCTGCTTCATCTCCAGATTGGGAGAAAAGGCAATACCACTCTATCGCCTTTTACGGCAAACCGATCACTTCGAGTGGACGGACGCGGCAACAGCCGGACTGGAGGAAATAAAAACCCTTCTTGCGAGCAATCCAATCCTGGCCGCACCAAACGCCGGCGAACCGATGTTATTATACATATCGGCAACACATCAAGTGGTGAGCGCCGTACTCGTCGTTGAACAGAACAGGATGGACATAAATTCCCGCTTCATAAGCCGGTATACTACGTATCCACTATCCTTACACCATGAAAATCCTGGTACCCCCATTATCAATAGATAGCATACGTGGTCTTCATGGCATCTCGAAAGCTCCGTCACTACTTCGAGGAGTGTTCGATTGCGGTAGCTTCCGAAGTACCACTCAATGACATCATAAATAACCGCGATGCCACGAGCCAGATTGCCAAATGGGCCATTGAGCTCCTCCCATTCGACATTACATACAAACCATGACGAGCTATTAAATCCCAAGTACTGGCTGACTTCATCGCCGAATGGACAGAGGCCGAACTCCCTAAAGAGTACGGCACATATTCCAATTGGGTTATGTATTTCGATGGCTCCAAAATGCTAGCAGGACTAGGAGCGGGCGTCGTTTTAACGTCGCCTACTGGAGACGTCGTTCAGTACGTACTCCAAATACTATACACAGACTCCAATAACGCAGCCGAATATGAGGCCTTATTACATGGTCTCCGGATGGCTGTCTCCATGGGCATACAACGCCTAGAGGTGCGCAGGGACTCAAACCTTGCAATATCTCAAATAAATGGAGACTTCGACGCCAAAGATCTGAAGATGGCAGCTTATCGTAACGCAGTCATAAAAATGTCGGCCCGGTTCGAAGGGCTCAAGTTCCATCATGTGGCTCGAGAATGTAATCAAGCGGCGGATGTTCTTGCTCGTATCGGCGCCAAGCGTGACCCTGTCCCACCTAATATATTTCTGGAAAGGCTTTTTAAGCCATCTGTGGTGTGGCAGGGGGAAAACGGCAACACTAGTCCAGATCCAAACATAACCCCAGATGCCGAAAACACCAACATCATCAGAGGCTCAGCCACCGAAATAACACCATCGGCGCATCTCATCATGGCAGTCATTGCGCCATGGACCGAACCCTTCCTGGCCTACCTTAACAGGAAGGAGCTTCCCGAGGACCATAATGAGGCCCGCTGCATTGTCCGGCGTTCGAAGGCCTACAAGGTTCATGACGGAGAACTCTATAAGAAAAGCGCTACCGGAGTTCTTCAAAGATGTATCTCTGAGGAAGAGGGGTGGAAGCTCTTGGCCGAGATTCATGTCGGGCTTGGCGGTCACCATGCCGCAGCTCGGGCCCTTGTTAGCAAGGCCTTCCGTACAGGGTTTTATTGGCCGACGGCCCAAGCATATGCACAGGACCTTGTCCAACGTTGCGTCAGATGCCAACTCTTCGCCAATCAAAGCCATATGCCCCCACGTCCTTACAAACAATTCCCATCACTTGACCTTTTGCGGTCTGGGGACTAGATATGGCCGGACCCCTTAAAGGAGGAAGCCATAAGAGAAAGTACCTGCTGGTCATGGTAGATAAATTCACTAAGTGGATAGAGGCCAAACCAGTCAAAACGGCCGAAGCGGGGCCGGTAATAGATTTCATATCCGGCGTGGTACACCGTTATGGTGTCCCAGACAACATAATAACTGATGATGGCTCTAATTTCACAGTTAATGAAGTGAAAACTTGGTGTGCTAATCTCGGTATTAAACTCGATTACGCCTCGGTCTACCACTCACAGACAAACAGTCAAGTCGAACGGGCGAATGGTCTTATTATGGGCGGCATCAAACCTAGACTAGTGCAGTCTTTGACAGAATCAGATAAGCACTGGGTGGAGGAACTTGACTCCGTACTCTGGGGGCTGCGGACCACGCCCAACCGCACCACTGGATATACACCTTTCTTCACGGTGTACGGTGTAGAAGCAGTGTTACCCTGCGAATTATTCATGACTCACCTCGAGTGCACATGTACGAAGAGAGAGAAGCCGAGCTTGATCGGTAGGACAGCCTAGATGTCTTGGAGGAGGATCACGACGTCGCAAAAGCCCGTTCCGCATTTTATCAGCAGCAGGCTCGCAGGTATCAAAGCAGAGAAGTGCGGGCCAAGACTTATAACGTTGGTGAACTCGTTCTACGCCTGCCGGAGAAGAAAAAGGATAAGCTCAAGCCCAAGTGGGAGGGTCCCTTCATCATTGACGAGGTTCTCACCAGAGGAGCGTACCGCCTGCGTGATGCGTCAGACAATCACCTGGAGCCGAACCCCTGGAATGCAGCCAGACTACGACGATTTTATGCCTAGCGCCGAACTACTGTGTTCGTCTTCTCCCTTCTGTTATTAACGTTATTTTTCTCTCTTTTCGTTTTTATATTTTTCTTTTGTTTTGTTCCTTAGCCTTACGGTTTCAGTACGGCTAGACCGTCCTTACCTGATGCGTACACCTCTGCATATGTACGTTCATTATACCTGGGGGCTTCTCGTACAGAAGCTTGCTATTATTCTTTGAGCATCAAGCTCACCACATATGCGTTTTTCCATATGTACATTTTCTTCGCCACTATATGCATCGATATGACTTAAGTTTTGGCTAAGGTGGGTTGCCTGGCTCCTGTGCTTATACCCTACGTTCCCGTTAGTTCGGCTAGGGCATAAAGGGAGCACCTCTGCGATTGTTACTGCCGGGTCATCCGGATGTGTACCTCAGACTGGGTGAAGTTGAAAGCTAGCGTTCTTAAGGGAATATTCGGTCGGTGAATTAAAGATGTTTTCGCATTCACTTCATTGTGAAACCCCAGAAGTTACTTACTCTAGGTTTTTTCAAGCACAGTTCGGACATGCACATTAAATGCATGCACACCCAGGGAAAGGAACCCTTAATGGAACTATTCTCTCTGGTAGATGTTTCTTACATAATGGAATATAACATAACTAGTCGGATACACATTGTCTGTTCAAGCAACTATGACCCCTACGCCTGGTTCCCATGCATACCCCGGTATATTCTGCCGTAAGGGTATTCGGAAACACTCCGCACCTTCGGGTCCAGAGGTCGAAGCGAAAAGGTCGGCCATGACAATTGTTTTTATTATCCAGTTAGAAGAAAAGTACATAGTCACCTAGGACTCAAAAACTTCCTCTATACCGTCCAACAGGCGGTCTAATTTACAATCCTGTTGGGAGTATCTAGGAGCCACCTCTACTTGGCCATATACTAAACTAACGGGAATTTCTTCCCCATTTGACCCTACCGGTCCGACCCGGGCCATGTGATTCGGATCCAGCTTGGTATATCGTGTTTTTATCATGGCCCAGGATTCTCGCGCACCCTCCCAGCAGGACGATATCTTCCACAGCCGGATACGCTGCCGCGCTCCCTTGAACAGCTCTACAAGCTTCTCCATACTCCCTGGAGGGGAGTCGGATGGCCATAAGGCCTTGGCTACACTCCTCATTGCCAGCCGAGCTCGCTCGTGCAACTGCGACAGCTCTTGCAGAAGATCACTTAATGATCCGGACACCACCTCTTCAGGACGGCCTATCAATATACCTGCAATCACTGCTATATCAGCTACTGTTACTTCCAAACTATTATAATATAAATGCAGTCACATACTGAATATGCCGCCTCACAGTTTTTTGTTGTCCTTCACGGAGTCAGCTAGCTGAGCTTGCACGTCTTTCAGTTCTTCGCCCAGTTTGGTGTTCGAATCCTGGAGCTTCTTTTTCTCCTGAACGACTTCTGTTAACACACGCTCGCCCGCTGCTAGCAGTTTTTTGGCTCCGTGTTCTTCGCCTCGAGCGGCATCCAACTGCTCCCGCAGTTGGTCTAACGATCCGATACAACGATAAGCAACCAGATTAGCATTATTAGTATACAATTATGATTTCTCGATGGAGGGAAACATTACCGGGGGATGCCTTCTTGGGCTTCTCTAGTTCGGCATTGGCAACAGACAGCTGGCACTGACACTTTTCTAGTTCCTGAGTTAACATGGTGTTCTTCTCCGTAAGCACCTGGTTGTACATTGATCCTTAAATCAGTTGTTTCAACTACTTTAAGTCTCGGGGGCTACTGGTATATGGTTATCATAGTTAGACAAAACAAACTTACCTGCACATCTTTTAAATGTTGTTTTATGGCTCTATTAAGCCCATCTCGAGAAGCTTGGATATACGCATCGGCAGAGTTGAAGGCGTCAAATGACTCTTCTGAAAAGCCAGGGTCTTGTAAAATGGCCTTGCGGCACCGATGATTCATGGCGCTCTCCACTTCTGAGTTGGTGATGGATACATCATCCGAATCCTCCACTGGCAGATAGTCCAGCGTCACCCCCGCTTCAGGCCCCGTCTTCATGGCAGGATTTGAATCCTGGCTGCGAGAAGTATGACCGGCCGGACCCCCGGATATAGTCCGGCACACCTTTCTCCTGATAAAGGGTAAACGGAAAGGTTACAATAAGACGTGAATGCCAAGGTGCATACTTGCGAATTCATACATCTTCGATGGAGGCTCGGTCGTATCTTTCTTTGCCTTCCTCTTGGAAGGCTTGCCTGGTATGGGGGACGCTCTCTTCGGAGACGCTCCCGGGGCAGCATGGCGCGCCGAACGCTTCCCCTTCTAAGCACAGGACAGTGCGGTGGGTAAGGAGGAATGAGAAAACTCTTTTGGATAAGGTGTCTTCGGGTTACTTACGCGTGAAGCAGGAAGGAGGCCGAGGTAATCAGCGATAATAGGTACATATGTACCGTCGTAGCTCATTTGATAAAATACTCCATCCTCAAGCTCCACAAATATGTCCGGATCTTCCTCATATCCGGGGTCAAGATCCCGGTTGCGATTCTCCGGCTGAGGGGCAGGGTCATGGATCCCCTCGACAGCCTATCGCCATTCCTGTTATGAGTAAGATAAGACGCTGCCTGTCAAGAATGATTCAGGGACAAGAATAAAATTAGTGGAGCTGAACCTTACCCAGCTTGGAGGATTATACATGGAAAACCCGTCTCGAATTTGGAGACGGGTGAACTCCTCCTTCTCCCCTTTATACAGCTCGGCCAGTATTTTGGCTAGGGCGGCAGGAGTCTTTGGGCCCTTTCGGCCATAGCGTGAGGCGTCGTCTTCTCCGTTATACTGCCACATGGGTAGCCCTCTGTATTGAAGCGGCTGGACCCCCCGTGTTATCGAAATTGCCATCACCTCGACTACCGACAATCCGGACTGAGCAAGCATCTTAATCTTGCCCAGTAGCAGGCTGATCTCTGCGCTATCCTCTTCCTCGAGGCTCTGAGGATGGCAGCTATGGCGTTTCTTCAGCGGAGCATTTGAAAACTCGGGGAGGCCCATGCGGACATGGTCAGGTAGAGCAACATCATTGATGTAGAACCATTCGGACGACCACTCTTCGGGAGCTTTCTTCGGCGTGCCGGATAGGTATCCGGTCCCGGTGATGCGCCACACTTCGGCTCCTCCCACTTCGAAGATTAACCCACCTTGATTGCGATGGACGAGGCAGAATAGTCTTCTCCACAAATCGAAATGGGCCTCACAACCCATGAATAGTTCGCATAAAGCGACATAGCCCACGATGTGCAGAATGGAGGCCGGAGTAAAATTATATAGCTGGAGGCCGTAGTACTCCAGAAGCCCTCGAAGGAATGGGTGAATTGGGAACCCCACGCCCCCCAGGAGATAGGGGACTGTAACACCCCCAGTGTCATGCTACAGTAACCTCACCCTAGTGATGCCATGTCATCGCCCTTTTCCTAAGCCAATTGACACTTGGTTAAAACTCAAGTCAAATTCAAATTTAAAATGCAAGTTGATTTATCATCTCTTCAAACTTTCAAAAAAATGTTCGTTGGGTTGAATATATTCACAAAGTAATTATCATATAAGAACCAATAGTATTTGAGTATCTAAAATGCCATTAACCTATTTAAACTTGAACCCGTAGTATTTAATTTATCCTTTATAATTTAAATAAATGGCGAAACTTTTCCAAATGAATTGAAACCTTGTATGCTGCTTCAAAATCCTACCTAGTAATTATGTGCAAAGTTGCACCTATAACTAAATTCATTTAGTAGCTCAAATTAATGAAAACAGAGGTGAAACAAATGAAACAGAATAGAATAAAAAAAGAGAAAGGAAGAAAGAAAAGAACATGAAAGTGGAAAGTGAGATGGGGGAAGGCCCAGGTGGACTGGGAAAGGCCCAACCCACCTCCACCCCACTCATCCCCCTCCTCGCGCTACAGGAGCAGGGAAACCGTGGCGGGCATCCATGGCGTCCCAGCCAGGTGCTGGCCATCCTGCGGCCTCCCCTCCGTCCCCGACGCCTACTAGGACTTGAAGCGCCCCCTCCTGCCAATCCTAGCCGCCCGCTCGACCCGCCCCCGTCGCTCCCTCATCCTCTTCCCACTCTGGATAGGGCTAGCAAATGCACACCGAAGCACGCCGTCACGAACCAGCGCAGCCACCGGCGTCCCCCCGTCGCACCGCCGTGGCCATTCGCTCCACCGGCCTTTCCTCTGTCGTCTTCGCCCACGGGATCAAGCCCGGAGCCACCCCATCGTCCCCGTCGTCCTCGTATTCAACGACGGTCACCATCCATGCCCCACCGCGGATCCACACTCCGGCACGTCCTCGTCCTCCTCCTCGAGCACGCTGCCGTTTCCCTGCACTACAAGTGAGGCCCGGCCTCTCCTCCTCTCTCCCCCGTTGTCGCCCGAGCTCGCTAGAGCTCGTAACCCGCCACGGCGCTGCACGCACTCTGCCGCGCCACCACGCGCTGCCCCTCTGCCCGATCGTGCCCGCGTCGCCCCTGCTTCCACCGCCGACCGTCGCCCGCCTCCGCCGGCCTTCGCCGTGCGTGCGCGCTCGCGCCCCCCCTGCGCCACGTCCACTCGCCGCCTCGCACCCACGCTAGCACCGCCAGCTCGCCTCCCGCGCCGCCGCGCCCCCGCTCCCCTACTGCCAGCTGCTTCTCGCCGCACCGCCCCGCATCCCCTCCCCGGCGCCCGCTGTCGCTGCCCCTGCTAGCGCCACTAGCTGCTGCCGTGCGCGTTCACCGAGCCGGCCGCCACATCCGCCGCTACTGCTGCTCTGCATGTTGCGCTGCTGTCGCCTCTGCTGCGGCTCCGGAGCCACCAGCCGCGCGTCGGCCGCTTCGGCTTCGGCTCCGTCCCTTGCGCCCGCCCCAGGCATCCACGCCACCTGCCCTGCTCACTCGCCGGCGGCCGTGCTGGCCATGTCCAGCCACGGCTGGCCAGAGCCACCGCCGAGTCGGGCCAGCCCCTGATTAGCTTAGGGCCTAATACCCCTTCCCCACTAATCTGCTGCTGACCACCGGGACCCACCACTACTAAAACTAATTAAATCCAACTTTTACATAAAAGTGTCCCAATGACAGTTAGACCCCACCTCTAAATATCTTTTTAAAGAAGTGTTAAAAACTATAGGTATGACACCTGGGCCCCACCAGCCCTCTTTGACCAGTCAGCTGGGACTGTTGACTGCTGACTCAGCAGTCAACAGGTCCCACCTGTCATGGACATGCACACACTACTGGGTACACTTCTTGTACCCATAGCAGTTCTGTATTTAATATTTTCGAACCAAAAGAATTCCCGAAATTACAGAATATTAATAAAACTTTGAAAAGTAATATAAAATAAACCGTAATCCGGATGAAAATACTTTGTACATGAAAGTTGCTCAGAACGACGAGACGAATCCGAATACGCAGTCCGTTCGTCCGCCGCACATCCCTAGCATAGAGAACATGCAACTTTCTCCCTCCGGTCCGTCTGTCCGAAAACGTGAAACACCGGGAATACTTTCCCGGATATTTCCCTCCTTCGCCGGTATCACCTAGTACTGCTCTAGGTCACTCCTAGCACTGCGTATTGCCTTGTTATGTTTTGTGATGCTTCGATTGCTCTGTTATTTATTGTGTTCCCCCTCCGTTACTTCTTTCCGATAGAACCTAAGGCCATGGTTGAACCAGTGATCGACTACTTCACCTTCGAGGATCCGTTTCTGTCTGCAGAGCAACCAGGCAAGCCCCCCCCCCCTTGATCACCGGATATTGCCTATTCTCTCTCTACTACTTGCATTAGAGTAGTGTAGCATGTTACTGCTTTCCGTTAATCCTATCCTGATGCATAGCCTATGATTGTTGCTATAGTTGTTGATACCTTACCTGCTATCCTAAATGCTCAGTATAGGATGCTAGTTTATCATCAGTGGCCCTACATTCTTGTCAGTCTTCCATGCTATACTATCGGGTCGTGATCACGTCGGGTGTTGATCATGGGTATATACTATACATATTACACATGATACATGTTGTGACTAAAGTCGGGTCGGCTCGTTGAGTACCCGCGGTTGATTCACGAATTGGGGGCTGAAAGGACATACTTTCCCGACGGCCCTCTGTGTAGATCTTTGTGACGGAGCGATAGGGCAGGTTGAGACCACCTAGGTGAGAGGTGGGCCTGGCCCTGGTCGGCGTTCGCGGTTACTTCAAGATAACACGCTTAACGAGATCTTGGTATTTGATCTGAGTCTGGCCACTGGCCTATATGCACTAACCAACTATGCGGGAACAGTTATGGGCAGTCGACGTTGTGGTATCAGCCGAAGCCTTCGTGACGTCAGCGACTGAGCGGCGCGTGCCGGGTTGGACCGCATAACGCAACTTCCTCTGTAATGGAGGTTGCTAGGTCTGCTCACCGGTCGTGTACGCAACGTGCGGGTGTGCAATGGGCGATGGGCCCAGACCCCTACGCGCATAGGATTTAGACCGACGTGCTGACCTCTCTGTTGTGCCTAGGTGGGGCTGCGACGTGTTGATCTTCCGAGGCCGGGCATGACCCAGGAAAGTGTGTCCGGCCAAAGGGGGATTGAGCGTGTTGGGAAATGTGGTGCACCCCCGCAGGGAAGTTTATCTATTCGAATAGTTGTGTCGCTCGGTAAAAGGAGGACCCGGAGTTGTACCTTAACCTTATGACAACTAGAACCGAATACTTAATAAAACACACCCTTCCAAGTGCCAGATACAACCAGTGATCGCTCTCTCACAGGGCGATGAGGGGAGGATCGCCAGGTAGGATTGTGCTATGCGATGATACTTGGTGAACTTACCATCTACTCTCTTCTACATGCTGCAATATGGAGGTTGCCAGAAGCGTAGTCTTCGATAGGCCCAGCTATCCCCCTCTTATTCTGGCATTCTGCAGTTCAGTCCACATATATTACCCCTTTCATTTGATACATACATATGTAGTGTAGCTCCTTGCTTGCGAGTACTTTGGATGAGTACTCACGGTTGCTTTGCTCCCCCTTTTTTTTCCTTTCTATACCCGATTGTTGCGACCAGACGATGGAGTCCAGGAGCGAGATGCCACCGTCGACGACGACTCCTACTACACTGGAGGTGCCTACTACTACGCGCAGGCCGCTGATGACGACCAGGAGTAGTTTAGGAGGATCCCAGGAAGGAGGCATGCGCCTCTTTCGATATGTATCCCAATTTGTGCTAGCCTTCTTAAGGCAAAATTGTTTAACTTATGTCTATACTCAGATATTGTTGCTTCCGCTGACTCGTCTATGATCGAGCTCTTGTATTCGAGCCCTCGAGGCCCCTGGCTTGTAATATGATGCTTGTATGACTTATTTTATTTGTAGAGTTGTGTTGTGATATATTCCCATGAGTCTCTGATCTTGATCGTACACGTTTGCGTGTATGATTAGTGTATGATTGAATCGGAGGCGTCACAGGGACGAAGCACACTCGTTCTCCCGCAGACGGATTGGGGAAATCCTCCACCTGGGTTTTCCCGTTGAAGGAGGCCAATCCTACTCGAACAGGGACTAGATTTGCAGGAGGAAGAAACCCTTGCGTTTGCAGCTTCGCTAATTGACTGTGGGGCACGAAGCACCTCTCCCACTCGTCCCTCTCTAGGTTGGAACAGGAAGAGGAGCTGGGAATGTTGGCCATGTTAGAATGGTTTTGCCTGGCAGTGCCTGAGGATTTTCTCCGCGTGATGTTGAAAGGATCTGAGATCTAATCTCTTTAAATAGACACTCTTTCTTGCAGGGATAGGGTGATATTTGCAAAAATACCCTGACTATCCACATTCGCCCGACACGTGGAAGATGAAGTCATAAATGCACAGAAGCCGAGGGGTGCGGCGTTGAATTGAAAGCCGAACACCCTACTTGGAGGACGTCGGAGGAGGAACCCGCCTTGCAATGCCGAAGACAATCTACGCGCCGAATACCTCGTCATTGAAGCCTGGTTCGGGGGCTACTGAGGGAGTCGTGGACTAAGGAGTCCTCGTGTAACGCCCCGAGACCGATGTGTCAGGTGTCGTCCAGTTATTCGCTGTTGTTGCGTTGTCATTCGCTTGCGTGTTGCATCTTGTCATGTCATCATGTGCATTGCATCATCATGTTTTCAAAACTTGCATTAGTCCCGGTCTCCTTGTTCCGTCCGTTGTCCGTTCTGAGCCCAGAAACACTTGCACGCGCCCGCGGCATGTCCCAAATATTATTTTATAAGTGGCCGGAAAATGTTCTCGGAATGGGTTGAAAGTTGGCATGTGGTGTTGTTTTGTTGTCAGTAGACCGCCTGCCAAGTTTCATCGCATTCGGAGTCCGTTTGACGTCCCAACGGATAAATATAGCGGCAATATAGCCGGTCTAACGTCGGACGTTTTCGGTCTCCGAAAACAGTCGCCGGGCCTTCCCCTCTCTTCTCTTCTCTCAGCTCGAGACCGCCTACACAGCTCACTACCTACCGCCAGGCCCAACCTAACCTCTCTCGTCAGCCCGCAGCCCCCCTCGCGCGCGTCCGAAAGTTGTCCCGGACCCGACCCGGGCAGTCGTCACCGCTGTGTCCGGATCATCCCCAAACGTCTATAAAACATCATCGTTTTCCTATTTGGACTTCCTAGTGTTTTATTCTCGACCGCTCAATTTTAATCAGAGGGACGGATTAGCCCCTAAACTTCCCTCTTTGCCATATATATAGTCCACTCCTAGACTATTTTGAACAAATCCCAAATTTTTAGGGATCCTCCCAGCCGCCGCCGCCACACTCATTTCCACCTCGGGATCCTCTCATCCCCCCCCCCCCCCGCACCAACCACCAAGCCATCCCCTGATCCCCTCCTCTCGATCCAACCTCCTCGACCTCGCCGGAGCCACCGCCCGCTGCATCAGACCGGCCCCCTCACCCTGCGCCCGTGTCTCTTCTCCCTTCCCTTCCCTTTTCTCTCTCTCCCTCTCATCTCCTTGCTCCCTCTCTCTCTCTCTCGCAGGGAACACAAGGACCCAGGAGTTCCACGCCATGGCCGCCCCTTGCTGCTTCGTGCAGCGCCTGACCTGCTCCTTCCAGTGGCCTCAGCCTCGCGCGCCGCGCCAGCGCAGCAGCGCCTTGTCCACTTGCCGTCTTCGCCGCCCGTGGGCCTCCCTGCCCAACGCCGTGGATGGCCGCCGCCCCGCTGCTCCGAGACCAAAGTCCCGTCGATCTGTAGCCCGTTCCAGCGCCCGCGTGGACCAGCGCCAAGACGCCCCGTTCACGCCGCCGTGTCACCCGCGTCGCGCCAAGGCCCTCTTCGCCCGGATCCCGCGTCGCCAGCAGCAAGCTCCGCCGCTCCGACGTCTGCTTCCCCTGCATCGAGAAGCTCTTGTTCGAGGAGGGTGTGGTCGCGCCTGGCTCCGCGCCCCTCCGTCCCCTGCGCCTCCATCTCTTCCTCCCCGCCAACTCCGGCGACCGGATCCACTCGGACCTCCTCCCGGCGCCACCGCCCTTGCCTCGATCGGGAGAACGGCGTCGTCCGCCGTTAACCGCGACCTGGGCCGGCCCAGCTCCCCCGGCCCAGCGCAGCGCCAAGCCAGGCCCAGTCGGGCCAGATTCGCGACGCACCAGGTTCAGCGCCCCCCTGCTTCGATCGGCCTGGGAGGCCCAGCCCCGCTGCCCCAAGCCGGCTCCTCTGCAGATGGGCCAAGGCCCATGGGTGAGCCGCCCCCAGCGCATGCTCCTGTTCTAGGATTCGGCCCGTGATGTTTTTCTCAGCGCCTGGGATTTTCCTATTTATCCAGAGGTTGCCAGTTTTGCAGAAAAGCCCCCTAGTTCATGCATTTAATAACTCACTAACCATGCATCGAATTAAAATGTTTTATATATGAAACTTGCTCAGAATTTTGTGTAGATTAATAATATGCAACTTTCATCCATGTTTAAAATGTTTAAAATGTTGTTTGTTTAATTTTTTATAAATGCCATGTTAAAATGATTTAATTCATAACTATTCAACCGTAGCTCCGAATTAAATAATCTTTATATGTAAATGGGGTAGAATTTTGCCTAGTTTATCATGGTGGCCTTACTTTGCATGTTTAACAACCCTAAAATTGTGTTTAGGGCAGAACAGGTCCTAATCTAAAATATGCATATGGGGATTTACCGGAATTTGTTGTTTGTTGTTCCCGGCCTCATTTAAACTTGACTAGATAGGTAGTTTTGCTTTGCTTCACTCTCTTGCCATGTTTAACAACATTTAATATTGTTGGGTACATAAACGAGATCAAACTAAATAATTGATGTGGTGCTCCGTCAATATGCAACTCGTTGCATATTGAGCTCCACTTAATTTGTAGGATTGTTTGTGCACTTTGTCATGCCATGCTTCATTAAACCGGACATGCATCATACTTGATTGTGCATCATGCCATGTCTATGTGGTGGTTGTTTACCATGTTGTTTGCTTCTTTCCGGTGTTGCTTCTTCGGGTTGGTTCCGATAACGTCGTGTTTGTGAGGAACCGTTCGTCTTCGTCCGTTTGTCTTCTTCATGGACTCGTTCTTCTTTGCGGGATCTCAGGCAAGATGATCATACCCTCGAAATCACTTCTATCTTTGCTTGCTAGATGCTCGCTCTTTTGCTATGCCATTGCTACGATGCCTACCACTTGCTTGCCAGCCTCCCAAATTGCCATGTCAAACCTCTAACCCACCATGTCCTAGCAAACCGTTGATTGGCTATGTTACCGCTTTTCTCAGCCCCTCTTATAGCGTTGCTAGTTGCAGGTGAAGATTGGAGGCCGTTCCTTGTTGGGATATTTATTTACTTGTTGGGATATCACTATATATCTTATTTAATTAATGCATCTATATACTTGGTAAAGGGTGGAAGGCTCGGCCTTATGCCTGGTGTTTTGTTCCACTCTTGCCGCCCTAGTTTCCGTCATATCGGTGTTATGTTCCCGGATTTTGCGTCCCTTACGCGGTTGGGCTATTATGGGAACCCCTTGACAGTTCGCCTTAAGTAAATCTCTTCCAGCAATGCCCAACATTGGTTTTACCATTTGCCACCTAGCCTTTTATTTTCCTTGGGAGTCGCGCTCCTGAGGGTCATCATTATTTTACCCCCCGGGCCAGTGCTCCTCTGAGTGTTGGTCCAACTGAGCGATGTCCGAGGCTACCAGGGGCAACTCTGGGCTGGCTTACCCGACGTCTTGCTCATCTGAGTGTGCCCTGAGAAAGAGATATGTGCAGCTCCTATCGGGATTTGTCGGCACATTCGGCGGTGTTGCTGGTCTTGTTTTACCCTGTCGAAATGTCTTGTTGTACCGGGATACCGAGTCTGATCGGAATGTCTCGGGTGGAGGTCTATTCCTTCGTTGACCGTGAGAGCTTGTCATGGGCTAAGTTGGGACACCCCTGCAGGGATTTGAACTTTCGAAAGCCGTGCCCGCGGTTATGGGCAGATGGGAATTTGTTAACGTCCGGTTGTAGAAAACCTGAACTTGACCTTAATTAAAATGAATCAACAGCGTGTGTAACCGTGATGGTCTCTTTCCGGCGGGGTCCGAAAAGCGAACACGGTTGTTGGAGTTACGCTTGACGTAGGTTGTTATAGGATCACTTCTTGATCATACTTTTATCGACCGTGCTTTGCCTTCTCTTCTCGCTCTCATTTGCGTATGTTAGCCACCATATATGCTAGTCGCTTGCTGCAGCTCCACCTCATACCTTTTACCTTACCCATAAGCTTAAATAGTCTTGATCACGAGGGTGCGAGATTGCTGAGTCCCCGTGGCTCACAGATACTTCCAAAACCAGCTTGCAGGTGCCGATGAGACTGTGCAGTTGACGCAACCAAGCTCAGGAGGAGCTCGATGAAGATCTTGTCCTTTGTGGTGTTTCGTTCTAGTTGATCAGTAGTGGAGCCCAGTTGGGGTCGATCGGGGACCTTTGTCGCATTTGGGGTTCTTCTTTTATTTTGGCTCCGTAGTCGGGCCCTGATTGTATTTGGTTGTTGTAATGCTTTATTCATGTAATTGTGTGAAGTGGCGATTGTAAGCCAACTATGTATCTCTTTCCCTTGCGTATAACATGGGTTGTGTGAAGATTACCTCACTTGCGACATATGCCTTCAATGAGATTATGTCTCTAAGTCGTGCCTCAACACGTGGGAGCTATAGTCGCATCGAGGGTGTTACAAGTTGGTATCAGAGCCTTCCCCGACCTTAGGAGCCCCATTGCTTGATTGTTTTAGCGGCCGAGTTGTGTCTAGAAAAATGTTTTGAGTCATTTAGGAATTATATATCGGAGAGTTTAGGAATTCTTTTTACTCCCTAGTCTCCTCATCGCTCTGGTAAGGCATCCTGGCGTAGAGTTTTGACTCTTCTCTTCTCAAATTTCACTAAATTGTTTTTAGGATCACGCGGGTATCTTGGAATCGTTCCGATGGTTTTGTGACGAGAACATTGTCTTGGTGCCTCCTGTCAGGGGTTTTGTGGAAGTGTCCCGGGGAGTTGAGCTCTGAGGTGTTGTCGTCATAATTTTATCGTTGCAGTTCTGGAATACCTGAGTTTAGTACGCCGACATGGAAATCTCTTTTAAGCAGTTCGTTGGTGAGATAACCTCGACGCCACCCAGTACTGGGGCGGGAGTTCGGGAGTATTGCCATAACTTGTATAACGGATGCTTTTCGAAGGTTGAGGTAGATGGTTTCCGAAGTTTTTTCTCGGTTATGTGTTGAAGGATGGATACGGCTGGATGTAGGATTTGCTAGTTTGGGTGAGATATTATGCTTCCCCTGTATCCCCAACACCTGATTGCATAACCGGAAAGGTTCGGGAGTTTCATAAGTGGGAATTCAAGTAGCTCTTAGGATATCTTTTCGACAAATTTATGATATGAAATTGGGGTTCGACGTCTAGTGGTCCGCCTATTCACGGTTGGTTTTACAGTGGTCTCGTTGTGTCTTAAAGAGTCCTTGGCTATGCCGACTCGGGGACGCTTCGTATGTCATGTGCACTGCCTTGTACATGATGGTGCTGTACGATCGAGCCCGTGTAGGCCCCACCACGAAAGCTTCGGACGAAATCTCTATCATATGTCTGTTCCGGCTTATTCTGCAAGCCAATCCTTTGTTTTGTTTTCAGTTGTGGTATTCAAGTTGCTTCAATGTCAAATGTTGATTCCATACCTTCCCCAAATGGTGTTCTCATACTCCGATGCGAATACTAATCCTTCTTGATAATCGAGATTGTCATGTCAATCCTCTTCTCAACCGGTGTGCTTCTCTTCAAATGGATCCGATCATTGCAACATCCGCAAGTTTCAATCTCAGCTTTCTCTACGGTGTTCGTTTCATCCATCTCAAGTTGCATTTGTTTTCCCACCCACCCACCCTTTTTCTTCAAGGACTCAGATTTCTCAATCAAGTATCATTTTATCGATGGAAGTCTCTCCATTCTTTTCCTTCATGTTCGTATCCGGTGGTTGTCATGAAGATGCTTACGGAGTTTCAAGTTCGTCACTCGTTTTCTTCCCCGGTGGTTTCAAGTCAAGCTTTGTTGATCATATCATTTTCCTCGTTTCAATGTTTTCTCATGCTGATGCAATTCTTAATCATTCACCTCTCGCTATTCAATTGTTCCGGAGTGCTGAAGATATCTCAGAAGGATCGTCTTGTCATTCAAGATCCGTTAATCCTATTTTGAGGATGTCTATCTCATTCAAGCCTTTTAATTCTACCGGTGCAATATCTCTTTTCAAGTAAATCATTTCAACGGTGTAACTTTTGAGTGGGCCCTAACCCACAGGTCTTTTCCCAGGATCTTACCTGACTCTTCTAATCTCCCCGGAGCTATCATCAAATTCTTTTTTTTGAAGTTTGACGTAAGAATGAATTATCATCAGTCAAATGCTTTTCTCCTGGATCTTTCACAATTCTTTTCATCGTTGGCTCAACCTCTTCGTTTGATTCTTCCGGAGTGTCTAAATAATTCTTGGTGGTGTTTCTCGTTGGCATTCTCATCATTTGAAGACTGAAGAAGATTTTTACCTCCATATCTTGCTCCATTCTCTTCAAGATTCGTGGCTCTAGTTTGTTGCCATCCTCTCATAATTATTTTTCATTGTGAGTATTCTTTTCACCTATCCGGAGCATTTCAAGAGTATTTTAGTTTGTTTTATCCGGAGCCCATCATCTCAGAAGTATTCATTCTCGGCTTTCAGCTATGGTTCTCCAAATCTCACCGGTGCATCATTCAATATTCTTTAATCAACGTGTGATCTCTTTGTTTCAGTTCAATAGTTCTTCCCGATGTTCCTTTATCTTTTCTTCGTTCATTTTCATTTCTTGCGGTGGTTCGTTCAAGATTTCTTCTTCTTTCTTATCATATCAATTTATTCATTGTTTCAAACCTTCCATTCGTTCAAAACCTTCCCAAGTCTGATGTTATATCTCTCTTAATCTTTTCTACGAGAATAAGTAATATGCCAAACCCGTTGATTGTCATCAATTTAATTGGTGAAGGTTAAGCATAATGTAATTCTTATTCTTGTTTCATCCAAATGATTATTTCCCTATTCCGGAGGTTCATCAAGATCTCAATTGTTCATCTTGTCTTTTCTTCCCGGAGTTCCAAGCTCTAATTATCACGGATATCCATCTAAATCATTGCAAGGGTTCACCTTGTGTTTTCATTTTCTCTTTCTTTTTATTCTTTTGTTACCGGAGTTTCTTCTTGGAGGTTCTGCATGATGGATTCATCAAGGAGTTAATTCATTCTCGAAGTGTTCATCGAGATTCCTTTTAAGGAGCTCAAGTATTCTTAATCTCGCATTCCGAAGTGCAATTCTTTCTACCGTATCATTGAGGTGGTATTATGTCATTCTTGATAATTTGAGCTCATGTTTCATGATTCACATATTTTTAAGAATGAGGTATTTTAAATCCATCAACCTATTCGTTGGAATTATCTTGGGTGATATTTCACCTAGAGCGTTCCCTAAGGATTGTTGCTACCTATGGTGCTCATAAATGACCCAAGTACTTCTTTCATCCTTCTGGTGAAATAAGTTTCTTGTCTCCTTGCTCATACCAATCCAATTCTTTTTCCCGTGAGTGGCAGGTTGTCACCTCATAATTTGAGATGTACTCCACAAGACCATATCAAGTTTATTCTTTTTGTTGTTGATTTCCCAACAACTCCGTTCAATTTTTCTTTTTAAAGATGCTCTCTCAAATTCATTTCAGGCAGAACTTGTTGCCTTCTTCTCTGTTCTTTTGGGTCCATTCTTACATTTCTTCCGGAGGCTTTGTGATGTTGCTCTTTTCAACCCATCATCTTGTTTGGCAAAGATCATGTTCTTTTCGTACCTATCCATTTAACCGGAGTGTTGTGTCCCTTTTGCTCAAGTTCTCTCATTTTATCAAGTCTTTCATCTCTTTTCATTCGAAGTGCTGTCCAAATTTGTAATTCCTTATTCCGCTTCCCTACCGGAGTGCTTTCAACTTCATTTATCTCTGTTGTATTCTTTTCTCGATATGGCTTAACCTTTTCAAGGTTCTTTGGTTTCACTCGTTTGTCAAAGAAGCAACTTAGTTTTACCTCTTCTCTTTCTCTTTCGTTTTCCCTCCGGTGCCATTCTAGATCTCGGGACGAGATCCTCTCGTAGTGGTGGAGTGTTGTAACGCCCCGAGACCGATGTGCCAGGTGTCGTCCAGTTATTCGCTATTGTTGCGTTGTCATTCGCTTGCGTGTTGCATCTTGTCATGTCATCATGTGCATTGCATCATCATGTTTTCAAAACTTGCATCAGTCCCGGTCTCCTTGTTCCGTCCGTTGTCCGTTCTGAGCCCAAAAACACTTGCACGCGCCCGCGGCATGTCCGAAATATTATTTTATAAGTGGCCGGAAAATGTTCTTGGAATGGGTTGAAAGTTGGCATGCGGTGTTGTTTTGTTTTCAGTAGACCGCCTGCCAAGTTTCATCGCATTCGGAGTCCGTTTGACGTCCCAACGGATAAATATAGCGGCAATATAGCCGGTCTAACGTCGGACGTTTTCGGTCTCCGAAAACAGTCGCCGGGCCTTCCCCTCTCTTCTCTTCTCTCAGCTCGAGACCGCCTACACAGCTCACTACCTACCGCCAGGCCCAACCTAACCTCTCTCGTCAGCCCGCAGCCCCCCTCGCGCGCGTCCGAAAGTTGTCCCGGACCCGACCCGGGCAGTCGTCACCGCTGTGTCCGGATCATCCCCAAACGTCTATAAAACGTCATCGTTTTCCTATTTGGACTTCCTAGTGTTTTATTCTCGACCGCTCGATTTTAATTGGAGGGACGGGTTAACCCCTAAACTTCCCTCTTTGCCATATATATAGTCCACTCCTAGACTATTTTGGACAAATCCCTAATTTTTAGGGATCCTCCCAGCCGCCGCCGCCACACTCATTTCCACCTCGGGATCCTCTCATTCCCCCCCGCACCAACCACCAGGCCATCCCCTGATCCCCTCCTCTCGATCCAACCTCCTCGACCTCGCCGGAGCCACCGCCCGCTGCATCAGGCCGGCCCCCTCACCCTGCGCCCGTGTCTCTTCTCCCTTCCCTTCCCTTTTCTCTCTCTCCCTCTCATCTCCTTGCTCCCTCTCTCTCTCTCGCAGGGAACACAAGGACCCAGGAGCTCCACGCCATGGCCGCCCCTTGCTGCTTCGTGCAGCGCCTGACCTGCTCCTTCCGGTGGCCTCAGCCTCGCGCGCCGCGCCAGCGCAGCAGCGCCTTGTCCACTTGCCGTCTTCGCCGCCCGTGGGCCTCCCTGCCCAACGCCGTGGATGGCCGCCGCCCCGCTGCTCCGAGACCAAAGTCCCGTCGATCTGTAGCCCGTTCCAGCGCCCGCGTGGACCAGCGCCAAGACGCCCCGTTCGCGCCGCCGTGTCACCCGCGTCGCGCCAAGGCCCTCTTCGCCCGGATCCCGCGTCGCCAGCAGCAAGCTCCGCCGCTCCGACGTCTGCTTCCCCTGCATCGAGAAGCTCTTGTTCGAGGAGGGTGTGGCCGCGCCTGGCTCCGCGCCCCTCCGTCCCCTGCGCCTCCATCTCTTCCTCCCCGCCAACTCCGGCGACCGGATCCACTCGGACCTCCTCCCGGCGCCACCGCCCTTGCCTCGATCGGGAGAACGGCGTCGTCCGCCGTTAACCGCGACCTGGGCCGGCCCAGCTCCCCCGGCCCAGCGCAGCGCCAAGCCAGGCCCAGTCGGGCCAGATTCGCGACGCACCAGGCTCAGCGCCCCCCTGCTTCGATCGGCCTGGGAGGCCCAGCCCCGCTGCCCCAAGCCGGCTCCTCTGCAGATGGGCCAAGGCCCATGGGTGAGCCGCCCCCAGCGCATGCTCCTGTTCTAGGATTCGGCCCGTGATGTTTTTTTTCAGCGCCTGGGATTTTCCTATTTATCCAGAGGTTGCCAGTTTTGCAGAAAAGCCCCCTAGTTCATGCATTTAATAACTCACTAACCGTGCATCGAATTAAAATGTTTTATATATGAAACTTGCTCAGAATTTTGTGTAGATTAATAATATGCAACTTTCATCCATGTTTAAAATGTTTAAAATGTTGTTTGTTTAATTTTGCATAAATGCCATGTTAAAATGATTTAATTCATAACTATTCAACCGTAGCTCCGAATTAAATAATCTTTATATGTAAATGGGGTAGAATTTTGCCTAGTTTATCATGGTGGCCTTACTTTGCATGTTTAACAACCCTAAAATTGTGTTTAGGGCAGAACAGGTCCTAATCTAAAATATGCATATGGGGATTTACCGGAATTTGTTGTTTGTTGTTCCCGGCCTCATTTAAACTTGACTAGATAGGTAGTTTTGCTTTGCTTCACTCTCTTGCCATGTTTAACAACATTTAATATTGTTGGGTACATAAACGAGATCAAACTAAATAATTGATGTGGTGCTCCGTCAATATGCAACTCGTTGCATATTGAGCTCCACTTAATTTGTAGGATTGTTTGTGCACTTTGTCATGCCATGCTTCATTAAACCGGACATGCATCATACTTGATTGTGCATCATGCCATGTCTATGTGGTGGTTGTTTACCATGTTGTTTGCTTCTTTCCGGTGTTGCTTCTTCGGGTTGGTTCCGATAACGTCGCGTTTGTGAGGAACCGTTCGTCTTCGTCCGTTTGTCTTCTTCATGGACTCGTTCTTCTTTGCGGGATCTCAGGCAAGATGATCATACCCTCGAAATCACTTCTATCTTTGCTTGCTAGATGCTCGCTCTTTTGCTATGCCATTGCTACGATGCCTACCACTTGCTTGCCAGCCTCCCAAATTGCCATGTCAAACCTCTAACCCACCATGTCCTAGCAAACCGTTGATTGGCTATGTTACCGCTTTGCTCAGCCCCTCTTATAGCGTTGCTAGTTGCAGGTGAAGATTGGAGGCCGTTCCTTGTTGGGATATTTATTTACTTGTTGGGATATCACTATATATCTTATTTAATTAATGCATCTATATACTTGGTAAAGGGTGGAAGGCTCGGCCTTATGCCTGGTGTTTTGTTCCACTCTTGCCGCCCTAGTTTCCGTCATATCGGTGTTATGTTCCCGGATTTTGCGTCCCTTACGCGGTTGGGCTATTATGGGAACCCCTTGACAGTTCGCCTTAAGTAAAGCTCTTCCAGCAATGCCCAACATTGGTTTTACCATTTGCCACCTAGCCTTTTATTTTCCTTGGGAGTCGCGCTCCTGAGGGTCATCATTATTTTACCCCCCCGGGCCAGTGCTCCTCTGAGTGTTGGTCCAACTGAGCGATGTCCGAGGCTACCAGGGGCAACTCTGGGCTGGCTTACCCGACGTCTTGCTCATCTGAGTGTGCCCTGAGAAAGAGATATGTGCAGCTCCTATCGGGATTTGTCGGCACATTCGGGCAGTGTTGCTGGTCTTGTTTTACCCTGTCGAAATGTCTTGTTGTACCGGGATACCGAGTCTGATCAGAATGTCTCGGGTGGAGGTCTATTCCTTCGTTGACCGTGAGAGCTTGTCATGGGCTAAGTTGGGACACCCCTGCAGGGATTTGAACTTTCGAAAGCCGTGCCCGCGGTTATGGGCAGATGGGAATTTGTTAACGTCCGGTTGTAGAAAACCTGAACTTGACCTTAATTAAAATGAATCAACAGCGTGTGTAACCGTG